>NC_134785.1:65718082-65728082 GCF_046742065.1 Oratosquilla oratoria | reverse complement strand
CGAATGTTCGAGTGGATGAACGTGAGTCGCTGCGGTGGTTTCTATTGCAGATTCTTACATGTAACTTCTTCAGTTGTCACAGGGGCTTAAAACAAAGGTGACCAAGGATCGAAGAATCCCCATAGAAGCCTAGGGGAGTTTCCCCTCAGCTGAATAAAATCACCAAAGTATTTAAGTTGCTCCCTTCTTCCTTTATTTATAAGAATAGTAAACGTAAGTAACATCTATCTACGGAAAGGTTATGTAAAACTCTAAGGCAAGGTCATTTTGTATAAGATCAGGCATGTTTAGAACCTGAACCCTTATGTTATGATGGCCATCCATCCCACAGGTGTGCAGCAGGGTCTAGGAAACCCGTCGAAGCATATATATATATATATATATATATATATATATATATATATATATATATATATATATATATATATATATGTGTGTGTGTGTGTGTGTGTGTGTGTGTGTGTGTGTGTGTGTGTGTGTGTGTGTGTGTGTGTAAAGACAGACAAATATGAGGAAGGCCTAAGAGGTCGAAACGTCTGGTTCTGAATAAAGCTCCATACTCTAGCCTTAACGTTTAGTTTTGACACCTCTCCTCCATATATACACACACACACACACATATATATATATATATATATATATATATATATATATATATATATATATATTATATAAGTACATACACACACACACATGTATATATACGTGTGTGTGTGTGTGTGTGTGTGTGTGTGTGTGTGTGTGTGTGTGTGTGTGTGTGTGTGTGTGTGTGTTCACTTGGTCTTTGGATCACGTGTTGGACTCGTGATCGACAGCTATTTCCCTCCTGGAAGAGAGCTCAGAGCTCGTAGGTCCGATCTATGGGTAATGCTATGACCTTGCACACACACACACCCCCAACTCCCCGCCCACGAGAGGTGGAGTAACACCCCTCAGCGCTGCGATACCGATATTATTTCAGCCCCGGGCGAGAGTCGAACCCGGACCTCCGTAGTGGCAGGCCAGAGTTCTAACCACAGCGCCATGAGGTGTGTGTGTGTGTGTGTGTGTGTGTGTGTGTGTAAAATGCTAATTGCCTGATGTCTGGAGTTGAGCCAAATTGTATTGGTCTATTATACATGTGAATGCCAATTACACGATTCAAGCTAACTACAATTCACGGCGTATAATATATCGATTTAAGTATGTACTTCACGACGTATGGAATATAATATTGGAAGTGTTACAAATTTGGATTTGAGTGTTAGGTGCGTTGGCTCTAACACTTAGTCATTTCTATTCTTCTGTGGGCCCCATGCTTTTTCCTTCTCTTGGGTATGTTTCTTTCAAAGCGTCACTAGTTAAAGTTTCTTGATGGGGTGAATTAAATGAGATTAAGTTTTCTTCTTTCCGTCTTAGTAAATACACTTGGTTGTAGTATCTACACTAAGGGACTCCCACCTGGGATCCTTGTAATCCCACCAAGCCAAGTCTGCTCCGACGTCACAATTTAATTCATCCAATAATTTTGAACGTTACAAATAAGTGCCACCCTTTAAGGGTGTGACTTTACCTCCATGCACCAATAATTTTATTCCTCCTCCACCCTTTTCTCCAAGCAGAAAGACTGTTATACTGTCTCAAGCAATGATGTTTACGCAAGCAATCTGTTGCAAGCTGTGCGTGGCTTGTATGTTTACATTTCGTCACATCATGTGTGTGTGTGTGTGTGTGTGTGTGTGTGTGTGTGTGTGTGTGTGTGTATGGTGTGTGTGTGTGTATGGTGTGTGTGCGCGTATGTGTGTGTGTGTATGTGGATGTGTGGACGTGTATGTGTGTGTGTATGTGCTTGTGTGTGTTATTGTGTGTGCACTTGTGTGTACTTGTGCGTATGCTTGTGTGTATACTTTTGTGTAGACTTGTATATTCGCGTTTTGTCTGTGTGTCGGTGCGTGTCAGGTTATTGTATTATCAGCAGATTGGGTCATATTTGGAGGGTAGTAACTGTCGATCACGAGGCTAACACGTGATCCAAGACAATGGGGAATCAAATAACACGACGGGCTACTTTGTGCCTTTTCGTCTTTGTATCAAAGTAGATTTATCGACATAATACTATTCATTGTTTCAGCTCTTCTTTCAAAAGATAATCTTTACATTCGCCTGTATTTCAATAAATTAAACTTATTTCCTTTTGTCATTGGAAAATTCCTAGACCCTCTTATGCCTTTACTTTTTTTTTTTTTTTTTTTTAGGAATATCCCCTGTGGGGCTTCAGGGAGAAGGATGCCTAGTCCTAATCCCCGTCCCGTTTTTGTCGCCACTTACGATTTCAAGTGGGAAGACTTGGTGGCAGTATTCTTTCTCCCCACCACAAGGGGTGGAGGGGAGTGGATTGTGATAGGGATGGAATAGGTGGGAGTAGTTTTTATGCCTTTGTTTTTTGGCTACCTCCCTTATAAGGGGGGAAAAAGCCTTTGGTATATGTAGTATTGTCATATACTTATCGTACTCATATTGTGTAATAAAGTTTGTCATAGTAACTTTGATAATAAATTTCGTATAATGTCCACATCCGCCTTATAGCACGTGAGTATTAGGGTTCAAAAGTCAATCAAGCAAAACAATAAAGACTTGTCCATAAAATCAGGTTTATTAGCGAGAGTTGCTGAATACTAGAGATCCTCTGACCATTATAATTCTAGTTTATTTTGATGTGAAATCACAATTTGCTTCTTTTTGACTTAAATAATAAAAGCTCTAAGTAGAGCACACTTCTAGAATGAGTGCGTGATCAACCAATCTGCTGTATTGGATTGAATGACTTTATTAATTTACTTATTTATTTATCTATTTATTTATTTATTTATTTATTTAATTTTTTTTTGCGCCGCAACATCGTGGTCATACGGCGCAACTAAAAAATTCTAAAGACGGTAAAGATGGTAAGCCGAAACTTTTACGTTACAAATAAAATATTGTTATGGTAAAGATAGTTAAAACATATCTAAAACGTGAGCGCACAAATAGACGGTGTAAACTTATAACAGCAAAAACATTCAAGAATGGAGTTATGTGTATGTTGGAAAAGTACGTAAAGAACACATTGCTTGTTCAATGTTTGTCCTTCTGTTCTAAGCAGCTTACCTACCACTCTACACACAAATAACTTAGGATATCCATTTATCATTTCACACTAAATCCTTTAGAACAAATTACTAAGATAATGTTTATCTGATTAATTATGTTACAACTAATGACCATTCTTAGGTTGTAAGCATTAACGACTCTATGGTCAAATCTGTCTGGATTATAGTTTACACTTTCCAGCAGTTCTAAGAGGATCAGTCTTGTGATAATTTGTAATTAAATGTCACAACTAACAATTAGTATCTGTACATGTTGATTAAATCCGCTTAGGCTGGATTAGGTTAATAGGCGTAGGTGTATACGTCTACATGTATACATGTATATAACTATATAGATAATACTGATAACCCACTTTCGGAGAAGAATAAGCGATAGTATAAAGATCTGCTGAAGAGGATCACAGTTAGTGATCGAAATATACAGATCTTTATACTTTTGCTTATTCTTCTCCGAATGTGGGTTATCAGTATTATTTTACAAATGTGCTACGACATAACTTTGTTGTGAACTATATATATACACATATATACATAATCGTATAATACATACACCTACACACTTGTATACATACAGTGTACATAAAGTCACAGAGGCATGGGTATTGACATTTCGAAAAGAATTTATACTAACGCCTACACAGTCCACATACAGAAGATATACATCTGTACTAACTCAAACATATAAACATGAGCGAATAAAATTTATTCTTAGTCTTGAAATTTTTCCACACTCGTTTTGATGAAAAAACTACCTTGTACCTCCTCCTTTCTTTAGAATTCTCCTCCTCCTCCTCTTCCTCCTCCATCTCCTCCTCTGTTCCTCTTGTTCCTTCTTGTCCTTCTCTTCCTCCTCTGTTTCTCCTTCTTTTCTTCCTTTGTTTCTCCTCCTCCTTCTTCTCCTTTTCCTCCTCCTCTGTTCCTCTTCTTCCTCCTCCTCCTTCTCTCCCTCTTCCTTCTCTGTTTCTCTTCCTCCTTCTTCTCTTTCTCCTCCTCTTCCTCCTACTTCTACCTCTTTAATCCTCTTACCTCCTTACTCCTTCCTACATCCTACTTCCCTTCTACCTCCTTCCTCCTGCAAACACTTCTCATATCCTAGCCTCCTCCTCCTCCTCCTTCTTTACTTCCTTCTCCATTCTTTCTTACCCGAGGTTCTCTCATTGTTCTTTCCCTCCCTCCTGCACACCTTTCGAGGTGCACCTGGCCACTTTATGTAATTTCAATTCCTTTGTACTTTCTCAATATCATTTTTATCTATACTGGTTCTATGCATTTATGTTATTAGTGTGCTTACGCGTGCACATACGCACCCACGCATACACACACCCACGCGCGCGCACACCCACGCGCGCGCACACACACACGCGTGCGCACACACACACACACACACACACACACACACACACACACACACACACACACACCTTTTCGAAGCAAAAGCATAGGAACTCATCTCTGTGAATACCTTTTGTACCGGACCATCTCCATCTCCGCCCTCTTTTTCTGGTTGTCGTAGAGCGATTCCATTCATTTCCTTCGCGGCTGCAGTTTCTCGGTTCCGAAGCGGCAATAGCCAGCCTCGATTCATGGCGAGTATTAATTCTATTCTGTAACGGAAGACCTCTCTAATTTATGTTGGTCCACTGAAGCTAAGCTTCCACGCTTTTTTTTTTTAAACATAGTTTGACCTACACCTTCTAACCATTATCATTTACCACTCAAGACATTTATAAGTGTTTCCTTCTTTATCTTGATTCACTGTATCCAGTCTTCGTGTTTTTTATTTTACGTACTTTAACTTACACCTACTCAATTATTACCATTTACCACTTAAAAACATATCATTTTTTGTCTACTATAATAATTTCCTTCTTTGTGATGTTTACTGTAGCCAAGCCTTCCTCGTGTTTTTTTCTTTTACATAGTTTGACTTAGATCTCTCTGTAACCCTTGCTATTTACCACTTAACACATTACTATTTCTATATCATAAAAAAAAATCTTTATTGATGATGGACCACTGAAGTCACCCCCCCCCCCCCTTTTTTTTTTTTTTTTTTTTTTTTTTTTTTTTTTACATAATTTGACTTTCATCTCCTCGTACCCTCATGGCACTTGCAGTAACACGCCCTTACTATAGTGTCCCCTTAACACATCTAGCATTTTTGTACAATAAAATTACTATAATTCAAGAAATTATTGTATCTATAAATATCAATCGTATATTGTAATAAATGTTACCACAAAGTACGATAGCCCTTATTAGGAGAAAAGTATCTGAATGTAACATTATTGTATAATTTTACAAAAATGCTATATGTGTTAAGGGGATACTACAGTAGTGGCGTGTTGCCACACATAACATACACTTTCATTTTACTCTATTTTTCATACTTGTTATATTACCACATCCAAATAAGTGGTGTACTTGTTCTGGCAAATAAATTCACGTTTTCTCCTAAATCTCTCGTTGCATTTTCTACCCATGTCTTCTTTATCGGATTCATTTATCATTTTTTCTTTTAGTTTCGTTCACCTGGGGTCACTTATGCTTTGCTTTCGCCAATTCCATATTAATCTCGACTGTGTCATAGTTTTGCATTTAACTTTCAAAATGTTTCGTCCGTTTACTTTGATCTCTCTATTGGTATTTGTTTTGAACAAAACGAAAGTAAACGTAATCTGTTTAATATTTTGAAGTTTCGTAACCAATCTCTCATGCAAATGTAATAAAACGTAGCAAAATGTTTTTATATGCATTCCCACAAAGGCATTTGACATAAAAAAATTGTAATATTTTCAATAATAACCTTTTCCTTCTCATGCACTGTAACGTCATTTTACTCGAAGCTAAAAAAAAGTCTCGTATAAATAAAGGGGCGTATATACTCGTAGTCTCCTGGCCATGTCCATATCACAATGTATATTTTATCCGGTCTAGGTGTAGTGTACTATCTGGAAATAAAAGTGCGAATGTGTGTGTGTGTGTGTATGTGTGTGTGTGTGTATGTGTGTGTGTGTGTGTGTGTGTGTGTGTGTGTGTGTGTGTGTGTGTGTGTGTGTGTGTGTGTGTATTGTGCGTGAGTTTGTGCGCGAATGTGTGTGCAAGTGTATGTACAAGTACGTCCACCTGAGTATGCGTACGAGTGCATGTGCGTGTGCGAGAGAGAGAGAGAGAGAGAGAGAGAGAGAGAGAGAGAGAGAGAGAGAGAGAGAGAGAGAGAGAGAGAGAGGGAGAGAGGGAGAGAGGGAGAGAGAAAGAGAGGGAGGGAGGGAGGGAGAGAGAAAGAGAGAGAGAGAGAGAGAGAGAGAGAGAGAGAGAGAGAGAGAGAGAGAGAGAGAGAGAGAGAGAGAGAGGGAGGGAGGGAGAGAGAGAGAGAGAGAGAGAGAGAGAGAGAGAGAGAGAGAGAGAGAGAGAGAGAGAGAGAGAGAGAGAGAGGGAGGAAGGGAGAGAGAGAGAGAGAGGGAGGAAGGGAGAGAGAGAGAGAGAGAGAGAGATACAGAGAGACACAGAGAGAGAGAGAGAGGGAGGGAGGAAGGGAGAGAGAGAGAGAGAGAGAGAGAATGTGTGTGTGTGTGTGTGTGTGTGTGTGTGTGTGTGTGTGTGTGTGTGTGTGTGTGTGTGTGTGTGTGTGTGTGTGTGTGTGTGTGTGTGTGTGTGTGCCTGTGTGTCTGTGTCTGTGTGTGGGCGTACGCGATTGCACAATCATGCAGACACGAGTTTCCACACATGCCTACCTCTTAGTTCTGAGAACAACCTTTATGACGAAAAAGGTCGGGTTTCGCTACACGAGATTGTAAACCAAGTTGTGTTGGGTCCGCAGTTTATGCTTGGGGGAACGCAAACGGACGGGTCACACAAGTATGCGAGATTAGACCCGAAAACTGAATATATATGACCAGATGGTAAAACGTTACTGATAAGATAAAAAACACAAACATATACCTCCCTTACACGCACGCATAGGCAAACACACATACATACATACTCACATGCATGAATAATCACATACATACGTACATACACATACATATCCACATACACACATACATGTATAATCACATACATACATACACATCCACATACACACATCGTATCCACACACATACATACGTACATACACATACATATCCACATACACACACATACGTGCATACATACATGTATAATCACATACACATCCACATGCACACATCATATCCACATACTCACATACATGTATAATCACATATGTACATACATACATACACATATATCCACATCCACAACCCCGCACATGCACACGCATTCATACATATATATTGTCACACCCACAAACTCGTTTTTTAAACGTGGGCGTAAACTTTCATTTTCATAATCAGAATCCTTTGCTTCACACGGGCCTTTTGCATACTAAGTTGCTGTGACGTCACTGGTCATGAAAAATTCTGTACTTGTATATTTGTATATCAAAGACTTTACTAAACCCTTTGAAGTTGTACAAAAGTGTCCCCCTGTGACATTTTTGTTGGATAAACATTTAGAAGAAAAAAATGTAAATCATTATTGAAGATGTAAAGTATCGTTCTAAGGACAAATTATTTTGTATTACGGAATAACCTCATTCTTGGGGACAAAAGTGTACAACATATATATTATTTGTACCATCTAAATTATATACTTGAATTAATGTAGTCTATTATTGTGATCAAATTTCATGAACAGCTTTCTAGCGCAAATAAACCAATAGATTTGGAATGGTCGCTGATAATTGGAATTTTTAGAAAAAATGTAAACATTGCAATTGTTCTATTTGGTCTTCTCAAATTCAATGTTCAAACTAGTCGGTTTCCTAAAGAATCATTCAAGAACACATCTTGATGTTGTGTTAAATAATCTTTATAACAGAAACGACGAAATGACCATATGGAAATACGTTTCTTAAAACGTTTTACTAATACGTTAAATACGTTATATACTTTAAATACGTTAAGAGGAAACATTTCTGGAATGGTAATTTTGATGACATTTGAAAGGTCAAATTTGATGTTGAATTAATCTGTGATAACCAAAGAACATATATACAAGTAAAAACATATAAAAATGATAAAATGTTCATATATCTTATCGGAATTCCTAACGCTATGATTTTGTGGGATCAGAGTACAATGTTACATTTGTGTATCATCTATGTTGTGAAGATGTCTTTGAATGCAAATCTTGTTACAGTCACTGCCTGGAATCAGAGAGAAGTGCAGGATTCGAACCCACCAATACACGAGTGTGAGAGAGACGCAGGGGGACGAGGAAGGATGGAAGTAAGAGGAGGAGAAAAGTTGGAGGAATGGACGGAAAGGAAGTGGAAGAACAGAAGGAATAGAGGATGGAACAGGAGAGAGAGGAGGAAGAGGAGGAAGAGGAGGGAGATGAGGGAGAAGAGGGAGATGAGGGAGAGGAGGGAGCTGAGGAAGAAGAGGGAGAGGAGGGAGAAGAGGGAGAGGAGGGAGAAGAGGGAGAGGAGGAATAGGAGGAAGAGGAGTAAGAGGACAAGGAAAGAAAAAACAGGATAGGAATTGAAAATGCAAGGAAAGAAACCGGAAGGAACAGGGGGTGAAAAAGAAGGAGAGGAGGAAGAAGAAAATAAAAATAAAAAGGAGAGAAAAGAAAGAACAGAACACACGGGTTAAGAAAAAGAAGGAGCACGCAAAAGAGGAGGAAAAAGAAAACGAAAAAAGGGGGAAAAGTGAAAAGTAATCTACATTATAATAAAACACGAAAACATGAAATATAAAAAAAAAAAAAAAAACGAGATTTAGGTAGAAGAACAGGAAAAGCGGATAAAGAAAAAGAGAGAGAAAAATATTATGATAAAAAAAACGAAGGGAAATGAAAAAAGATGAGGGGAACTAAGAGAGAGAGAACAATGAGAAGACGAGGAGGAGCTGGAGGAGATGCTGTAGGCGGTTCCGGTCAAGGACGAAGCCGAGGAAGACATCTCAAGAATGACAAGATACACAACAGGACGAGCGCCAGACGAGAGCAAAGACAAGAACTTCCCGGAACTTAAAGAAGAGAACGAAGAGAATGAGCATGAGGGGGAGTAGGATCAGGAGGAGGAGGAGGAGGAGGAGGAGGAGGAACTGGAGGAGGCGTTAGAGAAGGAGGAGGAAGAGGAGGCGTTGGAGGTGGAGGAGAAAGCATTGGAAGAGGAGGAGGAGGCGTTGGAGGAGGAGGAAGGTGCGTTGGAAAATGAGGGAGAGAAGGAGGAAAAAAGGGGAAGAAGAGGAGGAGGAATAGGAAGAAGTGAAGGAGGAAGAGGAGGAGGAATAGGAAGAAGTGAAGGAGGAAGAGAAGGAAAAGAAAGAGGAGGAGGCGTTGGAGGCAGAGGAGTAGGAGGAGGAAGAGGAGGAAAAGGAAAAAGAGGAGGAGGAGGAGGAGGAGGAAGAGGAGGCGTTGGAGATGGAGGAGGCAGAGGAGGCGTTGGAGGAAGAGGAAGAGGAGGCGTTGGAGGAGGAGGAGGAGGCGTTGGAGATGGAGGAAGAGGAGGCGTTGGAGGAGGAGGAGCAGGCGTTGGACGATGAAGGGGAAGGAGAGGAAAAAAGGGGAGGAAGAGGGGGAGGAAGAGGAGGAGGAAGAAGAGGAAGATGAGGAAAAGAAAGAGGAAGAAAAGAAAGAGGAGGAAAAGACAAGGGAAGAGGAGGAGCAGGGGGAATTAAAGAGGTGGTGTTGGAGGAGGGAGAGAAGGTGTTGGAGGAGGAAGATGAGGAGGCGTTAGAAAATAAAGAGAAGGGGAGGAGGAGGGGGAGGGAAGGAGGAGGAGGGGGAGGGAAGGAGGAGGAGGAGGAGGGAAGGAGGAGGAGGAGGAGGAGGAGGAGGAGGAGGAGGAGGAGGAGGAG
>NC_134785.1:65693082-65715582 GCF_046742065.1 Oratosquilla oratoria | reverse complement strand
ACGACGAAACCGACTGGATGGAATTGGGGCAGAATCGTTAGCAATGGAGATGCTTGTTTAGGGTCCACATACGGCCCGATATCCATCGGAGTAAGTAAGAGTAAGGTCTATACATGTTACTTTTCGGAATAAGTAAGAGTAAGCTCATATACATGGTGTTACTTTTCATTTTATGTGGTTGCTGTCAAGATATATTATTCATCTTTCTAGAATCACTTCAATAGACAAGTTTTCAATAGCCTACTTAGCACGAGCCTTTACATGTTTTTGTCCCCTTTCCCTTTATGAATGGGGATGACAGGTGGTAATGGTCATGGAACTTCCTAGTGTAGGCCTTATGGTCTCTTGCAGTCTCCTTTATTCTTATGTTCACCCAGCTTCCTGGCAATATCCGCTAGTGGCGTGATCGGAAGCATACTGGCCTCTTATTTACTTACTTGTGGGTTCGAATCCCGCACTCCTTTCTAACTCCCTGCAGTGACTGTTACCTGCCCCAACCGTCGCCAAAGCGCATGGGACAAAGGCGACAGCCTTGGCCGCGGCTACTCAGCGCCTCTTGGCGTAGGCTCCTCACAACTACCTTCCGAGCAATTTCGTTCGTTTGAGGTCTACCCGTGCATAAAAAGAAGTGGGGAGATTCGGAAAGAAGGAAATAAGGAAGGAAGAAAAGAAGGAAAGGAACAAAACATATAATAAAAAGAAAGCCACGTACAAAAAAAAAAAAAAGACAAAAAAAAAAAGAAAGGAATAAAAACTTAAGAAAAAAAAAAAACGAAAAAGAGATAGAGCAAGAGAAAAAAGATGATAATCGAGTCTGCGCTATATATTCCCCTCTTTTAAAAAGGTTCTTCCGTGGCCTTTGTACCAACAGCCATAACAGTTTTATTCACACGAGAGCTCATCGTCAACACGAAAGGGAGTTCAGGACCGATGAAAATCTTGTTCAAACAGTGTGGTGGTTCTTGATCTGATTAAAATCGACTGTCATTTCCTCACGAGAATCTGAAGTCTGGACCACAGTATTGCAGGTACTAATGAGGTCTATTGATCAATTATTCCGCCTAATTAAACAATGCAACTGGGCCGTAGTGTCTAGGTGTTTGTTCAGACAGCTACGAAAATAGTTTATTTTTTAGGCAGACTGTCTTAGGTCTAATATGCGTCTAAAAGAGACAACCAAACTCTCCATCCAACATACACACCCACCCACGCGCCCACACCGTCACCCACACCCACACAGACAGATACACACACACATGCTCACTACAGTCTATACCTGAATAAAACAACATAGTACTTGTGTTGAGTAATCCGGAACACCACAGTTACGGAGAAAAATGATCGATGATCTTCCACGCTACGAATTTTGTGCTGTTTATGCTGCAAGAACTGTAGAACCTGTGTATATATATATATATATATATATATATATATATATATATATATATATATATATGTGTGTGTGTGTGATATATATATATATATATGTATATATATATATATATCATATATATATATGTAAATGTATATGAAACAGTCTGACAGTAGTTATTAACTGTTGTTATTCGACGTTATTGATTGATTGATTAAGAGTACTTAGGTCTGTCATAGATAATGCAGCTCAATCTGGCTTTTAGATGATTTGTTTTTAGTAAAAGGTCAAACATTTGACGAAGTGTTTCTGAAATGATTTTTGCAAATGTCGTCCACCCAATGATGCTATTTGCATCTGCCAAATGATTTTATTCGTCTGGTAAAAACAATACTGGGCTGAGGAAAATATATCTTTTTACACACGTTTTGCACACATCTTTCACACACGTTTAAAAAAATTACACAGGTTTCACTAAACATTCTTTTACACATCTTTCGTTCACATGTTCGAAAAAAAAATTTCACACACATTTTCATACATTTTCACACACATTTTTCCCTATTTTTCACACATTTCATACATTTTATACACATTTTCACACGCACGCACGCACATTCATATATTATATGTACATATATATATATATATGTATATATATATATAGTATATATGTATTCATATATATATATAATACATGTATATATATATATATATATATATATATATATGTATATATATATATATATATATTACATATATATATGTATATGTATATATATATAATATATATATTATATATATATATGTATATTACATATATATATATATTCACACACACACACACACAAATATTTAGTCTGATGGCGCACCTTTTAGAACTGTTTTGGGTGGTCACAGACTATTTACTCAGCTCTTGGTCTGAAAAGGTTATTTGCAAAACATTTTCCTTCCTTGTGTTTGGGTCACCGGGCCCCGCTTCTATAACCTCCCTGCACGTCGGATATGAAACAAGTTTTCGAGTATGACCTCTGAGGCTCGAGGACGAGGACAAGGAGGAGAACATGGAGGTGGAGCAGGAGGAGTAGGAGGAGCAGGAGGACTAAGATGAGGAGTAAGATGAGGAAGAGGAGGCAGAAGAAGAGGAGGGGAGGAGGAGGAAGGGGAGGAGGAGGAAGAGGAGGAGGAAGGGGAGGAGGAGGAAGGGGAGGAGGAGGAAGGGGAGGAGGAGGAAGGGGAGGAGGAGGAGGAGGGTGAGTAGGAGGAGGAGGAGGGGAGGAGGGTGAGGAGGAGGGTGAGGAGGAGGAGCGGAGGGGAAGGGGAGGAGGAGGGGGGTGAGGAGGAGGAGCGGAGGGGAAGGGGAGGAGGAGGAGGGTGAGGAGGAGGGTGAGGAGGAGGAGCGGAGGAGAAGGGGAGGAGGGGAAGAGGAGGGGAGGAGAATAATTAGGTGAAATAGGGGGAGGAGGTGGAGTAGGAGAACGAGGAGGACGATGTGGAGGAGACGTAGAGATGAAGACGTGGGAAGAAACGAAGGAGGAAGAGGAGGAGGAACAGGAGGAGAAAGAAGAAGAGTAGGAAGAAAAGACTGAGAAGCCGGAGGAGGAGACGGAGAAAAAGGACGAGGAGGAGGAGGAGGAGGAGGAGGAGGAGGAGGATATTCCAGAGCACAAGAGAGTAACATGACGCTATAAAAGGAAAAAAAAACACAAATTGGACAAACAATTCTGAATCATGTGAAAAGGCAATGCTAGAAAAAATCTCGTTGAAAAAATCGTTTCATACATGAAAGCTTAAAAATTTGCAAACACATGCACACGCGCGCGAGCGTACACACACACACACACACACACACAAACACACAAAGTACCATATTATGATTATTTGTACATATATATATATATATATATATATATATATATATATAATATGTGTGTGTGTGTGTGTGTGTGTGTGTGTGTAAGTGCATAACTTGTATATTTAGAAGGTAAGGCATGCAAGAATGTAGGTTATAAAAGAATGGCCAATTTAAACATTGGACTGAGAAAAAGATGTGTGAAATTACCTTAGGATAATATATCAAAATATGAAAAGAGAGGAGGCGTGAGGTGCTTGAGGAAGTTTCAAAGGAGCCCCATTATGTCAAATTGTTAGAAAAATATATTTTTTAACCCTTAACGAGTTCTTTAATACTCGACATAATTAACTGCTTGCTTTTTTTTCTTTTACTGTTGAATTATTTTATTCATTACGAACAAGCCATTCTGCTGTAACTGATTTACTACGAGAAGCTCGTAGGCATGAAGGAAATTATACCGGAAGTAATGTTAATATATGGAATTCAGTTGAAAAAAATAGTATAAAAATTCTATCGAGGGCATGAACATTCTCATGTGTATGTTATGTGAAAAAGAGAGCCAGGCTATCTAAAGAGAGAAAGAGAGAAGAGGAAAATAGACAAGAACTGGTTTACCAAGAGAGTGCTTAATGAATGGAATAGACTTAGTAGCAATGTAGTGAGCGCTGAAATAATTGGTTGTTTTAAAAGAAGATTAGATAACTTTAGGGATTGGAATGGCAGGTGGTAAGGGACATGGAACTCCCTAGTGTAGACCTTATGGTCTCTTGCAACCTCCTTAGTTCTTATGTTTTTTCTATTCTTGAGAAAGGAAGACACTTCTAGATGGTTTCAGTAACTAGATAGAACGAGAAAAGAGTTTGAGAGAAAGGGAGAGAGAGAGAGAGAGAGAGAGAGAGAGAGAGAGAGAGAGAGAGAGAGAGAGAGAGAGAGAGAGAGAGAGAGAGAGAGAGAGAGAGAGAGAGAGAGAGAGATGTGAAGATTTAAGTGAAATAATCAGTAATCGCAAACAGAGTAGGCTTATAAAATACAAACTGAGAAAATACACGTTTGAAATCAGATATTATAGAAGACATAACACAAAACACAAGACCACAAAAACGGAAATAAAAACAAAAAACAAAAAAGGGAAGTTTCAGTTATTTTCAAAACTATAAAGAAGAGAAAATCTTAAAAGAATACGTAAATGTGATTAATTTTATTTGTATGATTTTAGGTTTTGTATTTTTATTCCAAATACAACCAAGTAACTATCATACTAAGAAAATATCCAACGCAGCAAAACAGTGGAACTTCATTTAAAATCTTTCATTTCATTTGAGTTTATTTTAGCTAAGTTTAGATAGTTCCATCAAACTAAGGATTAATTAATTTTCAACAAGAATCTTTGGATATGTCTCTTCATTAATATCTAAATCGCATTTGACAGGTTGGCAAAAAATATCCATTCTCACATAGAAAAACACACAACTTCGTACATTGTAAATTTCTAAAATATATATTCAACATGCAGATATTACGTCTTTCCATTAACATTTAAATCCCACTTGACTTGTATTCCATAATATCCATTTTCACATAGTTAAAAAAACATACAAACTGGTAAGGTGTAGATTTCTGAAATATATATTAAACAAATATATCACGTCATTAATATGTAAATCGCATTTGACAGATAGGTAACAAGACCCATTCTCATATAGTTAAAAGCGCGCGGAAACACACACACACACACACACACACACACACACACACACACACACACACACACAACCCATAAGTGTAAATTTCTAAGAAATATATTCAACAAATAAATATGGCATGTCTCTACGTTGATATATAAATAATATCTAACTCGTAGACGATAATATCAATTCTCACACAGTTAAAAAAGACCCACACAAATCCATAAGTGTAAATTTCTAAAATATATACATTCGCCTTCAATGGCGGGCTACGATAAATCTTTTGATATTTAGGGTATTATCGTTGAGCCAGTCGATGGGCTTAAGGGAAGTCCAAGACTTATATCGAAGGGGCCAATGGAAAGTGCGATGTACGGGACATCTCCATTTACTCTTGCATCTTCTCTATTGTGAGGGTGAGGACGCGGAAAAGGAAGGCTGTAGAAAGAGCTGGGGCAAAGTACGCTAGAGTCTTTTTCTTTTATTTTTTTTTTTTAGAATGATGTAAACGATATCGACGTGCACTACACAAATATATACGTGAGAAGAAACGCAAGGACGCACACACACACGCATACACTGTTCATCCGAGTACAGTAACACATCAAAATTATGTTAGAATGAACACTGAACACCCACCGGGATATAATATATTTGCTTGATATTCTCTGCATTGTAATATTACATTGACATTTATATTCATGCGTATATGTGTATTTATATATCTCAACTCTAACATGCTGTTTATATATATATATATATATATATATATATATATATATATATATATATATATATATAAATATTCGTGAGGAGCTGGAGTTTTTGTTTTTTATTTTATTTTATATATATATATATACATATACACATTATATATATATATATATATATACATATACACATTATATATATATATATATATATATATATATATATATATATGTGTGTGTGTATGTGTGTGTGTGTGTGTGTGTGTGTGTGTGTGTGTGTGTGTGTGTGTGTGTGTGTGTGTGTGTGTGTATTGAATATTAGAAAATTACTCGTTTCCTAGCTTACAGATACTCTCCATACAAAAACAGGAAATAGGAAATAAAAAGAAATAAAAAATTGCTTCTATAGTGCGTTCATATTGGATTTTTAAGACTAACGAAAGAGAAAAAATTCACGAAAGGAAATGGAAAAAATACGAAAAAGAAAAACGAAAAAGGAAACTTGCACAAGAAAAGTCTTCCGTTGTTGAACAAGCTAACATATGCAAAACCAGCTTCGCACTGCTGCCGATTTGCAAATATAAATTATCGTGGTGGCAAAGGCAGATCCAAACAACCTAACTGGAAGTGATACAATAATTTAACCGGAAATGACGTAAGCAGTTTTCAGTAGTTGTATTTGGCAAAATGAGACACTGCAGCCAGTTGGACATAAACGCTGGTCTTCGAGTTGGCCAATTAGGAAGTCTTAAGAAGATGCTGAAGACGTAGAACGGAAGGAGACTGTCTTGAAGAAGAAGAAAAAGAAAAAAAAATTCATATGTTTATCAACTTTACAATATATTTGTTATACTTTTTAAACATAAATTTTTACCAAAATGTCCTTTTGTGGTATCCCGTCGTTAGGGAAAAAATAATATTTTTCGATTCATCTCTTCTGTAAAAGTTAACTTTTTCCTTTTCTATTGTTAACAATCCGTTCTATTCATCTCTATGGCAATTCCTCACTAGTAAAGGGATTAATCCAACTTCAGAGGACCTCCACCTAATCCCTTCCACCTCTTCCACCCAATCCATTATCTCGAAATGGAAAACAATTTGTTTTCATTCATCAAGCCGAGCACCGCGTGTGATTTATTTGGAAGGGTCCTAATTAGAAAGTAGTGACCAATAAGTGAATCGTGTTCTCTTTGTTGAGGTAAACTAATTTGATTAAAAAACAAAAAAGTCTTACACTATATATCATGAAAAAATAGTCAACATAAGAATAACTAAACACCCCAAATAAAAAAAAAATTATAAATAAAATAAACAAACTAAAAGTAGAATAACTAAAAATAAAAATAAAAACAAAATAACTAATTAGAAAGTAGTAACCAATAAGTGGGTCGTGTTCTCTTTGTTGAGGTAAACTAATTTGATAAAAAAAAATTTTTACACTATATATCATGAAAAACAGTCAACATAAGAATAACTAAACACCCCAAATAAAAAACAAATTATAAAATAAATAAATAAACTTAAAGTAAAATAACTAAAAATAAAAATAAAAACAAAATAACTAATTACAAAGGAGTGACCAATAACAGGGTCGTGTTCTCTTTGTTGAGGTAAACTAATTTGATTAAAAAAACAAAACAAAACAGTCTTACACTATATATCATGAAAAACCAGTCAACATAATAACAACTAACCACCCCAAATAAAAAAATAAAATAAAATAAATACACTAAAAGTAAAATAACTAAAATTAAAAATAAAAACAAAATAACTAAACTAAGAACCAAATTTGAAAAATGTACAACTGCTTTATATTTTCATTTTTTCAATAGCTTAGAACAGACTGTGTTTTGAATGGGGTAAAAAAAACTTACAGCACTTTAAATATTATTAGCAAAACCAATGAACATGAGAACAGCTAAAATTAAAACCTTATAAAAATGTCTTAATGATTAAATTTGAAAAAAAAAAAATCTTAAGTGCTTAATATCTAAAATTTTCCAATAGCTTAGAACGGATTTCGTTTTGAACCGGGTGAAAGCTATCTCAATAATCTTAATCACAAAGACGAATTCTAAAAATCCTCATCAGTTTAGTGCCATATTTCTTCATCTCCGTGAAAAGACTTTGTAAATGGACTTATAAACGGGTTAATGAATAAAAACACCGTGAGCAAGGGACCAAAACGAACAAGAAACAGATAAACTAACAAGTAGATTAATAACCAATATATAAATAAAATAAAATAAAATACGAGTTTTCAATAGCTTGCCCAGATGCCAGAAATGTCAGCAGATCTCGCTCGACGCAGTGTTTCTGTCAACGTGATCACGACTTTATGGTCTTCCGCCACAGCTTTGCAAACACTCGTGAGGTTGCGCAAACAGTAAATTTAGTCTTTATTGTTGTTATGTAAACTAAGTTGGACTTCATAACTGCGCTTACGGATGTAAACTCCCTTATACGGTACAAATGATCTAACACATACAGTCTTGGAATTTCACTTGTATCATGTGTAGAGAATAAAGTTTACCTTAAGTTGGTGTTAGTGCTGGATATGCCAAAATAATCGAAAATGAAGATTAGGTGATGATTGTGATGGTAGTTATTGTGATAGTGAGGGTGATCGTGAGAGTGACTGAAGGTGATTTTGACAACAAGTGTTATGGTGATGCTGACGGTGATGGTGTGTGTGTGTGTGTGTGTGTGTGTGTGTGTGTGTGTGTGTGTGTGTGTGTGTGTGTGTGTGTGTGCGTGCGTGTGTGTGTGCATACGCGCATGTGTGTGTGCATACGCGCGTGTGTGTGTGCATACGCGCGTGTGTATGTCTGTGTGCACGTGCGTACGCATGTGTGTGTTTGAGTATGGATATATGTGTATATATATATATATATATATAATATATATATATATTATATATATATATATATATATGTGTGTGTGTGTGTGTGTGTGTGTGTGTGTGTGTGTGTGTGTGTGTGTGTGTGTGTGTGTGTGTGTGTCCGTTTGTGCGTGTGTGTGTGTTTGTGTGTGTGTGTCCGTTTGTGCGTGCGTGTGTGTATGTGTATGTGTGTGTGTGTGCGTGTGTGTGTGTGTGCGTGCGTGTGTGTGTGTGTGTGTGCGTTTATGTGTGTGTTCGTTTGTGTGTGTGTTCGTTTGTTTGTGTGTGTGTGTGTGTGTGTGTGTGTGTGTGTGTGTGTGTGTGTGTGTGTGTGTGTGTGTGTGTGTTTACCTAGTTGTATTTAACCTAGTTGTATCTTACGGAAAGGGGAGCTACACTCGTGATGTCCCGTCGTTGTATCTCGCAGTGTCTAGTATGCTCTTAAATTCATGAATAGTGAGTGAGTGTGTGTGTGTGTGTGTGTGTGTGTGTGTGTGTGTGTGTGTGTGTGTGTGTGTGTGTGTGTGTGTGTGTGTGTGTGTGTGTGTGTGTGTGTGTGTGTGTGTGTACGCGAGTATGTGTGTTTGTGAGCGTGCGTGCAAGTGTACATATTATACATACATAGATCTTCACAACCACATTACTAGTTTAACATCACTTTATTTGAACTTTTCGCTGAATCATTTGAGCTTCGAGCATTATCCTCCTTGCAGACTGCCTACCTTCGATTCTAACACTGTAAATCTTTTCAGGCAATATATAAGACCTGGACAGAGTTATCCATCTCCAAAATTCCTCTTCCTGCCCAGACACTCCCGAAGTGATTAGAGTTCCTTCTTATTTACACACAACATAACGACATGGAAATGAAAGAGTCGGTGTAATTAGCAAGTCTTCTACCAAAAAATTAATGGGAGTAATTGCTTCGTAAATAATTACACAGCAGAAATTACTCATGATTATATATACATATTTCATTATGCTATTACGATTAGAAATAACAAATCTCCTGTATATAAATATAAATAATCTGTATATTTCGACCACTATCGAAATATACAGATTTTCTGTCCATCTTATCTCATTCTCCGTCAGTTGGTCAATAAGTCTTATTTTATCTCATAGGCACAATCCTACGCATAATTGTAGGCACATATGTCTTAGGCATAATCCCGGGATCGAATGACACCCTTCAGGGTTGTCACTTCCTAAATGAGAGAGGAATAGCTTTGACACGACAAAGTCAAAACTCCACATTCTGGGTTAAGTTAATTGTGTTAACGAAGGGAAAACAGTGTTCCTGGTTTAATTTCAGAGATGGAGACAAAATACCATTGATGTCAGAAATTCATTTTAGGATTATGTTTTTCGAAGGATATTATCAAACACGTTACATGGCTCACTGGGAAACGTTTACCCGCGGACAGAGACAGACAGACAAACAGACGCAGAGATAGACAGAGACAGGCAGACACAGAGGCAGAGACAGACATAGACAGAAAGAGGCAGGCACAGGCACAGACACAGAGAGACAGATAGAGACAGACAGATGGAAACAGACACACACACGCACACTCACTCACTCACACACACACACACACACACACACACACACACACACACAGAGGCACGTGCGCACTCACACACACACACACACACACAACATACAAGAAGCTCCAGTTTCCACTGTTAATTAGATTACAATTAATTACTAGGATAAGCTTATCCTTTTACAGGTGAAATTGTTATTTTTTTTCTTGCGTCAAATGGCAATTTTCTCCTGGATTATAGATACTCTGCGTCTTCATTTTTGTGATAATAATGTGACAGAAGTGCTTTAGCTAATCTCAAGTTCACTTTCTATCCAATCTCTCAATTAACTATTTAATTTATTCATTTATTTACTTAATTATCTCATTTATTTACTTCTGTTTATCTTTTATCTATAATTATTTATTAGTTTAATTTAATCTAATTTTATTTATTCATTTATTTATTTATTTATCTATTAACTCTGGCGAAATAATTATAGTTTGTTCATCTGGATAAAAAATAAATAAATGAATAAATAAATAAATAATCACCTCAATAACATCCTCTCCACAGGAACTAAGACAACATTCACATTTGAGCCCGATTTTTTTCAGTTAATAATCGAACAACCGGTTGAGTTGGACCGATTTAAATTCTTTATTTTATTTAATTCCAGGGGATTCTGTTTGACACAGAATCTCTGGATACATTTGAAAACTGTCTTGAAGAAATAGATTTAGCTCTTCGTGTCCAAATTGGCGAATAATAATCCTTTAAATACATTATTCAAAGTAATTATAATTTTTCCTTATTCTGGTGAAAATATTTAACATAAATAATTTTAGCAATCACACCATGCCAGGGTATTTCAAGTAAACTAATTTATTAACTCGCTTTAACTGTATTCATTCGTAATCATAATCACAAAGAAATTAACTTGACCATATCCATTATAACAGAAGTGCTATTCAGTAGATAGAAGATTATAGATTATTTCTATATGAATTAGTAACTTTGATAACAAAGATTATTAAGATAGTCTGACAGTAGCCAGATCAAATCAAAATTGTCATTCAGTACTCAAAGTTAACAGGTGATAACATTTGGCAAGAACAAACACTATAAACAAACAATTTTTTTTGTATTCTTTTCATTAGCGATTGTTCACAGTGAACGAAAGTGAAGGAAAACTTACGTAAATAGAAAATTGATACACAAACAAGAAAAATAAATAAATGAAGTAAAAGAAACAGTAATTTTTGTTTATATGAGAAGCATTAATTACAAAGTAAGAGATATAACGACGCGAGGAAACATGAGTAGAGGAGAAAATGAAGATCAAAATATGAAGTAACCAGATATGAAATGAAATAATGCAGAAATGTAACAAGTTAAAAGAAAATAATTTTTCAAATTTAACACTTACAAGTTAAAGCCCAAGAGATGAAATATATATAATATAAATAAACACTTATGTACACGCAATGCCTGTGTGTGTGTGTGTGTGTGTGTGTGTGTGTGTGTGTGTGTGTGTGTGTGTGCGCGCGCGCTTTCGTGTATGTGGGTGCATGTGCGTATACAAGATTGGAATGGAAAATACAAACTGTTGTAACGTTAGGGCAATAAACTAAGAATTATAAAAGAAACTATATATCTGATATCAGATATATACATAAACACACAAATGCAATTATGCATACACATTTCTACATATACGTTTATGTATTGATATAAAGGTAGTCGTGCATGTATATGTATTTACATATACAGATACATATGCATATACATATACATTTACATATGCATATACATATACAGATACATACATACACACACACACATACCCACACACACATGCACACACACACACAAAGATATACACACATACGCACACACATATACACACATACACTTACACACACACACAGATACACAAACAGATACACACACACACACACACATATACACACACACACTTACACACATACACACAGACACATCCTATTTCGTCTTCATAGGTTTACCACGAGAGCAATATATCTTCTACTCGTCCCCATTCGGTCCAATTACGTTAATCCATCCGCCCTTCGCGGTGCCAAAGGACATCCCGCGGCTCTCTCTTCCTTCAGGAAGGAGGACGGGCCACGCCACCGACCCGGACACTCTTGGCAAGATGGCGATTTGTGGCTTCCACTTTCTATTTATGTTAAGTTGACCCTGGGCAATTGTATGTGTATATGTATGTATGTCTGTATGTATGTATGTATGCATGTACATAGGCACGCATGTAAGTATGAATGTATGTATATGTGTGCATGTATGTATATGTACGTGTATGTGTGTATGTGTAGGTATGTAGGTTTATATATATATATATATATATATATATATATATATATATATAGAGTTGATATGTATATATATATATATATATATATATATATATATATATATATATATATATATATATATATATATATGGAGTTGATATATATATATATTTGTATTTTACTTCCCACGTTCTCATGACACACAGCAACCTGTACTTAGATGAAATTGATCTATTTCCGACTTGGCCGAATTGTGATAGCTGGATTAGATTAACAAAGACATAATATATTAACCCTGACAATGATACTCTCCCATTAAATATAATGAGTAAATTCTAAGCCTTACTCCTTGCATATCCACCTTATTCCAACTGTTTCCTCCCCAAATCTAGCCAGGTTTTCTAGTCTGTATTATATTACATTGTATTACATTACATTAATTACATTATATTACATTACAGTACGCTATTACAGTACATTACATATTATATTACGTCATATCGTATCAATGTTTCTTATTATACACTATATTATGCTATCATATCATATATCTTATATCACATTATATTACATATATCATACAATTTCATATCATATTACATTAATCTAGATTACATTATATATTACATTTCATATTACAACTTAGATTACATTATATGTATATACAAATCCACACAGACATTCCCTTTATTTATTTGTATATAAACATTTACAAAAGCAAATATGAATATATGATAATTTTTTTATCCTGCTCTAGACTCAAGTAGTGAATTCAGGATCAGCTATAAACGTCCTAGATGACATCTTCATAGCCTCTTTTGAACTGATCCTCAGGGGTGTGTCCCTACACAAACAACAAAGAAACATCACCATTTTGCACAAGAGAGACATTAAAGGCATGGAATAAAGAGGCCCATTTCAAGCCTTGACGTACGCTTGAACTTGGTAATATTAGTTTTGGAGTCTAGGACGTTAACTGCTACATCATGACTCCTTGCGTGTCCGTGTGTGTGTGTGTGTGTGTGTGTGTGTGTGTATGTGTGTGCGTGTGTGAGTGCGTGTGTGTGTGTGCGCGCGCGTGTATCTCTGAGCGTGACTGAATGAGTGAATGAAAGAGTGATTACGTGAAGAAGTGAATGAATGTGTATGTGTGTGTGTGTGTGTGTGTGTGTGTGTGTGTGTGTGTGTGTGTGTGTGTGTGTGTGTGTGTGTGTGTGTGTGTGTGTGTGTGTATGTGTGTGTGCATATATGTGTTTATGTATGAGTGTGTATGTATGTGTGAGTGTGTATACGAATGTGAATGTGTGAGTGTGAGTGAGAAAGTGATTGTGATTACGATTGTGACCATAAGAATGAAAACTCGCATCCACGTGTATGCATGTGCGCGTGTGTCTACAGACACTATATTCATATCATGTACCCTGAGAAACACATCCCTTCAAAACCAACCCCCAAACCTCCTTTCCTTCTACAGGCAGCTCTTGGCGAAGAACGCCGAGCCCTCCTCCCGGAGGGACATTGCAACAGTCTTACGACCATCTCCCTCGAGGTAATAACCTCCCTCCGCTGGGCCACCACGTCCCCATTCGTCTTTTGTAATCCTAACGCGCACGCGAATACTCTTCTCTCAACTGTAATGGACTTTGCAAAGTCGTGCGGATGTAATGTATACATTTAAGTATAGACACATACACACTTGGGATGCATATATGCACACATATGAACCTACAAGTCTAAGTCCGTGGAGAGATACATATAAGCACAAATCATGAATGGATAAATAGATAAATATATAAAAATAGGTATATGAATAAATACATAGGATAAATAAAAAGATGAATAAATAAATAAATAAATATATATTTCATATCAGTATTTGGTAAGCTAAAACCAAATTAATTCTATTCATATAACATGATTGAATCCCTCTTAATTCATATTATATATATATACATATATATATTATATATATATATATATATAAATATATATTTATATACACATATATATTTATATACACATATATACACATATACACACATATACATATATACACATATGTACATATATACATTATATACATTATATATACATATATACATTATATATACATATATACATTACATATATATATATATATATTATATATATATATATATATATATATACAAATACACATGTACACATATATATATATATATATATATATATACATACATATACACATATACATACATATGCTAATAAGAACACGAATACGTGTGTTCACTTATGCAAGTGGTCTACTTTGCATTACATATATATGTTACAGTAAGAACACGTACCTAGGGATTACGCGTAATCCCTGAATGTTTATTCAGTGAATACGCGTAATCCCCGTTTCACTAACCTAACCTAACCTAACCTAACCTGACCTAACCGAACCTAACCTAACAGGTTTGGTTAGGTTAGGTTAGGTTAGGTTAGTGAAACAGGGATTACGCGTATTCACTGAATAAACGGTTAGTGAAACGGGGATTACGCGTATTCACTGAATAAACATTCAGGGATTACGCGTAATCCCTAGGTACGTGTTCTTACTGTAACATATACATATACATACATATACATATACATATATATATACATATATACATATACATATATATATATTATACATATATATACATATATTATACATACATATACATATATTATACATATATATACATTATACATATATATACATATACATATATTATACATATATATACATATACATATACATATATTATACATATATATACATATACATATACATATATCATACATATACGTATACATATATCATACATATACATATATCATACATATACATATATCATACATATATATATATTATATATATATATACATATATACACACACGCATATATATACATATATATATATCCATCGTCAGAAATGATAAACACATTCGTGCCCACTTTCCATATCTCTATCTTTCCTCTCCCACCTCTTTGCCTCCCGCTGCTGCCCCACTCCCACCTAGCAACTCCCTGACAATGCCCGGCCCACTCCCATGGAGTCAGTGGGGCCCGTAACTCGTGTGCCACTTTTAATATTCATGTAAAAGGTCCCGCTATAAATCCTCAGCCGAGGTCTATATATTCCTTGCGTAGTTCCCCAATATATTTATAAACACGTAGCGACGGCTCTCCCTCACTCACTCCCTCTTCACCACTCACAGCCTCTCACAATCTTCTTCATTTTGTGTGTGTGTGTGTGTGTGTGTGTGTGTGTGTGTGTGTGTGTGTGTGTGTGTGTGTGTGTGTGTGTGTGTGTGTGTGTGTGTGTGTGTGTGTGTGTGTGTGTGTGTGTGTGTGTGTGTGTGTGTGTGTGTGTGTGTGTGTGTGTGTGTGTGTGTGTGTGTGTGTGTTCAACGCTAAAAAATATTATTTTTGGAGGTCATATTTTTTCTACGCTCTTAAAAAAGTTAAAGACTCTAGGTTACTTTCAATACACTGTTCTGGCTCTTCTTTCAAACAGATATGGCCAGACGTGAAAGCGAACCTTCTTCGGCCTACAAGAAATACATACATACATATACCAAAAGCTTTTTCATCCTTACACGGGAGGTAGCTAAAAAACAAAGGCATAGAAACCACTTCCACCCATTCCATCTCCTACATACTCCATTCCCCTCTACCCTCTTCCCTCCTGGATGACGGGTCATCCCTGCATCTTGTCCACTGCCCTGGGTCAGAAGCAATGTCGCAAGACACAGCACATCCACAGCAAGGCCGCTTCATTAATTCGGCGACCCCCCCTCTCCGTCCCCTCATGTAGAAAAGGAGAAGGCGGGGAGAAATCCCTTCGGGATGTGCCAATTTATTTCTCATACATACTCCCTCACACCCCATCCCCCACCCACCCATCATGCATCACGTCATCATCCATACACAACCCTTCTCCATTCACCCCTATCTCCTGTCCTCTCCCGTCCTTCCTCAACAGACATTCCCCTCTTTCCCAATGCCCCTTTTACCCCATCCATCCATCCATCTCATCCTAGGTCGCCCCCTCACATTCACTCACTCCACGTCTGCCTTCCACACTTCTTTTACTATTCTTTCTTCACTCGTTCTTTCCATGTCTAAACCATCCCAACACTCATCAACCTGATCTCCCAACTCCCTTTCCACCCCTGTTCTCCTCATTTCTCACTTTATCTAGCCTAGTAACCCCTATCATACTTCTTAAGCATTTTATCTCGAATACCTTAAAAAAATATACATATATAAAAAAAAAATTAAGAAATAAAAACTGCTTGCCGCAACTAACAGGGCATTGCCTTGCCATGGATTCACTTCACTCTGTTTGGGAGTGGGATGTTGAGAGGCGAGAGTTCTAACTCCATATAATGTTATTCTATTTTTCAGTGTAAATTCTATTCAGCGTAATTGAAAAATATTTCAATTAGGATTTCGAGCGTTACCTCATTGAAGGAATTAATAAAGTTTCTTCAATTCTGTGACCAACTTTACACTTTCCTTAACAGAAATAAGACGACCTCGTATAGTCCAAATGTAGATTCCCAATTTCAATTAATTTGAAATCGATGAAACCCTTTACTTAATAACGATGTACGAAGGCCATGGATAAGATAGGCTAATGGTTGCTTGAAATATATGTATTGTATGTATGTATGTATGTATGTACGTACGTATGTATGTATGTATGTATATATGTATGTATGTACGTACGTACGTATGTATGTACATCCGTACATTTTTGATCATCATCATCATTATCATCTCCACCACTACCATCATTATCATCATCGCCACCACTATCACCACCACTAACACTATCATCACCATCATCACCACTACCATCATCAATATAAGACGTGTAGACTTAACCATTTACACTTAACATCTCTTTCTACGACTCATCCTCGTTCTCCTCCTCTTCCTTCCCCTCTTCCTCATATTCCTTCTTTTCCGACTTCTCTTCAACTTTTTCCTCGTCCTCCTCTTCCTTCACCCCCCTCGTCTTCCTCATCTTCCACCTTTACATTTTCCTTTACTTCTTCCACTTTTACATTTTCCTTTACTACTTCCACTTTTATATTTTCCTTTACTTATTCCACTTTTATATTTATCCCTTACTTATTCCACTTTTACATTTATCCCTTACCTCTTCCTATTTTACATTTTCCTTTACTTCTTCCACCTTTACATTTTTCCATACTTTTTCCACTTTTACATTTCCCCGTTAACTCTTCCACTTTTACATTTATCCCTTAATTTTTCCACTTTTACATTTATCCCTTAATTTTTCCACTTTTACATTTTCCCTTGTCTCTTCCACTTTTGCATTTATCCTTTACTTCTTCCAATTTTACATTTATCCTTTACTTCTTCCACTTTTCCATTTATCCTTTATTTCTTCCACTTCTACATTTTCCTTTACTTCTTCCACCTTTACATTTTTCCATACTTCTTCCACTTTTACATTTCCCCTTACCTCTTCCACTTTTACATTTATCCCCTAATTCTTCCACTTTTACATTTTCCCTTGCCTCTTCCACTTTTGCATTTATCCTTTACTTCTTCCACTTTCACATTTATCCCTCACTTCTTCCACTTTTACATTTTCCCTTACTTTTTCAACTTTTACATTTTCTCTTACTTCTTCAGCTTATACGTACATATTCCTTAACTTCTTCTACTTTTATATTTTCCGTTACTTCTTCCACTTTTACATCTATCCCTTACTTCTTCCACCTTTACATTTTCCTTTACTTCTTCCACCACTTCCACATCCTCTTCCACATTCATCCCTCCCTCATCTCCACACCCGGTCATGTTTAATCCTCTGGTCGATGTTCCTTGTTGAGCACCCTATCTCCCTCTTTACAATGGTTCGTTCTGTTCCTTTTTTTACGTCGTTATCCTTCATTCTATCGTCCCACTTCCCTCCTATATTTTACGTCCTCCCTCTTCGTTCCAGTTCGTTTGTCACACTATTTTATATTCTCTCTCTCTCTCTCTCTCTCTCTCTCTCTCTCTCTCTCTCTCTCTCTCTCTCTCTCTCTCTCTCTCTCTCTCTCTCTCTCTCTCTGTGGCTTGCTCTCGTTATCTCGCTCTCCCTCACTCAATCGAGCTCCTCTCTACCTTACTTGCTCAAGACTCTCCTCTCTCTCTCTCTCTCTCTCTCTCTCTCTCTCATTCGCTCGAACCCCCCCTCTCTATCTCTCTCTCGGTATGCATGTATGTATGTATGAATATATGTATTACATGTATGTATCTATGTATGCTTGTGTGTATGCATGATGTATGTCTAAATATATGTATGTATCACATGTATGTATGCTCGTATGTATGCATGCATATACGTATGTGTGCATACCTATATGAATGCATGTATGTGTGAACATGTATGTATATACTCATACATACACACATACATATATGCATACATACATACATTACATACATACAACATCAAATCTTTAGTCTTCTCTTTAGCATCTTTAGAAAAGTTAAAGGTTTAGGATGAAATTCTTCAATTCGTCCTACACAGTGGCCTACACCATATTCCTTTGCAAAAAAAGTGTGTGTATCAGAAATGCATTTTATGGACCACTATGCTGCATAAATCATAAAAATAATAATATATTATTAAAAATGTATTATGTTATTATAAAGACTTTTTCATTTAATGTTATACATAAAATATATATAGAAAGATTTCTTTTGTTACTAATTTTGAGTTGGTTTTCAGTAGCTGTAGAATATCTAATTGAAATAAAATCTTTATTAATTTGAATTTTTTTTTATTTAGGTTTACTATATTTTCAAGTGATTTCTTTTCATGACGAACAATACTAGAAAAAATAGAAAATAAAATAAGTGAATAAAATTTCTAAATAAAATACATCAGTAAACAAGTAAAAAAAATAAACAAATTAATAGAAAAGAAAAAGAAGAAAAACAAAACAAAAAAAGGGCCTCTTAACCAAATACCTCGACCCAAGTTACCACAATATCTTTGGAATATTTTCAAGGTTTAAATGCCACACGAGCAGAAACATATGAAGACAGATGCTAGGCGACGGCGATTCCAACATAGAATGTCCATTCAGCGTCCACTCTTCCGCATTCTGACCTTAAGTGAGAACTCAAACAGGTATCCTCAGAGCAAAGATGTACCCAACGGTCGACGCATAAAGCAAGAATGCATGCACGCACGCACACGCGCACGCACACACATATACATACACACGCACATATGTACATACACAGTACAAACACACACTTATACATATACATACACAGATACACACATGCACGCACACGCGCACACACACAAACATACACACATTTTATATATATATATATATATGTATAACTATACATATACATACATACACACACAATGAAACTCAAGGTATGGGTAGCAGATATTGCTTCTTTTTTATGATTGTGTACAACTTATTCTTCCACTCTCCTTGATTCTATACATTTTTTTTTCTTTTTTGAACTCCTTTGTCTCCCATTGTCCATTATTTTTCTTTGTAAACTTTTTTCTTCTTTCTTTCTTTACATACTTCGTCTATCTAATTCCTCACTCCTTTTGTTCCTCAGTTTTCATTTCGTGTCATCCATCTTTCCACGTCCCCTGTGCTTTTTTAACATAACTTTTCTCGTGTGTCTTTCTTCGTCCTGCATTTTCTTATCTATATTTACTTCTCTTCCCCTGATTCGTCACCATATATCATAAATTCCATTCATTCTGAGAGAACGTTACCATTTTATGACACATCTTTTTTCTTTCCATCTCTCTCTTTCCCGTGCCCTTTCTCTCTCTCTCTCTCTCTGTATGTATCTCTCTCTCTCTCTCTCTTTCTCTCTCTCTGTGTTTCTCTTTCTTTCCCCCTCTCTCTTGTATAATCATATATTTAACATCTTGGCCTTATTCTTCTCTCTAGCAAACTCACACTTAAACAATCACACACACACACACACACACACACACACACACACACACACTTGCATCTGACTTCTAGCACATGCCCATCCCATTTTTATCATTTAACAATAATCCCTTTTGTGTTATTTTTTGGCTGTCATGAGTATTTTTATAGTGAATTACTTGACACACATTCGTTAGGATTCCATGGACTTGATTTTTTTTTCTTTCTTTTTTTTTTAGTTCTTCATCAGATTCCCTATTAGATCCTTCTCATCCCTCTTCTTCTTCTACTTTATTATTGAATTCCTCATTTTGCTTTCCCTCTGTACATCGTCCCGACTCCATTACATCCTTTCTGTTGATTGTTTTGTCGGGAATAAAAGGTCTGCGATTTTTTTTTTTTTTTTTTTGGTAACAAATAAAATTTTTGTACCTTTAACCTTGGTCCTACTTTCTCTCTCTCTCTCTCACTCTCTCTCTCCCTCTTTTAACTATTTTTTCCCTCTCCCCTTACATGTATTCAATGTCCAATCGCCTTTTCACCACATTTATTCACATTTTACTCCATTTTTTTCTAGGTAGACAGCTGCAGGTTCATTTCCTACATTTCCCCCTCCCTCTGTCTCCTCCTCTTCTCTTCTTCTCCTCCTCTTCTCCTCCTCTTCTCTCAATTCTACTACTGGTTCTACTTTTCCTTGCCCCTATTTCCTGCTCCCTCATCTCCTATTCTTACTAATCTTCATACATTCTTTTTATTTATTTTCATTCTTTTCCACCTTCTATTCCTCACTTATTTGTCTTTAACTTATCTGGCTTATGCTCTCCAACGTTCACTTTCACTCACGCTAGGATATAGATTAATATGGAAATGTACATGAATTTGAGGTTAGGTGTGATAAAAATGGGAAAATAAAGAGACGGGACCCTGCGAGCGTTGCTCCCTTCCTGTTTATTACAATTAAGTAAATACAATTAGATAAACATATACACACAAACACACACACACACACACACACACACACACACACACACACACACACACAGTACCGGCGGTACCTGGTTCGAATCCTGCCCAGGGCTGAAATTATTTCAGTATCGCTGCGCTTCAAGTCGTTACTCCAACTCTCAAGGGGGGGAAGTTGGGGTGGAGGTGCGCGTGTAAGGTCATAGCATTGCCCATAGATCGGTCATACGTGCTCTGAGCTCTTTTCCGGGAGGGAAATACCTGTCGATCACGAGTCCAGCACGTGATCCAAAGACCAAGGTGAATACACAATCACACAAATATATATACATTTCCATTGAGCATGTTGTTTCAATTATTTCTTTTATACTTTTTACATTTACACTAATACGAGTTACCTTACCGTAAAGAAACAAAAAATATAAGGGAAAAGAGAAAAAAGATACGATAATGAAGGAACAACAAACACAGAAACAAACAAAAGACGAATGAAGTAATGGAGAGTCTAAAACCAACTGGATTTATTCATGAAGCTTGGTTTTTTGCTGGTAGCCTTCCATCTTGAACTTTTACTCGATCAAGACACATCTCCTTTAAAATCTACACCAGAGCCGCTTCCTGCTATTTGTTCATCGTGTTCTCGAAGCAAACCTATCCATTAAGTAACCATGCATCGTCTCACAAGCATTTTCGTCTTATTTAGTTCCAAATTTCGATTTTTTTTTGTTAACACTACTTTATTATTCAATGTAAATGTTCAATCATAGAGCATTATTAAACCTTTATTCCAAACAAACTTCTTATTTCCTTTTTAAATATTACTTTATTATTCAACGTAAATGTACAATCATAAAGCATTATTAAATCTTTATTTCAAACGAACTTCGATATTCCTTTATGAATATCATTTCATTATTCAACGTAAATGTACAAAGTACAAATGTACAAACAAACTTCGAACTTCCTTTATGAACATTAATTCATTATCAACGTAAATGTACAATCAAAGTATTATTAAACCTTTATTCCAAACAAACTTCGAACTTCCTTTGCGAATATCACTTTACTATTAAACGTAAATGTACAATCATAAAGCACTATTAAACATTTATTCCAAACAAACTTCAAACTTCCTTTGTTAACACTACTTTATTATTCAACATAAATGTACAATCATAAAGCTTTATTAAGCCTTTATTCCAGACTTT
>NC_134785.1:65680582-65688082 GCF_046742065.1 Oratosquilla oratoria | reverse complement strand
TGTGTGTGTGTGTGTGTGTGTGTGTGTGTGTGTGTGTGTGTGTGTGTGTGTGTGTGTGTGTGTGTGTGTGTGTGCATATTACATATCATATCACATGCACAATTTTTTCTATAATAGATATTCAAAATCTATTTTAAACAAGTTTCATTTATATTTATCTTGGTATAGATATCTGTAGACAAAATTTACAAAAGAGGACTAAATATTTTTTTTTTTCAAAACAGAAAATCTTAACAAAATTAGACTATCAACCATGAAAATAGAGCAATGTTGCTAACACCAAAGATAAATGTTTTTGTTTGTCACAACAATTATCCCAAATACAAGGACTGTTGTACAATTCATTTCGTTGATATACTTTTAGTTTTTCTCAAAATACTTCCTCAGTTTTTCTTCAGTTGTTGTTCGAATGAGTATGTCGTAATGAAAATAAATTGAATGTTTATAACACAGATTATGGAGGCTTATTGGAGAACATTTTGCGTGTGCGCGTATGTGCTTGTGTGTGTGTGTGTGTGTGTGTGTGTGTGTGTGTGTGTGTGTGTGTGTGTGTGTGTGTGTGTGTGTGTGTGTGTGTGTGTGTGTGTGTGTGTGTGTGTGTGTGTGTGTGTGTGTGTGTGTGTGTGTGTGTGTGTGTGTGTGTGTGTGTGTGTAACCACATAATTCCCAATTTTCATTATTTTGAGCCACTTGTCATCAGAGTAAATGTATATCCCTGGTTAAAATTGTCCTTTCAAAGTTATTACTTGGACTATAACGGAGCAAATAAAGATAATAACGTGTCCAAGACTATTTATGTCTCTTCACATGTTGACAGGGCCAAAACCGCCACCCTGGTTTTTCGGCCCGCAAATTCGATTAATATATGAGATCGACCGCAATTAGTTCTCTCTCTCTTCCGGATACAGTATTTTGTCCAAAAAATGATAGAGCAAAGAGAGAATAATTATTTATAGTGAAAATATCAACAACGATTTTAAGTTTAATGAGCGACTTACACAAATTATGTCGCAAATTTTAAATGTGTATATATATGTGTATATTATATATATATATATATATATATTATATATATGTATATGTATATGTGTGTGTGTGTGTGTGTGTGTGTGTGTGTGTGTGTGTGTGTGTGTGTGTGTGTGTGTGTGTGTATGTGTGTGTGTGTGTGTGCAGGTAATACAAATTTTAATTTTGCCATATAAATCGGATACACAATTTTGTACTTCAACTTCCACGAATCACAAATACACACTTCTCAGCTGATCCTAACAGGATATATTCGCATTTTTGGACTAAATATTACATCAACAAGAAATATCAAGTTCTCTTCAAATCCTGTATTGACTTTTAACTTTTGAGCCTTTTGATCTTCTTCAAAATTTAATTCATCAACATCTCTTCTCTATTCTGAAGGCTTTGTCGAGGACCCATTTTTGCACTTTTTTTTTTTTTTTTGCAAAGAAGAAAATGTTCAACTTCTGTTGAGCACATTCTATAAGTATTCTTCCTTTCACCTTTTCTTCGAACTCAAGTATTTATTTTAGTATTAAAAGAACAGTAAGAAAACACGTGGCTATTTGCACTTTTCTAAAAACAAGAGCTCACGCTAGGGGGCTCTTAGTAGCTGCGGCCGAAGCAGTCACCTTTGTTCTATATTCTTATGGGACTGTTGGAACAGGTAAAAGTCACTGCTGGGAGTCAGAGAAGTGCGAGACTCGAACCCATTACTAAGCGAATGTGAGAGATGATCAATGATGATGACACCACTAGAAGCACATAAAAGTGCAAGAAACGTCACACGAACGCGTACGAACACACACACACACACACACACACACACACACACACACACACACACACACACACACACTATACAACTAAATCCTATTTCACGACAATTCTATTAAAGTGCCAAGTGTATAAAGGGTGTTTTGTGACCGCTTTCTTGTACGAGAAACATTCCACCTATGAGCGAGTTCCCCTTTCATTTCATCTGATTCTTGATCTTCCTTACAACTTAACTCCATTCACTTCTGCTTTCCACGAATTTTTTATAAGTCTATCCATTTTTTTTCTCTTATTAGTCTTTCTATAATATTTTTCTTGGCTTTTCTCGGTCTTTTTCCTAGTCTTTGCCCACTTTTTTTTCCATGGCCACTTTGTCCTAATGTTTTGTTGTTGTTTCCATATATCTTCCTAATCCAACATCACCTTTTATCACTTGTTTCCGATCTCGCATCTACATTTATTTTTTTGTACCAACCAATATATTTTTCGACCATCATCTCACACTTTTTTCTTCTGCCTAATGAATATCCCAAGCATCTGCAGAAGAAAAGGTCTGAACGTTTTTAAAATTAATCGCTGGAGAAAAGTAGTCGTTACAAGTGAATATTGAGAAAGGTCAGATCCTTGGGCATCCTTTTCTCCTGGACCATCTGGTATTATTAAATTCTTTAGTTCTTGGACGAGATGTCTCCCACCTTCCTGTCTGAGTGAAGTGCCGAACGTTCAATTCTCGTGAAAACTTAACTCCGATGAAACTTTCACACTGAACTTTATTTTAGAATCTCACCTTGCTCTCCTGCCATTTCTCCCTCATTCAGCACCTCTGTTCTTTGTTATATTCATTATGACCACAACAGCAACAAGTTAAAAATAACCTTCTTTATTTCTCCTTCATCGGGTGGTATTCTCATATTTATCTTGGACTGCCACAAGCCTATTCTGCTCATACCTTTGGCACAGTTACGAAAGTGATGATTCCTACGGATATCTTTACAGCTGGGAGGGGCTTGAAGATCTTTTGCTTATATCTTCGGTGTAGGCGTCATTTCCTATCATTGACTGAATTTTGAGAAGAGACACGTTCTAAGATGGAACTTACAGTCATTCTAGGTTATGAATTAACCCATGAAACGTCGAGTTCTTCACTTTATACTTCAATAGAAGACGCAAGAGAAGAGTATGGTCGAGACTATAATCGCCCAAGCCTTTGACTACCGACAAGGTAAACGAAGGACTTATTCAGCGTTAAGAGTATACTTTCTCATGAAAGGGAATATCTTCATTTAGCGACTAGAGGGCTCATAAGAACCCCAAAGAAATTTTAAGACAAATAAGATTTTTTTTTATTAAGTAAAAACCTGTTTACCTGAATAGAAGATCGACAAGAGAATAAATTTAAACAAGTGAAAACCACTTGGCATCAGTAAACACACACACACACACACACACACACACACACACACACACACACACACACACACACACACACACACACACACACACAGTGTTAAACATTTTCTTTTCCATAATTTCATTAAATCTAATTATCCACTTGGCAATTTCTGTAAGTTCACCAAATGTTTCTTCTTAAGATATATCTTATTATATCATGTTATATGCATTAATTTATTCACATACTGGTATTAGTCTAATAATAATTTCTCGCACGTCTTGATGCTTTTTCAGAGGTTGAAGAAATTATTGCTTATGAAGGTGGATGTGAGGGTGGTCATAACGGTATAACGAGAATAGAACTGTATGTGTTGAATCACTAAAGCCGACTGAAAGGGATGATTCTTACGGATATCTTTACACCTGGGAAGAGCTTGAAGATGTTTTGCTTGTATTTTGGTGTAGGCATAATTTCCTAGTTACAAATAATTTTAATAGTCTTCTTTAGTCCCGGTTGGTGGCCTAGTATTTCATATTTCTAACGTTTATCATTATATATATATATATATATATATATATATATATATATATATATATATATATATATATATATATATATTACTGGAGATGATAGGAGAGGATTTTGGGGGGATGGACTGCACATTTCCCATTTATAAATGTATATTTCTAAACAACGTGATAGATTCTAATAGCATTTTTTAAATTCTTAATAGGTTATTCTTAAGAACGAAGGAAGCCTTGTTCTGATAAAAAATAACAAGTTTAACTTTATATTTACCTTCCTTGTGTTTGAAACTCATTGTCGTGTTGAGACATTTAAAAAAAAATCCTTCGGTGAAACTAAAGATCTAAAGACAAATAAATCAACAAGTATTATTACCTGTGAAATTATTTTCTAGCCAATGTCAGATGATTACATCAAGCTTACAGGAACACACAGTGTGCGTCCATGGATTTAAAAGTATTTTCTTTCTCCAATAGAATCCTCCCGACCCGAAACGTTTTTGCCCCCACAGACGTACGTTGTTCGAAATTCAAATTTCAACGACAAACGTGAACATCAAAACACAAACGCTCTCCTAATACGCCGAAATGGCTGCGTTCACAGAATATACATTTCATGATAAATTCAGCTCAAGCATATAACATAAAGAGCGTGGCGACCACGACAAAGAGCTCGGTTGCCGAGCTGAAATGTACAGACCTATGATCTACAGTACAGCCATGGGCACAGAAAGCCGAGAGAGCAGCTTGCAGTGGATCGAGTGAAAGGAGGCAATGTGTGGCAACACAGCTGCGAAAGCTCTTTTTTTGTGGCATTACTGAAAAGTAAAGTTACAACTAAAATGATTCTAGGCTGTAATCGGTTAACAGGTCTAAGTTTGTATTTATGCAGGAGAGTGTAAACACGGTTTTTCCAACCACATTTGTATAATATTCATTAATCTTTGGATGTGCAGCCCCGGTGTAATTATGTTCTCCAAATACTCAATGAAAACAGGTTCTCAACGAGAAGAGTTGCTGAATAACAAACACATAAACCAGTAGGTAACTAAATAAACACATTAATAAGAAAACAAACTGCTCGATTTAAAGTCTTCAGTGATCACTTTGTGGCGTCTTCATCTGTTTGAAAATAATCTTTTTTTTTCTGTAATATTTCAATATGATACTAAATTAAGGAACAATGTATTGATATCAAACAATATCACCTATTAAGCATATAAACATCACGTCTCAGTTTATTACAAAATAAACATCTTGTGTCTATGTACTCAGACTATAAAGTCTTAATCCATTTGAAAATAACCCTTGAGATTATTTGTTCTACAGCTGTTATACTTCGAAATGATACTAAACATTAGGTACAATGTATAAATATCAAGCAATATCACCTATTAAACACGTAAGCATCACGTCTCAATTTATCACAAAAACTTTTTGTGTCTGTGTACTCAGACGATAAAGTTTGTGCTTATCCTTTGTCTTGCGAGACAAGAAAAAAAGTTTTTTTTGCAAACACCAGATGATTTTTTAATCCCTCTATCCCAGCTACATACATTAACTTTTCTTTTGGTTAATTTTGTTTTTCCAGTAGTTCCTTTCATCAATGGTTCAACAATGAGTTGGTGGTAGGATTTAGCCCATCGACGTGTCATCCAGAAACAGCTAAGCAAAGATACTAAACCAAAGCTATGTTGATTTCTATCTTGGTAATAGGAACAATCTTAGCTCCGTTCCATTACAGAATTCTTTTCTTATTTGAACAAAATAATCTTCGTGTTCGTCTGAAAAAAAAAAGACAATCAAAAAGCCTGGCACCAAAGTGAATGTGTTTATTTATAAATTACTTATCATTTTCAACTGAGGGCATACGCCAGGAGACGCGTTGCTTCACTCATACGCCGACGCCAGTCCTCACAGTCTCTCAGGGCAAGCTCCCATGCAGGTACTCTTCCCACTCCAAACAAATCACGAAAGTTTCACTTATGTGGACGTATCCTTCGTCTCCTCCATCGAAGGTCTTCTTTTGTGGAAACAACGCTGAATAGGATCAGCATCAGGGAAACTTGCCACATGTCCATATAGCCGGATTTGACGTTCACGGATTCTGCTGATAATTGGCATAGACCGAGTCTCACAGTCTTATAAATTACTGTGGACTATAAAATGAATGAAGAAGAAACTCCTAAATTCTAAAAAATTAACAGGACTATTACGTCATAAACTGACGTCAGAGCTTGTATCAGGATCTCCGGGTTTATGGATAGCCAGGCTGAGGACACAAATGAATCGTAAAAGTTAAAAGCGACTCATATTTCTCAAGTACATAAGCGCTAGAGCATTTCGCAAGACATAAATATACACACACACCTGCGCACACACTAATCAATGTTGTACACAAGAACAGCTCAGTCCACTTCGGAAAACAAACGATATGACGTCATCAGAGAAACGACAACTTTGTCTCAACAATTTTGGTTTTAAGAATGATCGGTTGTGAGGCACCTTCCTCGCCTACTCAAGAAATACTAGTTTGATAAAAATAAATCAATAGATAGATAAATATATAATATAAAATGAACACAATTTGGAATTATTTTTGACAACGCCATCATTTTATTAATCACATTTCTAAATATTAAAATTTGCGGTAAACATCATGTGCAATAAGTTATATGACTATATAACTGTAAGTATACCACTGTATATCATATATATATATATTATATACATATATATATATATATATATATATATATATATATATATATATATATGCAGAGATATCACTAAAACAACACGTGATCCACAAATTTTGCTGGTAACCACTGAGGAAATCGGAAGGAAACAGTATATCCCAAGTGCTTTCATGTTATATATATGTACATTCAGTTGGAAACCGAATATGAGACTTGTTAGTTCTTATATGTGGGCCAAGGGAAATGAAAAAGATAATACAATACACTGCCAATGTCAAAATGCTCACACACGAGCAATATTTTGTTTGTACCTCAGAGCAAAGTGTTATAAATTTGAAAATGTACAAGCAAATGTAATGCAAGAGTGTCCAACGAAATTCACGTGTGTAAAATTTTCTTACTAAATGAAAGACTTCCTTTACTGTTCTCATCTATTTTTGTGACCTTTTTTTGACATTTTCCTTTAAGAAAAATGATGGGGTCTATTTCGAAGTCACAAAGCGATAAAAAAAGTCGAGTAGATATTCTTCCTTCAACTTCTTTTTATCAATATGTGGATCTATACTCATGATTACTATAACGTTAATTCTACACTATTCTAGATTGTCACAGGATTCTAAGACAAAATCCTGTGTTGAGCGAGATAAAGTTCTCGATCAGTCTTTACTTCACTATGATTATATTCCCCAGAAATTTGGTTTAGCTAAAGCTCAGCAATTTTATTCTGCTAAGAAAGGCATATCCAGTTTCTGGTCTTTCGCATCGCACACCATTTTCGGGGCTGCGGAGAAGGACAAGAACAAGAGAACATGAATAAAACAATAATAATGTCAAGCAGGCATTAAGACAAGAAAACAAGAACAACAACAAAACAACAAAAAGGACAAGTAGAATAAAACAAGAAAAAAAAACATGAATGAAGCAATAATGGCAAGCAGACTAAGACAAGAAAACAACAACAATAACAACAAAAAGGACAAGTAGAATAAAACAAGAACAAGAACAACAAAAACATAAACAAGAGCAAGAGATATAGAGAGCAAGAAGAACAGAAAATAACAAAAGAAGAAAGTACATCTTAAGAAAAAACTGCAGT
>NC_134785.1:65660582-65668082 GCF_046742065.1 Oratosquilla oratoria | reverse complement strand
AAAGCAGTATCAAAAGTAGTTAAGGTAACAGTAGTAGTTTAGAAAACAACAGCAGCAGTAGTTAAGGTAGCAGTAGTTAGAGAAAAAGAAGCAGCAGTAGTTAAGGTAGCAATAGTTAGAGAAGCAGAAGCAGGAGTTAGGAAAGCCGCAGCAGCAGCAGTAGTTAGGGAAACAACAGCAGCAGCAGTAGTTAAGGTAGCAATTGATAGGGAAGCAGCATCAGTAGTTAGGCAAGCAGCAGTAGTAGTAGTAGTTAAGGTAGAAGTAGTTAAAGTACCAGTAGTTAGGGAAGCAGCAGCAGAGGTAGTTAAGGCAGCAGCAGTAGTTAGGAAAACAACAGAAGCAGTAGTTCAGGTAGCAACAACATTAATTATTACCAATTATTTTTTATGACGAAACATTGCCGCACCCTGCCGTCGACCCACGCCCCACTCCCACCTTTCACCGTCGCCTCCAACCACCAAAACGTTCACAAGGTCCTCCACAAAAACTTTGACCAAAAGCTCCACAAAAACCACCACCTGACCGAGATTGAGAACAAAGAGCAGAACGAGAGCAGATCGAGAACGAGAACAAAAGGAAAACGAGAACGGGAACGAGAACGAAAGCGAAAAACAGAACGAGAAGGGAGCGAGAACGACAACAAAAGCCAAATGGAGAACGAGAACGAGAACGGGAACGAGAGCGAAAACGAGAAACAGAACGAGAGCAGATCGAGAACGAGAACATAAGCCAAAATGAGAACGAGGACGAGAACGAAAACGAGAACGAAAACGAGAACGAAAACGAGAACGAATACGAGAACCAGAACGAGAGCGGAGAGAGAACGAGAACAAAAACTAAAATGAGAACGAGAACGGAAACCAGGACCAGAAACACCACCTAGACCAACAATGCAAAGATAAGAACACACATGATAGTGATAAATCCTTGTCTGAGTTTTCCAAGATTTTCTCTTATATTTCATCAAAGATAACCCCATCGGATTAAAGACAGACATTACTAACTGTATTCAGATGTTCTTATCTGTCGCATGATTATGCAAAAAAAAAAAAAAAAAAAAAAAAAAAAAAAAAAAAAAAAAAAAAACGACGTAGGGGAAAGGTGTGTCTCAATCCCGAGACTACAATTTCCTTAAGTTCTGACATTCATCTTTGAATAAAATCTCCTGTTGACATCCAGAGGAGAACCCCAACCCCACCAACCTCCTCCATGTCCGCGGGACCGCATCGACAGCGAGAGAACTAATTGTTTTGTATGTTTGAACGAAATGTTGGAATAAGCTTTTCCACCGAATTGCAATCACATAAACATTGAATTAATCAGGGTCGAAAACAATAACATTTGAGTACATTATTAACCCATTTCGTGCAGAGTGGCTTTGTTTTTATCATCATTTCATTTTTTTTTTTTTTTTTTAAATCCCAATAACACTCACTTGGGAGGATAGAGGTCAGGTTCCTTTTCACCCCCGGGTGGTACCTTTCTTTTTACTCTATAATTAGTTTACTTAATTCATTTACGTGGTTCACAGGCGGTAGTAACAAGATTAAAACCTATTTCTGTAAAAACCCTTAATTCTAATGCAATATTTATCTTTTCATGGGCATAAATCGAAGAGAATAATTTTTTGATGGCGCCACTCGATTTTATTCAGTTAAGGTGCACCATTTTATAGCTTCAAGTAGACGAAGACGACGACCCAGAGGGAGACCTCGAAATAGATGGATGGACGGTGTGGATGCGGAGATGGACAGAAGAGGAATAAAGCAACTTGGATGGAAGCAGCACAGGACCGAGAATGTAGGACAAAAGGTCCCCGGACAAAATGTCCCCGGACAAAATGTACCCGGACAAAACGTCCTGAAATCTGCGCCCCCGGGACAAAATGTCCCCAATATTTAGGACATTTTGTCAGGGAACCTTTTGTCCGGGGACCTTTTGTCCGGGCACCGGGACCGAAGGACATGGTGAGGATTGCTGTTGGCGGACCAGAATCTACCCGAGGTTCAAAATCCAGCGGAGTAAATGAGTAGACTTAGTAACAATGTCGTGAGCCCTGAAACTATTGGTCGTTTTAATTGAAGATTAGATAACATTATGGGTAGGGATGAGAAGTGGTAAGGGACATGGAACTGCCGAGTGTAGGACTTATGTTCTTTTGTAATCTTCTCCATTCTTTTGTTTTTATGTTAAGGTTTAATAAATTATATATTGCCAGTGCTAATTGGCGTTACTATGGGGTCATTGTACCTCCCACTGTCATTAACATGGTCAAGGTAAGACATTTCTACATAGTTGCATAAAAGGTGCTTCACTTTTGTGAATTTTTAGTAACCAACTTCAAAACAGTCAACGTAATGATGAATTCTGCCTTCCTTACGGGTAGATGTGTTGATAATAGTGAATACTAGTTTATATTCCCTCAGGCTATTCAAAAAATGTAATTGAAGCTTGTTTCTACCACATTCCTCTGTGTATGTATATATTCTTGTAATCCTTTCTTGCCATGTAGTTTGCACTGCCGTAATATACGAAAACGTTCTTCTTCTTTTAGTTTCCCTCTCCCAGTGGTTACTCTTGCATATATATGTATTATATGTATATATATATATATATATATATATATATATATATATATATATATATTGTTGTCGTCCCCTAAGCTGTCTGGCCGAGCAGTTCCGTCTTCCACAGTAGAAAAAGCTGGTTTACTGGTGTGAATTTTTTTTTTATAATTGACAATTTGATCATTTGATAATTTGCCTTCCAGTGATTATCCCTCTTTATTCTCGCTTTGACTCCAGGCCTTTTTATTCATCAAGTGTAATTTAAGCTTCTTTCTACACGCTTGTACAAGAGGTTTTACCGCAGTGAGATTTTATAAGTCGACAAGAAATGAATAAAAGGTGCATTCTGACTTCATTATCGGGTAGAAATCGGTGATTAATTATCGCTATATATTCTTTCTTTGATACCGGGGGATTTTATTCAGTAAATGTAATTTCCGTCTGAGAGACGAAAACAATATTATCATCAGTTCAGCTCATCCATTTTCGAGAATTAAGTGATATTAAACAGCGATTACACGACGCACTATCAAACGCGTGCTCGAAATCAGTGTAATATAAATTTCCTGAATTAATTCTAACTAAATTATTATTTAATCATATCATTTACATCGTTAAGCCATTTTATTCCATATAACGATAGACCAATGGTAGACTACCGACAGACTGTGATTTGTTATTGCTAAAGACTACATTTTAATCCAAATATGTCCCAACAGCTGACTGAAATCATTTGCAAATATCCCGAATTGAAATTTACAAAGTAAATACACACAAGAAGCAGTGAAAATATCTAAATACATACTTCTGAAATACAAGCTAAGAAAAGAATGATCATAAATACATATTGGTTGTGATGAAAAGATTATTCCCTCAGTGTGGCTTGAGCCGTTATCTATACAATGTGTTCAGATGTCAAGCAGCATTCACTAGTTGTAGCTGGGGGGATTATACTATCGGAATTGATTGGGTATATTGTACCGTACTCACACCCACAGGTGATGGGTACAAACTACAACAACTTTCACCTTTCCTACTGAAGTAATTTTCACACTTACAGGCATACACATACACACACGCGCGCGCGCGCAAATATCAGTAGGATTGCTTTCATTTTATTTTACCTCCTAGTTAGAATTTTCCTACGCTGTTCATCTCCATGTTACCCCATCAGCAATAAGCATCAGGAGAATCAAACAGATCTCTCTCAACTCCTTACACAAAGGATTACAAAGGTGGAGCATGCCGACAGGAGACCTTTTGGTCCAAAACTAGGTCGGATGCGAAAAAAATTAATGATAAATAAATATATGATAATATGAATAATAAATAAAATAAACAAATGCATAGGTAAGGGTCTCATGGTCTCATTGTGTACAGTATGGAAAATGTGCAATTTATTTTTTATAAATCTTCATATGATTAACATGTTACAAAGGTATAAACTCTTAATATAAGGAGGTCCAAGCAAGCATGCACACACACACACACACACACACACACACACACACACACACACACACACACACAAGCACAAACACACACGCACCCAAATAAACACACACACACACACATAAACACAAACACACACAAACACATACACGTAAATACACACACACACATACACACACAAACACACACACACACTTACATATAAAATATATCTAAACAATGTGCAAGCAACCAACAAAAGCCAACCTTCCTACAACTCATGTCATCTCTTTACGTATTCTGAAACTTCTGGCATTTTATATCCTACACGCCTGCCGCCGTCTCCCTCCGTCTTGCGAGAGCTGCTTACGTGTATAACACCCCTTGCTCCCAGCCAGCCAGCCATCCCTGCCCCCACACCAACCCAAATCCAGGACACACGAAACCCCACTCTTAGCCCAACCGCTGCCAATAAATACGTCCTTGAGTTAAAGCTCTTAGTACTTACAAAGCCTCATAATACTACAAAGACCCATAACACCGGAACATCCTCCTGTAAGCATCTGAGATCCTTCGGCCTCCTTTTCAAGTGTTCATAATACAACTCGTATCCTCCACCTCTGAGTGTCTAAGATACACTTAGATCATGGGCAATGTGTCTAGGATACCCATTACCCCGGCGACGAGGAGCTGGCCGAGCTCTGTAATCCTTCAGTAAGTGCCAGCGAGATGGGACACAGCTTGGCCCAAGAGCTTCATTTACCTCAACGTTCTCTTCTTGCAGATCAGAGGTGGGTTTCTCTTGAACGCTTCTGAAACTGATTCATATTCAGTGAGCATTGAATCATTTTTTTTTTAATTAAAATATTAGATAAAATCAGGGATAAGGCTTAATTTACCTTAGCATTCTCCTCTTGCAGATCAGAGGTGGGTTTGTCTTGAACGCTTCTGAAACTGATTCATATTCAGTGAGCATTGAATCATTTTTTTTTAATTAAAATATTAGATAAAGTTATGGATAAGGCTTCATTTACCTTGCTTAAAAGTGGCAGTTTACCGACAAGATTGACGAGATAAACACCATATGAGGACGGAGCCTTTATTTGTACGACGTTTCGCTTATTACAGCTTTTTCAAGTACTTGAAAAAAGCTGTAATAAGCGAAACGTCGTACAAATAAAGGCTCCGTCCTCATATGGTGTTCATCTCGTCAATTCATTTACCTTAGCATTCTCCTCTTGCAGATCAGAGGTGAGTTTGTCTTGAACGCTTCTGAAACTGATTCATATCGAGAAGGTACACGGAACTGCATAGTGTAGGCCTTATAGTCTCTTCCAGCCTCCTCCTTTATGTTCTTGTAGTCACTAATTTTGTATCTCCTTCAGACTTCCAACCTTGACTCTTCTGTAACTGGAGGTGAAGTTGGCGGAGTGTAACATGTTTAACACAGCGACATAACTAGTGTTTTTTTTTTATAAAGAAAATAAAAGGTGTCTATTAGTTAACACCTTCACATAGGAAAATGACACAGCATTTGCGATGTTCCTCATTGAACTTCCGTCATCATCACAGACCAAAGTGGTATAAAAGAATCATTCAATATATAAAATTTCCTTATATGATCCTACTGAAAAATACACATTCTATAACCCGGTGGAGAAGGAAAGAATGAATGAAATTGGTAACTCGTTAAACCGAAAAAGGCAATAGGCAAAAGATAAAATGTGCGTAAAAACAAACGAGCATCTGTGTGTGTGTGTGTGTGTGTGTGTGTGTGTGTGTGTGTGTGTGTGTGTGTGTGTGTGCGTGTAATACACGCGCGCACACACACACAATGTATATATATATATATATATATATATATATATATATATACATACATATATATACATACATATATATATATACATACATATATATACATACATATATATGAAATGGACACACGTACATGAAAAAAGTATCTTTAAAAAATGCATCAGGTCTGCACACTGCGGCAAATAACGGCCTCACTTCCTCATAGCAGGCACTCGTCAGTGCTTACAAAGTGCTATCAAGACACAGAATCTTTATAACATGTGACTTTTACTTCCTCGTAAATTCAAGTGACGTCACATCTAAACTCTTATTTTCCGAGTTGTAAGTCCCCAAACAAGAGTCTTAAAAAAGTTCTTTTTTTTATGTATTGCATGAAAACATAGTACCTGGTGAGGAGCGTTACTTATATTGTTCTAACGAAGCAGAGCGCTTTCGTATATTACACCTTCAGTGCACTAAAGATGTAATATACGAAAGCGCTCTGCTTCGTTATTTTCTTTTTCCAAGTGGTCTACTTTGCATAAGTGAACACACGTACCCGTGTTCTTATTAGCATATTGTTCTATACATGTGCTACTTTGATTTCTTAGGAGAATATAGTTAGTACACAGTAATGTTAAGCAACATGTTCATATTGAAGAATACAAAAATAAAAAACATACTGATTGGAAGTTTAACAGTACATGTTAAATCTACACTAGATCTAACCTATGGGATCTATCATTGTAAGCAGTGGAAATTCTCCCCATGTTAATGATTATTCCTCACTACAAAATAATTTATTTCTACCTATTATCAAATTTTATTCAGGTAAAACAATGTTAAGGAAATGTTCTTAAAATAAAATAAAAACAATCTTGTGCTAAAAGAAAAAGAAACAATTTAATAAACAGATATACAAATAAATCCAACATATACATAAAGACAAATCAGCGAATACGGATGAAACATAACACTAAGAAAACCCTTCCAAGAAATTGCCCAATACGCTATAAAGAACTTACACGAAGCAGCAATATAATACACAAGAACACAGAAAGACCCTCGTTTCATTTATTACGCAAATGCAGCAACAATACCAAAATAACTAGCACAGCAATACTTCAGGTTATCATGCAGCTCCAATAAAGCTTTTTTATCTTCCTTCAACACGCAAATAAGGTATAAAAGGGCTCAATGCAATCCCACTGTCATCCCGACGGTGTGTGCGTGCATAATGTGAAAAGTAATTGAAAGGACTATAAACCAAAGTAAACAATTCTACATGAAAAATTGCTTAAATGATTGGGAATGAAGTATTTGATGTGTGTGTGTGTGTGTGTGTGTGTGTGTGTGTGTGTGTGTGTGTGTGTGTGTGTGTGTGTGTGTGTGTGTGTGTGTGTTTGTGTACGTGTGTGTGTATGTGTACGTGTGTGTGTATGTGTACGTGTGTATGCATGATTTTTGTACATACGTGTGTGCATGCGTGTTTGTGCTTCTGCTTGTGTATTGAGATATGAAAAGTTACTGAAGACAGACACGAAAACTAAATCCAGATCCCAAATCCGGGTGTAGACTTGACTAGTTCCGACCTCAGTCGCTTTCAGAGTAAGAAACTTATTATTTATAAAACAAAACACCATTCCTTATTGAGGAACCATAAATCTCTATACACAAGAAAATCCTCGTGGCCCTTGTCTGT
>NC_134785.1:65625582-65650582 GCF_046742065.1 Oratosquilla oratoria | reverse complement strand
TTCTACCAAACCTATGAACGCGTTTACCCAAATCTGATACCAGGTGTCACGGGCATCGTTTGCCATCGGCTGTGGGAGGCTAACAACATAACAGCAGAGAGCAAAACATACCTTTAACAGAACCCTGTCTCAAGTCCTTCCGGCTGGCTATCTTTGTCATATCAGTGACCACTCCCCTTCGAAAACAAAAGGCCTAAACCTTTATCCAAACAAGTTGATCTCCATTCCATGCAAGCTGCAGAGGAATGGCTACAACATGTCATACACATGTGGCCGTGTGTACCCGTGTGCGCGTGTGTACCCGTGTGCGCGCGTGTACTTGTGTGCGCGTGTGTACTTGTGTGCGCGTGTGTACTTGCGCGCGCCTCCACATAGATATTCATGGCTGTGCAGCTTCCGCTCCTAGACTGCTGACCACTTGACGTCAGATCTGTACAATTTCCAAATCCATAAGTGCCAGAGGAATTATTTACGCCATCGCTACACCGATGTAGAGAAATGGGTAGGAGGAATAAATGAATAGATACATGCAGGTGCACGCACGCACGCACGCACACACACACATACACACACGAACACGCACACATCATATAAGCTCTGAGCTCTCATCCGGGAGGTTAATAACTGTCGATCACGAGTCCAACAAGTGATCCAAGACCATGGTGAACCACACAGTCACTCACACACACACACACACACACACACACACACACACACACACACACACACACACACACACACACACACATACACACACCTTTGAAGCTAGGCATGACAATTGTAGAGCAAGAGATAGGACCTTACGATAATTGCCCCTTTCCTGTAAACAAAACTTGGATAAACGGAAATGGTAAATACACCCACACAGAACACAAACCAAAACAACACGCGCACACACACACGCGCACATACAAACACACACACACACACACACACACACACACACACACACACACACACACACACACACACACACATTCGACGGCGCATTGGTAGGGTTCGCAACCGCTGCTATAGTGGTCCGAGTTCGAATCCCGCCCAGGGCTGAAATAATTTCAGTATCGCTGCGCTGCGAGACGTTACTCCAACTATCATAGGCGGAGAGTCTTGTGTGTGTGTGTGTGTGTGTGTGTGTGTGTGTGTGTGTGTGTGTGTGTGTGTGTGTGTGTGTGTGTGTGTGTGTGTGTGTGTGTGTGTGTGTGTGTGTGTGTGTGTGTGTGTGTGTGTGTGTGTGTGTGTGTGTAAGGTCACAGCATTACCCATAGATCGATCATACGAGCTCTGAGGTCTCTTCTGGGTGGGAAATAGCTGTCGATCACGAGTCCAACACGTGGTCCTAGATCATGGTGAATTACGCACACACTCATAAAACACAGGTAGGTACTTGAAATAAGACAGACGTGATATTCGTTCGACAAACAAAAACAGGAAATCAAGAGTGTATGAATACAAACACAAACTACAAATTGAATTACATTCCAACACGCACATGTAAAACAATTTTTCAACGGATACACACATGTGCAAACAAGTGAATTACGTACAACAAAATAAAAAAAAGTCAAACTTATTATAAATTATGGGTACAGAGATAAATGGAAGGAAGCAAACTTATAGGTGAAGATCTTCAAACACACACACACACACACACACACACACACACACACACACACACACACACACACACACACACACACACACACACACACACACCTCACGGCGCTGTTGGTAGAGTTCCCGGCTGCCACTACAGAGGTCCGGGTTCGAATCCCGTCCAGGGTTGAAACAATTTCAGTATCGCTTCGCTGCGGGTTGTTACTCCAACTCTCATGGGCGGGAAGTTGGGTGTGTGTTTACGTATAAGGTCACAACATTACCCATAGATCGGTCATATACGAGCTCTGAGCTCTCTTTCGGGAGGGAAATAGCTATCGATCACGAGTCCAACACGTGGTCCAAAGACCATGGTGAATCACACACAAACACACACACAGTTATCCATAGTGAAAGTAGTTGCACATGCTTTTAAACTTCGCTGACCTTTACAGAAAGGACTACAGTTTGCGAATTTGTCCATGAATGTATTCGAATGCATTTCCTTGCTTGAAACATGAGCGCTTACATTTCCTGGCGTCTACCAACACGAGGTTTTGCACCTGTGTCCAGCCAAATACACATATTCACCGACAGCCATAAACGAGTGAATTTATTTATGCATATTGATATTCAGACCGCAGGTGGTCGAGAAATTACACTCACAGTGATGAGGGCAGTCCAGCGACCACTATGGAAAATGCAAATGGTTTGGAAATATCTTAACACGTGTATGTGTGTGTGTGTGTGTGTGTGTGTGTGTGTGTGTGTGTGTGTGTGTGTGTGTGTGTGTGTGTGTGTGTGTGTGTGTGTGTAATTCACTATGGTCTTGGGTCACGTGTTAGGTTCGTGATCGACAGCTACTACCTCCCACCTCCCGGATAAGAGCTCAAAGCTCATGTATGACCGATCTATGGTTAATGCTGTGAACACACTTTCTCTCTCTCTCTCTCACACACACACACATACAGACGCGCGCGCGCGCACGCCCACGAGAGTTAGAGTAACGGCTCGCAGTGCAGGGACACTGAAATTATTTCAGTCCTGGGCGGGATTCGAACTCTCACTATGCATAACAGTGTGTGTGTGTGTGTGTGTGTGTGTGTGTGTGTGTGTGTGTGTGTGTGTGTGTGTGTGTGTGTGTGTGTGTGTGCGTGCGCGGGCGTGTGTGTGTAGGCGTGTGAACGTGTTCACTTGTTTGTTTGTGTGTTTAAGTCTATTTCTCTCCAATCTTGAGATAACAACATGACCCTTCAGCTGTTTTGCTCATCCATTATTGGAAAGAGAGCAATATAATTCTTTCGTATTTTTATCATTTCTATATTCAATTATGCTAGAAATTTTTTATGTACTGGAAATAGAGTTCCCTTAATTGGACAAATATTCTATCAAAGATCATTCCACAGAATGTCAAAGGTCTCCTCAGTTTACATCATTTCTGCAGTTCTCTTTTAGTAATCCTTTGTACTAACTTCCGCTTTTTTTTCTTCTACAATTTTTTTATCTATAATATCCTAGTTACGTTTACCTTTTTCATTCGTTTTCTCGTCTTTACATGTCGTTAATGAATAAAAAAAAAATTAAATAATTTTCTCCCATTCATCACTAATTTTTACCGTTTCAATTCTAATATCGAGAAATGGTAATGATATTATTTGCATACATGCATTTGTACTTGTATTTCTATTAACATATATATGCATATACACATGTATATACAACATATTCAATATATAGATTAAATATACACAAGTTTCGAAACAGCACGTTTTTCTAAACACAATAATAATATAGTAAGCAGTATTTTAAGGTAAATGATAATAAAATAAAACAATATAATATATAATAATACAATATAAATTTCATAGAATAGTAATAACACAATATAATGACCTAACAAAAATAAAATAAAAGTAAAATAAAACGCAAAATGCAATTATTCTAACTAACAATATTTGCCGAAACTCCATCGAGGATCTGCGCAAGGTACAGATTGTCGAGCGGCCTCCTAGGCGCGCATCATCCGACATAGAAATCCTTTGGTTGGCATTCTTGTCGGTTGCTACAAAGGGTTGGGCAAGAATACGGCAGAACCACAAATGGTTTCCGACCCGCCACGCTGACACTTGACCCTTGCGACGCGGTGACGGCCTTGTACATGTTTATTCTGACTAACGCTGAATAATTCTATTCAACAGAGGGAAAGGTTCACAAAGCAAAATATGAAGTCTTACTAGAAACCCAAATTTGTGCAAAGTCTGCCTCTCAAAGAAGAGACATTTTGGTCTAGAATCAGGAAAAATCAAAATTCAAAAAAGTGTCACCGAATTGTATGTGCGCGCGGGGGGGGGGGGGTATTGTTTTTGGGGAGAAAGGTCCAGGAGTAGCCAGATGCATTTGCATTCCGCGGACATAAAACGCTGCAATACACAAAGGGAATCAAAACAATATGGAATTGTGATATATCTCGACGCGATCCCCGGCATCAAATGGTCCCAGAGAGACTCTGAGGTCCTTTTGTAGATATATATGTTAAACAATAGCGGCGACATCTCGCATACCTTACTCCGACTTTTCCTCTTCCCGCTCTTAAGTCTTCCGTTTTCTTTGTCCTTCTCTCCAATCCCATCCCGCCTCCCTAACGTCTCTCTTACTCCCTAACACATCTCTCTTTTGCTCTCTTCTGCCTCTCTCGTGATACCAACAATTTTAAAGCAAATAATAAAAAAACGATAACACACACATGCATACACACACATACTCTCTACATAAATAATAATATTTTACTCAGTTTGGAAAGATTAAGTAATTGTTCTATTAAGGCAGCTTTGCACACATACCCATGTGATGCACAGAGGGGTTCAGTATTAAAAACCTCGACCTTTGGAAGTGAGCTTAAATGTTGACCCGCATTCCAGGACGACGACCGTTTAAATGCTTTCCGCTGCCGAGTGAATGTTGAGTAATTCAGGAAAGTCTGCACTATCTCATGCTAAAACTCACAGAAGCAAGTATTGTGTTGAACCTTAGTAAAGGTCGAGTACTCAGGTTCCCAATAGAGGAAATTATATCATGTATGTATATATATATATATATATATATATATATATATATATATATATATATATACATATATGACATACAATGTTTAATGATTTTGTAAAATTTGACGCAAACTCATTGTGAAGACACGCGCACACACACACACACAAACACATACTCACACTAAATCGAAAAACACAAATTCCATTATATTTGTGTGTGTGTGTGTGTGTGTGTGTGTGTGTGTGTGTGTGTGTGTGTGTGTGTGTGTGTGTGTGTGTGTGTGTGTGTGTGTGTGTGCATGTGTGTGTGTGCGGGCGTACGTGTGTACACACACGTGTCCATATTGCGCTGAGTATTTGTACCAACAAGTTTTGAAAGATGAAAGGACACACACGACCTCAGAAGCTCCTGGACGTGTGCAGTGAAGCACATCTCGGAAGTCGAAGTCATAAAATGTTCCGATCGTTTTGTTTTCCATCTGCGGCGAAAGAACGTTAGACCTTTCCCGCCCACAGGCAGTGACTCTGAGCCCAAGAAGAAATCTTGACGTTTGTATATACATTATAGATTATATTATGTTTTGCTATGTCGTAGTAAATTGCTATATATAACATGTTGGATTATGTATCCTATCATAATTTTTGTGATATATTACATTATCTCATATTATACTATATTACATTATATTATATATGTTATATATTATATCAAATTATATTACATCATATTATACTATATTATATTATATTGGAACAAGAAACGCCTGGTAGGGCCCCAGGCAGTTGCGGCACGTAGATCTTTTTTATAGGCCAACGTTGGGTCGCCTCCTCGCCTGGCCAGGGCTGTCCTGAACTAACGCAGGAACCTTACAACGGGTCCCGGGTATCGAATTCACGGACACCTGCTAATGAGTTCGACACTTTATAAGCATATGCATACACTTACATACATAACATAGACATTGTACTGAATTCTTGGTGTATATTTAGTGTACTACAAACAAGACGTCTAGTATTCCTTTTATTTAATTGCCGTTTATTGGAGTTAATTTTATCACTGACAAAAGTTATAAGACTTATGAATGTTGGGGTACTAACCCATCTATTTACATGGCGATTAATTTGTATTTAATTTTACTGTGTCTAGGATTACCTGTCCGTTTCCTTTGTGGGAATTTGTCCTTTCATTTCAACAATACAATTCCATGTCAGGGGTATTTATCAGTTTTGTTTTAGAAACCCCCTGATTGGTTCAATATTCTCTGTAACCCTTTTTTCAGGAGGACTATCAACATAAAATAAGGATCCATTTTTTCATCACTCACTTAAAAAAAAAAAAAAAAAATGAAGAATCATTCCCTGATCTGTCCGAAGACTTCAACCTTGTATGTGGTCTTCACTCAACATCTTGACACCGCCAACCTAATGCAAGGTTGAGATTCTGTGGAGGTTCTCTGTCATGTAGCGTTCGGAAGTGGGACGAAGAGAGGGAGGATGAGGAGGATGAAGAACCAAAGGGAAGAATGGGAAAGGAAAGGGAGAGGTGAGGAGAAGATCACGAGTCTAAGAGTGAGTGAAAGAGAGTGAGAAGACGTGAGAGTGAGTGAAGAGTAAAAGAGAGCGGCACGATGATGGGGAGGGGAGAGTGAAAGCGAGTTCTCGAGTCTAAGTGTGAGAAAACGTGTGAGAAGACGTGAGAGTGAGAGAGTAAAAGAGAGGGACACGATGATAGAGAGGGAGAGCGACAGAGAAAGTAAGAGAGAGAGAGAGAGGGCAAAGGAAATGGAGGAGGTAGAAGACAGTGAAAGTAATGAAACTAATGAACGTGGAGGAACCATTTGTAGTACAATTGGTAGTGTTGGTTGCTGTAATGGTAGCCCTGTGTATTGTACCATTGTGGAGGGTGAGGGAGGGCTGGTGGTGTTGGAGGCCGCACAATGGTGGTCCTCGTGGTGTCAGCACTCGTGTTGCTCGCTGTCAAGGATCACTAACAAGGTAAATCCTTGAAGCCTGATTGGAATCGCAGATTGACAGAGATCTTCAAGGGCGCGAGAGGCCGACATCTTGTTTTCTTTCTGTATGTGTGTGCTTGGATACAATGTGTATGTGTGTGTGTGTGTGTGTGTGTGTGTGTGTGTGTGTGTGTGTGTGTGTGTGTGTGTGTGTGTGAGCGTGTGTGTGTGTGAGCGTGTGTGTGTGTGTGTGTGTGTGTGTGTGTGAGCGTGTGTGTGTGTGTGTGTGTGTGTGTGTGTGTGTGTGTGTGTGTGTGTGTGTGTATTTGTGTGTGTGCGTGTGTGTATGTGAAAGGAAGAGTAGATGGAGGAGGCAGATGATGTGGAAGAGGAGGAGGAGGAGGTAGAGGAGGGGGAAGAGATGAAGAGAGTGAAAACGAAAATGGATAGTAGAAGGAAGAACGAGAGAAAGGCGAAAGAGAAGAAATGGAAGAAGGGGAGGAGGAAAGAGGAAAAGAAAGAGGAAGAGGAGGAGGAGGAGGAAGAGGAGAAAATAGGACAAACGTAAGCCGAATCGAGAACATCACATTACCGTATTACCAACCGAATCTCCTCCAGAGATGAATCAAAGGAGATTTGTGACAAAACATTTCAACATCTTCTATCAAGAGGTTCTCTTTCCGACTTTGTTTTTACTACAAATCATACAATTCTATTCATCGAGAGTGATACATATAAAATGGGTCTTCTGTGGATTGTGTGTGTGTGTGTATGTGTGTGTGTGTGTGTGTGTGTGTGTGTGTGTGTGTGTGTGTGTGTGTGTGTGTGTGTGTGTGTGTGTGTGTGTGTGTGTGTGTGTGTGTGAGTGTGTGTGTGAGTATGTGTGTGCATGTGTATGTGCGAGCGTGTGTATGTACGAGCGTATGTGCGAGCGCGCGCGCGCGTGCCTGTGTGCATACATTCTGCGTGCTTGTGTGCGTGTGTGTGTATGCATGCATGCGTTCTTGTGAACGTGTGCGTCTCTGCGTGCATACATCCGTGCGTGTATGTCCAGGCGTGTGTATGCGTGTGTGTACATCTGTCTTCATCTATTCAACGAAATTCCAGAGTTCGTATTAAACAAATCAGAATTTTTCATATCCAGATAACAGATCTGACCTTTGCTTGCATTCCGACAGCGACTTTTATATTCAATCTGATAAACGTCACAACCACATAAAAATACTTTAGTTTTTCCTACAATGACCAATCCCGTCCCGCCTTTATTCAATCTCTTGCATTCTTATCCAAACATATTAATTCAACAACAATTACAAACACATGTAAAATCTCAATAATACATATGTAGACATGCACTTGTGAACATGACTTGACGGCGCAACGGTAACGTTCGCAACCGTTACTCCAGCGGCTCAGAGTTCAAATCCCGCCAAGGGCTGAAATAACTTCAGTATCACTGCGCTGCGAGCCGTTACTACAATTTTCGTGGGTGGGGTGTTGGGGGTGAGTGTTTGTGTGTGTGTGTGTGTGTGTGTGTGTGTGTGTGTGTGTGTGTGTGTGTGTGTGTGTGTGTGTGTGTGTGTGTGTGTGTGTGTGTGTGTGTGTGTGAGGTCATACACGAGCTCTGAGCTCTCTTCCGGGAGGGTAATAGCTGTCGATCAGGAGCCCAACACGTGATCCAAGGCCATGGTGAATCATAATTTTTCATATAAGAACATATATATAAAGTGCGGGGAGTTGGGGTGTGTGTGTGTGCGCGTGTAAGGTCACAGCATTACTCATAGATCGGTCATATAAGAGCTCTGAACTCTCTTCCGGGAAGGAAATGGCTGTCGATCACGAGTCCAACACGTGGTCCAATGCCCATGGTGAATCACACAAATATGCTCACACAGACGCATACACGAAAGGGGTATTGACATTAGAATCTATCATAAGGTCTCGCTAGCACCATCACAGGATACTAGTGGCGAAATCAAAAGCTCTTAAGGGGTCATACTTGACTATTTTTCTTCCTACATCCAACTTCCAACTTCCATTTGATTAACGAGAATATGACTTGGCTTACAGAAATCTAGGCTTCTCATGTAACAGTATGTCTAGCATTTGTGTAGGTTTATATACTCTTGGTTCATCTTTCAGCTTTGCTATATACGACAGAAAGATAATTTGATATTTGAGATTTAAAAAAGAATTAAATATTGTAACCGAAGACGATTTTACTCAAACAAACTCTCAAGTATCGGTGCTGGAGAAGCCCATGGAAGTCTAGTATGATAACCTCTTTAGACGCGGGTTCGAATCCCGTAATTCTCTAATTGATAGCAATGCCTGTTCCTTGCTCCAACATTCAAAGCACAAAGGGTTAAGGTGACTACATGCGTCACAGGTACGCCCGTTCTAAAGCGTCTTCTTCATCTTCAGGGTTAAGCCTCAGGCACAACAAGCTTACGATCTGTTTCCGACCACCTTCGACCGAAAATCAAGCGATCGGTCGGCGACACAAAACCTATGCAAGGAATTGAAACGAAAAAAGTTAATGTGGTTGATAAGATGAAAAACCTATGTACAGGGTACTATTCAGTATGTGTTGTAATCTATCTATCGATCTATCTGTTTATCTATCTTATTACCGACTACCAGCGACTTCCAAAGACTACCTGCAACTGACCGGCGACCACCTGGTCGCCTATGGTCGAAAACAGGTCGTAAACTTGGTGTGACTGGGCCTTTAGGCACCTTAACTTACACTCTCCGGAAAGACGCAGACTGCGGTTTGATCTAATAGAGGTGTTCAAGTGGATCAAAGGCTTTCGCAAGGGTAACACAAACAAGGTCATCATGTTAAGACATCAGGGCAGAACTCGCAGTAATGGATTCAAATTGGAGAAATTTAGATTTAAGAAAGCAATATGCAAGAACTGATTAAATCAATAGAGTGGCCAACAAATGGAATAGACTTAGTAACCATGTAGTGAGTGCTGAAACTATCGGTTGCTCTAAGAAAAGGTTAGACAACTTTCTGGATATGGATGACAGGTGGAGATGGACATGGAACTGCTTAGCATAGGCCTTATGGTCTCTTGCAGTCTTCCTCATTCTTATGTTCTTTCTTTTTACTATTAAACACTAACCTCTTATCAAGGAAGAATGCTGGTTATTTAATTTGAAATTCTCATTCCTGTTGCTTTCTTCTAATCTCTCCTTTACACTCATCGACTTTTGCGCGCTGTTGCAGCCGTCGGATAGAAACGCTGGTTATTGAAAATAAAGAAAATAACACATGATTATGCACACACATAATGTGCATTGGCACGTACTGAAATCCAGATACCTAGATATTTGTACATAGACACCATTGAGCACAATGTCCAATGGAGCCAAGACAGGACGATTTATGAAATGATAAACGAAGACAAAAATAAACCTTTGGACGCGAACTCGACAGTCTAAATTTAACCATAATAGTCCGTCATGTAAAAAAGTTTCAAGATTATTTCCAGCGACCCCCAAGTACGCGAGGAAAAAGAAACGTTTTATGATGACGTTCAAAGCAATTTTTGTGATCCATCAGGAAAAAATTACAAAATTTCGTTCCCACCCATTCGCACTTTTTCTGCTAACCGCGGGTGTGCACACACGCACGCACACACACACACACACACACACACACACACACGCACACACACACACACACACACACACGGGTTGACGCCACAGTGTTACCATTCGCGTCAACTAATTTAGCGGTCCGAGTTTGATTCCTTCCCAGGGCCGAAATAAATTCACCACCACTGTACTACAAGCCGGTACTCTAGCTCTCGTGGGCAAGGAGTTTAGTGTGTGTGTGTGTATGTGTGTATATGTGTGTGTGTGTGTGTGTGTGTGTGTGTGTGTGTGTGTGTGTGTGTGTGTGTGTGTGTGTGTGTGTGTGTGTGTGTGTGTGTGTGTGTGTGTGTGTGTGTGGAAGGTCACAGCATCACGTATAGGTTGGGGATATATGAACTCTGAACTCTCATCCGGGAGGGCAATAGCTATCGATCACGAGTCCAGCACATGATCCCATAACATGGTGAATCACACACACACACACACACACACACACACGCACACACACACACACAACCATACAAACCTGAAGGAAGATATGCAACATATTCACATTCACGAACTGGTGAACCCACTCCGACAAATCGTGGGAAAGAAGCTTCGCTTTAAATTGAAACAAACACATCCACTCGATGTGGTGGGGAGACAGGAAGGTCTGTGAAAGACTAGGGACCATGTTCCCTGCGCGTGCGAAGGTGTTGTGGCGTGAGCTGAGAGGAAGCCACGACAGAGAGGAAGAGACAGATCGCCTCTGTGTATGAGATAGGAAAGAGTGAAAGGAATATTTGCCGTGTGTGTGGAGGATTGGAGTTACATCAGTAGGGTATGGAGTTCCGGGGAAGTTGGGTTATAGAGGTCGATGAGGAGGAGAGAAAGCGTGGAGTAGGCAAAGTAGATTGAAGGTAGGAGAAATGAAATATATAGGAAATGAGAATGAACAAAAAATAACAATAATAATAATAAAATAAAGGTTGATCAGGATAAGTAATTTTGAGCATGAAGATGTTATGAAATAAGTACACATTATCATGCACTTCAGTTTTGTTTTTGTGTAGTTATTTTGCAAGCCAACTTTTTTCCGCTAACCTTTTGTAAGTATTGGCATTGTTGTTAAGGTCCTTGCCATTTTCAGCAATTAGATCATCATCAGCATAAGTTAGGTTGTTTACATCATCTAACTTGATGCACTCTTCTCGGTCAATAATGGTTCTTGCCACATTTTTATCACTAAATTGAAGACCGATAGGACACATCACTGGCGTTATACACGCACACACACCAAATATATATATATATATATATATATATATATATATATATATATATATATATATATATATATATATATTATATATATATATATTTGGTGTCGCAATTTGATGCTAGCTTTATTTTATTCAATATTGTAAACAGTATTTCTTTGTTTATGAAACATATTGTGAACCTTTCCCAGGTATACTACATTGACTATTTATATTTGAGTTCACGATTTTGTATCCATTATACCAACTGAAAAAAATTCCTGGACGGGAACAGAAACGTCGGGCAAATAAACCCTTGAAATGAGTCTGGTGTTTACACTTTTCCGATATGGATACCAGACTCCAGATCTTCACGTACGTATACATACATACATATATATATATATATATATATATATATATATATATAGATATAGATATGTGTGTGTGTGTGTGTGTGTGTGTGTGTGTGTGTGTGTGTGTGTGTGTGTGTAGGTGTGCATTTATATATAGAGAGAGAGCGGTCTTATACAATATAAGATAAAAGACACTCCTTAAGGACAAAGATCAGATCCATCAGAATTCTGTCACCATTCTTACCTTATCTTTCATGACACCTTCCACCAAATGCCGCCAAACCCGCTTGGCGTGCGGTGGCGGGGAATAATTTCGGTCATAAAAACACGCAGAGGTTTCTGTACCCAATCAAAACACAAATCGGACTTCCCTACATCCGCTTTAATATTATCGGGAAACACGCAAACTTGGCAAACAGGAACACGGAGCCACAACCCTGACATTGCACGCAACGATGTATTGGGTTCGTTTTTGTCCGAACGTTCGGTGTAATTATGATTTAGTTGTACTTTCCACATTCTCACGTCCGTCGTATTTGTAGAACATTGAAGTAATAAAGCATTAGGAGATAGGTCCTGTGATTCATGACATTGCCTCATACTGAAAAAAATAATGAATTGACAAACATACAAAATAATGATTAAATTCGTGTATATATGTATTGTGTAGATACATATACATGTGGGTGTATATAATTGTATACATGCAAACGTATGTATATGCACATGTACTCATACATACATACACACACGGACACACACACACACACACATTATACATATATATATATATATATATATATATATATATATATATATACATAAAATTCATATTATAATGATACTTAAGTATTGTGCCATTCCATAACATAAGATCAGTAAGAATTTTTTTTATCTACCTATTCTTTATATACCTATATCCCGAAAGCAAACACAACTTCCCCACATTTCTTGGAAGCTGTCTGCCCATGTCCTCGTTATTAATGGAAGCAACCGTACATAGCTTCTTAGACAACGAGAAGTAACATAACTCGATGGAGAATATTAAAGAAAATCTATGTGCTGTATGCATGCCATTTATCTAATAATCTATTCATTCATTTAGTTGTTTATTTATTTCTTTTATATATTTATTTATTCTTGTTCGGATGACCAATGCACGCTGTATGTTGATGTCTGAAGATTTTTAGTGGCCATTTTAGAATGCAAGCGACACATCTGGTAGTGCGTCTTCATTGCCTACAAATTATTCATTTATCTATTTGTTTATATCTTTAATTAATATCTTTTTATTTACTTTATTTATTAATTTACTTTTGTTGGGGGATTTATAGGAGCACCAATTAGCGCCAGATCACTTCAGACCGGATCAGACCACATTAGCCCAGTTCAGACCAAATCAGACCACATCACATGTTGGGGGATTTATGCAGACAACAATTAACGGCAGACCACTTCAGACCGGATCAGACCACATTAGCCCAGATCAGGCCAAATCAAACCACATCACATGTTGGGGGATTTATACAAGCATCAATCAACGCCAGACCCGATCAAACCACATTAGCCCAGATCAGGCCAAATCAGACCACATCACATGTTGGGGGATTTAAACATGAACCAATTAGCGCCAGACCACTTCAGACCGGATCAGACCACATTAGCCCAAATCAGACCACATCACATATTGGGAGATCTATACAAGCAACAATTAACATCAGACCACTTTAGACCAGATCAGACCACATTAGCACAAATCAGACCAAATCGGAGCACATCACATGTTGGAGGATTTGTACGAGCACCAATTAACGCCAGACCACTTCAGACCGGATTAGACATTAGCCCAAATCAGACCACATCATATGTTGGGTGATTTATACAAGCACCAATTAACGCGACCACTTCAGACCGGATCAGACCACCTTAGCCCAAATCAGACCATATCACCTATTGGGGGATTTATACAAGCTCCAATTAACGCAAGACCACTTCAGACCAGATCAGATCACATTAGACCAACGCAGACCACATGAAATGTCTACATTTTTTATCATCATATTTACATCACAGGTCCTAAAAGTATCGATTTCATCAAGGGTATTTCTTCTTTAATAGAAAAAAAAAATCTACTGAGTATTGCTCCAAAAGGAATAAAAATAAAAAGACGGACTGAATCATCGAGGCCAATTATGAGTAGATGTTTTGAAATTCTCTTTCCGAGTTCAGGTCATAGACACGGGAGGGGAAATGTGAAGGAGCAGATGTTTTCTACACCTCAGGATAGAAGGAAAAAAATATATTGTTGTAAGATTTTTTTTATAATATTGTGATCATTCTTTTACTATTATTGTGTTGTAATTATTATTATAATTTCATCTTTATTTTTATTATTTCAATATTTCTATTATTCTAATACAATTTTATTTATACACACATATATATATATACTGTAGGTCACGATCAATCAAGAACTTCACGCACCGGTTCAGTTCCCGATCTGCAGCAAAGCGATAATCCTTGGGCAAAGGACCTAACCTTTCATACAGTACGCAATCAAATAAATAAATAAATCCCCCCTCAACCCTGCCAATCACCCCCCTCCCCCCCAAAAAAAAAAAATCTGAAACCCAACAACAATTCTGTGAGAGAATCTGAAGCATCGTTACTTTTTCTCTCGACTGTACACGGTCGACAAGGGCTCTATACATGTCTGAAGGCGGAACAAGCGCCCCAGAATCAATATGAATAGAGTGTGAAAGGACACAGCATGAGTCGTGGTTCAACGATTCAGGTATAAGAAATCAGAGATTTATGTACATATGTATGGATGTTTGTATTTGTGTGTGGGGAGGGAGGAGGATAAGGAGGATTAGGAGGAGGAGGAGGAGAGGGGGAACGAGGAGGAAGACGAGGAGGACGAGGAGGACGAGGAGGACGAGGAGGATGAGACCAAGGAGGAGGAGGAGGAGGAGGAGGAGGAGGACACGAAAAGGAAAAGTACGAAGGAGGAGGAAGAGGAAACGAAGAGGAGGAGCACAAGGAGGAGGAAGAGAAGGAGGAAGAGAAGGAGGAGGAAGGTAGAAAGAAGAAAAGGAAGAGATGGAGGATGACGAAGAGGAAGAGAAAAGAAAGAAGAGAAGAGGACGAGGACGAGGAGGAAAAGAATCAGGAAGAGGAGGAAGAGAAACAGGAGGAAGAGGGGAGGATGGGAGGAGGAAAAGGGAACGAGGAAGAGGAGGAAGAGGAGGGGAACGAGGAAGAGGAGGAGGAAAAGGGAACGAGCAAGAGGAGGAAGAGGAGGGGAACGAGGAAGAGGAGGAAGAGGAGGAGGAGGAGCTTGTATTTAAGTGTTACATATTCATAGTCTCACCATAAAAGATTCCGAGTGTTGTCAAAGTACGTTGGCTTAAATCCTGCACACGATTGTATACATGTACCCTTCCATTCCATGTGATCCTTTATCCTTTATTTATTTATTTAGGTGAAGCTATTTTATTAATTTCTGTCGCATTCTCTTTTGTAATAGCTGACCCCTTTTGCCCGTATATCGGGTAGTGGTTACCTAAGTTTTTAATGTTTTAGGACCGTCAGTGATATCGATGAGGTCAAACGTCAGTGATATCGACGAGGTCAGAAGTCTTGATAATTAAATTTCTTGATTACTCTTTTCCGTTACTCTCCTAAACATCTCTTCTTTACTATACTAGACCCCATCTTTTCGGCTAAATAGTGGTCCCATAACCGAAGAAAAATGTATTGATTTTCAATATCTCTGTTTAATTTCTCATCTTCAAGCAACCTTCTAAGCGATGGAAGCTTATCCATCTGTGTAGTTTTCAGTTTCATTGTTATGTTTATTTACAGTTTCAAAATATTGCATAATTTTCAAAAAAGATATACAAAGAGGTGCAGAAGGAAGAGAAGAAGGAAGAGAAGGAAGAGGAGGATAAGGAGAGTAGAGAGGAAGAGGGACAGGAGCATGAAGAGAAGAGAGTGAAAGAAAATTTTAAAGAGTAAAGAAATACGAGACGAAGAAGCAAGAGGGAGAGGAGTGTGAAGAGTAGGAAGAGAAGGAAATGGAGAATAAGAGGGACAGGAGTATGAAGAGAAGAGAGGAAAAGAAGAATGAAAAGAGTAAAGAGGAATACGAGGAGACGAAGGAGAGGCAAGAGAGAGAGGAGAGTTAAGAGGAGGAAGAGAAGAAAATAAAGAATTACTAAAAAAAATAGAAACTGAAGAACATAAGAATGGCAGACACCGTAAGAGACGATAATAAGGCCTACGCTACACTACACCTCACTATAAGGAGAATAACGAGAAGGAAGAGCAGGAACTCAGAACTTCATAATTGAGACACGGAGTTCATGCTTCGACGATGACGCAAGGGGGAAATGATGAATGTTGTGGGAGTTATGGAGGAGACGGTGGGAATTGGGTGGAGGAATGAAGGTGTCAGCGGTTGCTTGGAGGGATATAAGAGGAGTTCGAACTCGCGTGGAGGGAGATTCAGTGAAGTTATATAAAGGCAAGAAGAAGTTCCTGACCTTGATCAAATTAGGAGTGAAGGACATGTGGAGAATAACACACAAGTTCTGTGTTACATGGAGGTAGGACGTCATTTGAATGTACAGTCACGAGCAAAAGTTTTGACCCACCAAGAGCTTTCCACAATATACAAGGAAAAGAGGAGTAGGGAGAGAAGTAATAGGAAGAGAAGTAGAAGGAATAGGGGCAGTAATAGAAAGAGAAATAGAAAATGGGTGGTAATAGAGAAATACAAGATAGGAAGTAATAGGAGAAATAGAAGATGGATAGTAATAGGATGAGAAATAGAAGATGGAGAGTAATAGGAAGAGAAATATAAGATGGGTAGTAATAGAGAAATACAAGATGGGTAGTAATAGGAAAAATACAAGATGGATAGTAATAGGACGAGAAATACAAGATGGATAGTAATAGGACGAGAAATACAAGATGGATAGTAATAGGACGAGAAATACAAGATGGATAGTAATAGAAAGAGAAATAGAAGATGGGAAGTAATAGGAAAAGAGATAGAAAGGAAGATGAGTAGTACTAGGAAGATAAATAGGAGGAGGAGGGGTAATAATAGGAAGACAAATACAAGGAGGAGGAACAGGGAGAAGAGAAACAGAATGTAGAATTAAAAAGACTAATTTCATATGTACGTGGGTGGAGGAGTTATATGAAGTTAGGGAAGAGAAGCACAGAAAATAGGAATCCAATATACACGGACACCTGTTGAAGAATAACGTAGAAAAAAACAAAAAAAAAACGTAAGGGGTAAGGGCTTGGTCGACTAACGATATGAGGTAACGTACCCCAACGTTTGAAATTAAAGGACACGGTTGACCTGTATTTGTTCTCAGAGAAGGCGGGGGTGAGGGTGAAGACGGGAAGAGGAAGGAAGAGGGGGAAGAGAGGGGGAAAGAGGAGGGAAGAAGGGGGAAGAGAGGGGGAAAGAGGAGGGAAGAAGGGGGTAGAGAGGGGAAGAGAAGGGAAGAGGGGGAAGGGAGGGGAAGAGGGGAAGTGGGGGGAAGAGAGAGAAGAGGGGGAAGTGGAGGGAAGAGAGAGAAGAGGGGGAAGTGGAGGGAAGAGAGACGAAGCGGGGAGGAAAGAGAGGGAAAGGGAAGAAGAGAGGGGAAAGGAGGTAAAGAGTGAAGGAGAATGTGAGAGGGGGAAGGGGGAAAGGGGGAAGAGGAGGAAGGGGAAAGAGAGAGAAAAGGGGGAAGGGGAAGAGGGGGAAGGGTGTAGAGTGGGGAGGTTAGAGAGCAAGATGGAGAAGGAGAGAGTAAGAGGGAGAGACAGAGAGAGAGAGAGAGAGGAGTGAAAGTGAAAGAGTGAAAGTGAGAGTGAATGTGAGTGCGTGTGTGTGTGTGCGTATGTGTGTACGTGTGTGCGTGTGTGCGTGTGTGTGTGTGTGTGTGCGTGTGTGTGCGTGTGTGTGCGTGCGTCTGCATGCGTGTGCGTGCGTTTACATGAACAAGGAAAGGGAAGAAAAAGCTCGATGCGAGCGATACGCGTAAGGAAGTCATTGAGAAGGCTAAGGCGAAGACCAGTGCGTAAAAAAAAAAAAAAAAAAAAGTAGAAAGACAAACACTAAAACAGAAACCGGGGTAATGAAGGCCAAAAATATATTTTGTGATCACTGACGAACTAAAACATGATAAAAAAAAAAGTATAATTTATATAAAAAAAAAAATGGGGAAGACGTGGGAGGAGGAGGAGGTGGAGAAGGAAGGGGACGACCACAGGTAGAGTAAAAGGAACGGGGATGAAGGTACTGAATGGGGGGAGGGTCGAAAGCGAAAAAAAAAAAAAGCGAAAAAAAAAATGTCTCCTCTGTGCAGGGAATACTGATGCGGGAAGGAACGGAGGAATGGTGGAATGGAGGGAGGGACGGAGGGAGGGAGGGAGGAATGGTGGAATGGAGGGAGGGAGGGAGGAATGGTGGAATGGAGGGAGGAATGTTGGAATGGAGGGAGGGACGGAGGAATGGTGGAATGGAGGGAGGGACGGAGGAATGGTGGAATGGAGGGAGGGAGGGAGGGAGGAAGGGAGGGAGGGAGGAAGGGAGGGAGGGACGGAGGGAGGGAGAAAGGGAGAGAGAAAGAGAGAAAAAGAAAAAAGAGAGAGGATAGAGAAATAGATAAAGGGAGAGGGAAATTAAGAAAATGTCAGAATATATATATATATATATATATATATATGTATATATATATATATATACATAGAGAGAGAGAGAGAGAACAGTGATAGAGAGGAGGCAAAGGCAGAGAGGCACAGACAGGCTGGCAAGGTGGTAGGCAAGGTGGTAGGCAAGCTTGCAGGCAAGCAGGTAGGTAGGCAAGTAGACAGAAAGGTAAGCGATGGGAAACAAGCAAGCAGAAAGGCAGGAAGGTAGGAAGACAGGAAGAGAAACAGGAAGCGAGACAAGAAGTGAGACAGGAATAGAGACAGGAAAAAAGACAGGAAAAGAGGATGACAGACAGGGGGACAGACAGGAAGACAGACTAGGACACAGACAGGGAGACAGACAGGGAGACAGATAGGGAGATAGACAGAAAAATAGACAGGGAGACAGTGAGATAGACAGGGAGAAAGACAGGGAGATAGACAAGCTGATAGGCAGGGAGATAGACATGGAGACAGGAAGAGAAACGGAAAGACAGGAAGACAGCTACAACAGAAAAAAAGGGGATGAGGAAAGGTAACACACAAAACAAAGAATTACATATATTTAATGGTAGTGAGCAATAGAGGTGATATTCTGAAGTAGAATAATTAGAAATGTTAAAATGGAGACTACAACGAAAAAATGAAATATAAGACACGAGATGTCAAAGAAGAGTAGAAGAAATGAAAAGAAAGTGAAATATCAAACAGTAAAAAAAAAAAAAAAAAAAAAATCTGAAATTGTTTTCCGCTAAAAGAGAGAGGGGAGGAATGGGGGAGAGGGGAGAGGGGAGAAGTGAGAAATAGAAGGAACGTAGTAGACTGTAAGGGCGAATTGCTGGTGAAAAAAGAGGGGAGATGGGAGAAGGGAGGTAGGTGTGGAGAGAGAGAGAGAGAGAGAGAGAGAGAGAGAGAGAGAGAGAGAGAGAGAGAGAGAGAGAGAGAGAGAGAGAGAGAGAGAGAGAGAGAGAGAGAGAGAGAGAGAAAGAGAGGTAAGAAAGAGTGAATGGATTAAAGAAAAAAATGGAAGGCAGAGAGAGTTTCTGTGACTTGAGGCCGTTCCATGTAGACTTTGGCAGAAAAAGATTTTTTTTTTTATAGAAAATAAGAAAATAAAAATGGAATAAAGGAAATATGCACCAAGGGAAAACGTGTCTTATGCTGTGTGTGTGTGTGTGTGTGTGTGTGTGTGTGTGTGTGTGTGTGTGTGTGTGTGTATTTATGTGTATATATGTGTGTGTGTGTTTGTGTATGTGTGTGCGTGCGTTTACATGCGTGTAGATGCGCTTGTGTGCGTGTGCGTGTACGTGTGTATGTGACTACGTGCTTCCATTAGACCTCTTAGCCACTGTCTGCCTAGTTTGCAGAAACTAGTTCCTCCAAGTTAGTCGGCTGGAGGCCAAGTTTGTCTCCAGTCTGCGGTAAGGCCAAGTAAATAGAAGCTTATGTGTTCTACGCTGCCGCTCGTCACTCGAGCGTACAGAAGGTCACAAACACTCACCCCTGCCAAGGTGACCTTGGCAATACCTTGATATGAATCATATTGTTACGGATTGTATAGACATCCCAGAGTCGTGATTAATCTATTATTAGAAACTGTTTTCTATATTTTTGGATTTTTGTTACAAGTAAAACCCTAGACACAGTTTTAAATCATTGCATTTGTATCGATACATACATGATTATATACATTATACATATCATATATATATATATATAATATATATATAATATATATATAATGTATATATATATATATATCCATACATACATGCATACATATATACATAATGTATGCGTGCATAATGCGTACATACATGTATGTTGTGTATGTATAGTTTTGTGTGTGCTTGTATATTCATATGTTTATACGCTTATATGTCTGCATACTATGTATGTCTGTATGTTTGTATGAATATACGGTATGATATACCAAAATTTTGGTCATTCCTTTACTTGCACAAATTCATCCAATAAAATGTAAATTAACCACCAGATTTCAATTAATTACTGATACTACATAGGCCAATTCTTTACAAGTTTATCATGCAAATATTCTAATCCTTTATTCCGTGATGCCATTACATATAAACATATGAATGAAGCTCCAAGTCCATTACCACCTATTATTCCCATATTTTATTTATTCACTCATTTATTCTATTTATCTGACCCAGGCCAGTGGACAGAATGAAGGGATGACCCGTCATCCAGGAGGTGCCAAGATAAGAGGGAGGGAGGAGGGTGGAGGGGAGTGGAATATATAGGAAATGGAATGGGTGGGAGTGGTTTCTATGCCTTTTTCTTTTTGGCTAGCCCCCGTGTAAGGGGAAAAAGCCTTTGGTATATGTATTTATCTAATCTTTTCTTATAATAACCAATAGTTTCAGTAGTGACTAAATATTTACCAAGTCTATTCCACACGTTAACCAATCTATTGGTAAACTAGTTCTTGTCTATTTCCTTCTTAAATCTAAATTTGTCAAATCTAAATCCATTACTGCGAATCCTACCATGTTGTCTTAATATGATGACCTTGTCTGCATCACCCTTGATCATCCTTGTTTACGTTCAAGAACGAAGTAGTTTCGAATAGAACGTAATAAGGAATTTCAATCAAGTCTTCAGGTTTGTTTCAGTTAAGGAACGTCTTTTGACAATATATTTTGGATATTAAATTTTGGTTATACACACTTTTCTCAACTTTGGTTATTTATGAATTTTATCGTGGCTTGTGTCCGATGATTTTCTTTTTCTTGTAGAAATGAAAATTGAAAAGATTATTTTTCCAAGAAATGCCACGAGTAATTGATTTACTAATGAAATTAATAAAGAGAATAGATACTAATAAACAAAAAAGACTGAGAGGTGATGAACAATATTTCAATTAATTAATTACAATGAACACTTCTCACGTCTTCTCTGCATGGCGTGAGAGATTAATTCGCCCTCTTCAACGTCATTTTGCGCTCTCACGCAGAGGGACGTGAGAAACCCCGGGGAGGGATTTTTTATTTATTCATTTATTTATCTATTTATTTGTTGTTATTATTATTATTATTACTATTATTATTATTATTTTTTTTTTTTTTTTTTTTTTTTTTTTTTTTTTTTTAAGTCCACATTAGTTCACCTCCCCGTCTAGCCATGACAGTCAGGAATCAAAACAGCAAGCCTGCAGCGGGTCCCGTGACTCGACCTCACGACTACGTGTCCATCAGTTGAAGACGATATCCACTGGACTCCAGCGCGACCGATTCCCGTTAACGCCTGGCAACTTCATTCAGAGGTTGAGAAGACCTCAATCTTTGGGGATTAAATGCGAGAGAGCGAGTCTAACCAAAGTTAGAGGTCACAGAAGCTGAATAGGCGAAGTTAGATTAGACGGCACCAGAACAGGTTTATGTGTCTGCAGTTAGCAAGAGCTTTTAACACTCCTCAGACTTTTACGACTTTGGTCGTGGGTTCAAGTTAGCGCCTGAAGATTCCATTCAGCTTGGGGGAACAGTTTTCCCAATCAGAAGCTTAATGACTCTTTGGGACATCTCTGACCTTTTGCTTGTTAGAGCACGTCATACTGTCACCATGCTTTATTTTGTCACTATGCTTTGTCATGCTGTTACCTTCCACTCGATAAAGCTCTAAAAAGCAAAACGTCCTATTAATAAAGACTTCGTCCTGAGTTTTTTTATATACATTTGTCGTCACCTGTCAATTGCATATCTAAGTGTGTATATACATACACACACACACACAAATATATATATATATATATATATATATATATATACATATATATACACATATATATTAACAACCACAATGCACTTTAATTCTAAGCCATCAACATCGGGAGACCCGATGGAGACTAACATGAAGAAATTGAAATGCGGTACTGCCAAGGACTCAAACCCGGCTAGCGCATGACAAGTGCTGTAGTGACTTACCGATTACATTGTGTTGTACAAATATATATATATATATATATATATATATATATATATATATATATATATATATTTATATATATATATACACACACACATAAATAATTGTGTGTATGTGTCTATATATGTGTGTGTGTGCGTGTATTCAACTTTTTTTTTACCTAGTTGTATAATACGGGAAGGGAACTATGCTAGTAGTGGCCTGTCTTTGTATCTTTCAGCATCAAGTTTGTGTGTGTACGTGTATGTGTGTGTGTGTGTGTGTGTGTGTGTGTGTGTGTGTGTGTGTGTGTGTGTGTGTGTGTGTGTGTGTGTGTGTGTGTGTGTGTGTGTGTGTGTGTGTGTGTGTGTGTGTGTGTGTGTGTGTGCACGCGCACGGGCACGCGCGTGCGCTTCCCGTATGTCAATCCCCCAAAGTAAAAAGAAAAAAAAATCTACAAAGGTCATGTCGAAACATATTGCTGTTAGAAAAAAAGGTCACTGAAATTAAAAGTACAAAATCAAGAAAGCAATTACACCAAAGGTTTGCAACCCAGGACCCGTGGAAATATTCAAGGGGAGATTGAGGTTGCAATATTAAATATAGGGGATATATTGAAAAAGAAATTTTACAAAAAAAAAAAATAATAATAATAATGATAAATAAATAAATAAATAAAAATAAATAGATAAAATAAATAAATACATAAAATAAAATTGATAATCAAATGCATAAAAATAACAAAAGAAGCAAATATTCAATTTTCTAATCTACTTTGTTCGTTTTTTTTTTCTATTTACCATTTTATATTAATTTATGCGGCACTATTGCAAAGTAATTGGTTTTTATATTAGAGCAAATATAAATTATGCAACACTTGGGCTCTTTGGATAAATCTAAGCCAGAAAGGAAGAGGAAGCAAAAGAGCAAGAAAAAGAGAGCATGAGAAAAAGAGCAAGAGAAAAAGAGCTAGAGGGTGAGACAGCAAGCAGTAAGAGAACGAGGCAACAAGAGTGCAAGAGAGCATAAAAGCTGAAACAAGAAAGTAAGAGAGCAGAAGAGAAAAACTAAGATCGCAAGTGCAAAGAGAAAGAGAGAGAGAGAGAGATAGATAGATTGAGAGAGAGAGAGAGTCAGAGAGAGAGAAGAGAGAGAGAGGGGAGAGAAGAGAAACAGAAGAGAGGGGAGGAAAGAAGAGAGGAGACAGTAGAGAAAGGAGAGGTACAGGCAGGCAGACCGACAGACGTACAGACAGACGGTCAGACAGACGTAGACAGACAGACAGACAGGGTCGACATAGGGATTAGACGCCGACAGGATCCTCTTTGGTAGAATGTGCTCGTAATTTTCAGTACAGCGACTCCATACCATACATCTGTCTCCCCCAACTCTCCACTCAAGTACAGAAATCAAGAGTAATGGCGAGTACTCTCTTCCTCTCTCTCTCTTCCTCTCTCTCTCTCTCTCGTCCTCCCGTCCCCGTATCACATCCACCTCCACCCCCTCCTCCAACCTCTCCACTTCCTCCTCCTCCTCTAACTCCACCTTCTCAACCCTCTCCACCTTCTTTCCTCCATTTCCTCCTCCTTCTCCTCCAACTCCACCTTCTCAACCTTCTCCATCATCTCCTCCACCTTCTCTTTCCTCCACCCCCTCCTCCCCTACTACTACTCGAATTCAACCTTTTCCATTTATTCCTCCATCTTCTCCTTCTCCTCTTCCATCTCCTCCTCTCCTTCATTCTTTTCCACCTCTTCCACCACCACCTCCTCCTCCACGTCCTCCTCCTCCTCCTCCACCAGCACCTCTTCTGCCTCCACCTCCTGCTCCTCCTTCTCCACAGTTACCACCTTCTCCACTTTCTTCACATCCTCCTCCTCCCCATCCACATCTTCATCTTCTTCATCCTCATCCTCTTCACCACCACTACCACCATCGTCTCTCTCTCTCTCTCTCTCTCTCTCTCTCTCTCTCTCTCTCTCTCTCTCTCTCTCTCTCTCTCTCTCTCTCTCTCTCTCTGTGTCTATTGGCACGGCACCTCCTCTTCAGAACTTGGAAACTGTGTCGTCGTTCTTGAGAGATCACGCTGTAATAGACTTTGCAACAATTTCTAATAAATTTCCGAGATAAGTCTCTCACGGCTGCGTCGACTACTTCACTTCTTAGTCTTTCCATCATTCTTTCTTTTCGGGAAAAAGCGAGAGGAAGTTGATAATTGAAAAATAATAGAATAAAATCCAGAACTTCCACGTAGTAGAAGAAAAGATATCTGACGTTCATGCGAGTGTATTGTTCTGATATGATATTTCCAAAGTTTGCCAATTCACTTATCTATTTCCACTTCATACCTGGACCTCGTCTGAATAAAATTGTTTCTATATCAAAGGATTACAGCGGCGGAGCATGCCGACAGGAGACCTTTTGGTCCATAACTATGTTGGATGCGAAAGAAAATATATAATAATGATAAATAAATGAATTTTACTCAATCTGACAACCTTTTACGTATCTAACACCTGTCTATTTTTGTTTTAAAGATTTGATGAATAAATCACGGAGTTATGAACGAATTAACAACA
>NC_134785.1:65583082-65620582 GCF_046742065.1 Oratosquilla oratoria | reverse complement strand
TCAATTTCTTTGTTTACCTGTTCATATTCCATCCATAGTCATCAAAACGTGAGAGATATGACGTCATGTCGACTGCAAAGACTTTAGGTTTTCGTCTATATTGTTTCTTCACCATCCCTTTCATCTAACTAAAGAAAAGCCACGGACTTTATTCCTCTCTCATTTATTTATAATATCGTTATTTCCCACGTCAAGTACATGTTATTTTACAATTGTTCAGTTTGGCTTCATTTATCTCATGTCTACGTCTTGTTAACCTTGAAACTTTGTTTCAAAACCTTAAAGTGTTTCTTTTTTATTAAGAACTACAAGTTTCTCTTGTTTTTTGCATTTTATTCTTCGTTTCTCTTCACTTTTATATCCAAAGCATTTTAATTACACCAGTGCGGTTGTGGCGTAATTGGTAGCGTGCTGGTCTCGTATTCGCTTAATTGTGGGTTCGAAATCCTCACATCCTCACCAATTCCCAACAAACAGACAGTTACTCAGCGCCCCCTGGCGTAGGCTCATCACCTTACTTATAGTAAAGCCGTTTCGTTTTTTTAGTCTCTTTGCTGCAATGATGTTGTCTTTTTTCTGGTTAGAATTAGAATTATTTAATCACCAATATAGGCAATAGTTGATGCTGGTCACGTGTTTGATAGTTGATAGTCTCGTCTTGCGGTTAGGTGACTAGGTCCTTTCCTCCCAGCCTGATGGGTACACACGGGACTTGAACCTTATTGGAAACCCAGTGTTTTACCATTCCACCACTCCAGCAGGCACGTAGTTGCGACCGAAGCCATCACCTTTGTCTTTTGCGCTTTGACTGTTGGGAATTGGAGTAACATGCGGGATTCGAACCGACAAATAAGGAAATGCGAGACCAGCACAATTCCAATTACGCCACCAGCTTTACATGAAACAGGTCTTCAATAGAATTATTATTTCTTCTGACCAGTAGAAAAAAAACTTATTATATATTATATATATACACACACATCAATGTCAGACAAGATAATCCTCTCACGGCCAATTCTCACACAGATAATCCTCTCACGTCCAGGTCCCTTGTTCCCCTCACTTCGGGAACTCACGTTTTTATAGATGATTTAACTTAACGACATGAAGTCTCCCTATTAGAAGGTTATGACAGTGACCCTTATAGAGAACTCTTTGACGTGGGACTTTATGAACCATGCCCTTGGTTCAACTCGCTGGTGGAAAGGTTCAAAATGCCGTCACCTCGACCACCGCCGGAGGTGGCGACGCTCTAATAACCCGCCACGTTTAACAATTAACTCTCCTCAGTTACAAATCTCACGCGTCGCGTCTCACGCTCTTGACGCTTGTAAATAATCTCTTCATTTTAACGCCTCACGCTCTCTCCTCACACGGTTTCAACTTTAAGCTATGTTCTTATGCCGTGCTGTTGCCGGTCGATCCCGCGGTTACTAAACACGTTTCATTTAACATGTTTGTTATTTATTGTTTTGACTAAAGAAAACCACGCAAATGTTTTATTTTGAATAGCGTAGACTGATCTTATGCAGCTATGTCGGGGAATTAACATTGATTGGAAGTCTGTGATGAAGTTCTTATATATATGAGGGATTTTGTTCTAACGCATTACAAAATTTCAATTCTTATCAGTTTCAGCAGATTAGAGGCTAAAAGAGATAATAATAATAAAAAAGGACTAGCACCGAATGGAGAAATATTGCATTTATCAATTCTTTCAATTTATAAACTAATTGCATATCAATTATCCATTAGCTTGATTAGTCTTTGTGTTTCAGAGTTATTGTCACAACAATCAGTGAATCCACAAATGTAAAATATGTGAGAAAATTAAAACAACTAAAGGAAAAGTGGCAGGAGGAGGAAAATGAGAAGCATGAGGAAGATGAAGACGAGGAGGAAGATGAAGAGCTGGAGGAGGAAGAGGAAGAGTAGGTGGAAAAGGAGGAGGAAGAGAAGGACGAAGATACGGAGGTGGAGTAGGAGTAGGAAGAGAAGGAGAAGGAGGTGGAGGAGGAGGAGGAGGAGGAGGAGGAGGAGGAGGAGGAGGAGGAGGAGGAGGAGAAGGAGGTGGAGGAGGAGGAGGAGGAGGAGGTGGAGGAGGAGGAGAATGAGGTGGAGGAGGAGGAGAATGAGGTGGAGGAGCAGGAGGAGAATGAGGTGGAGGAGCAGGAGGAGAATGAGGTGCAAGAGCAGGAGGAGAATGAGGTGGAGGAGGAGGAGTACGAGAGGGAAGTAGAAAAGGAGGAAGTGAAGGAAAGTATTAGAAGTATTTTGGGAAGGAAAAAAAAATGTTTATCAAGCGCAGTGATTCACTTTGTTTTGTTTGGATACAGTTGGAGCGTTTAGGATTTGGGAGGAACGAGGTACAAGAGATGGAAGATGACAACTAAGGTAAAGAGAAGGAAGGCGTGAAAGGTAGTTCAAAAGCACTGCAAGGATAAAGAAAATAATCAAAGGGAGGGAGGATGGGGGACAGGTTTAGAGAGAAAAAGAGAGAGAGAGAGAGAGAGAGAGAGAGAGAGAGAGAGAGAGAGAGAGAGAGAGAGAGAGAGAGAGAGAGAGAGAGAGAGAGAGAGAGAGAGAGAGAGAGAGAGAGAGAGAGAGAGAGAGAGAGAGAGAGAGAGAGAGAGAGAGAGATTACACTCTTACACTGCTTATATACTTCGGTTGCCGCTAAGTTATTTCATCTATTTGTATGACACTCCTTTTGAATCCAATATATTGTTGACTGTGTTGACTTTTTCTATTATCATCTTATTTCAAACCGATAATGGTCTTTGGGTTTTATTTTCTCTAAACTTAACTCTGTTCTCTTCATGCCCATGGCAAATAACTGGTTGAAAAGATAGAAAAAAATCTCGGAATTGGAAAGGAAAGGAAACGAGACACAATTGTGGATTCAAGTCAAGTGGTAGACTAAGGAAGAGAACAAGAGAACAAGAGAACAAGAGAACAAGAAGCCGGGGTGAGAGATAAACAGCGTCGGTCGAAGAAAAGATAGTGTAAGAAGAAAGGAAAGGAGGAGAAGAAAAGAGAAAGTAGGAAGGACAAAAGAGGAAGGAAGGAGGAAGTAAGAAGGAAAAAGGAAGATGGAGGAAGGAGAAAGAACTAAAAGAGAAGAAGATAGGAAGTAGGAGGTACAAAGGATGAAGGAGGAAGGAGAAATGAATGAGAATGGAAAAAGGAAGATGGAGGAAGGAGAAAGAAGTAAAAGAGAAGATAGGAGGAAGTAGTATGTAGGAAGGAGGAAGGAGGAGGAAGGAAGGAGGAGGGAGGAAGGAAGGAGGAAAAGGGAACGAGAAATGAAGAGGGGCGAAGTATGAAGAAGGAAGAAGAAAGGGAGGAGGAGGAAGGAGGAGGAGGGCGGAGGAGTCACGAGGCAGTGGCGAAGGAGAAAGGAAGTAGGGAGAAAGGTGTGGTGGAGTTGGAGGTGGTGGAGTTGGAGGTGGTGGAGTTGGAGGTGGAGGAGATGGGGTGGGGGTTGTCTTGAAAGCGGATTACATGGAGGACTGCGGATGTTGAAAGCCCCGGAGGCGGAGGAGGAGGAGGAGGAGGAGGTGGAGGAGGAGGAGGAAGAGGTGGAGGAGGAGGAGGTGAGGAGGAGGAGGAGGAAGACATGCTCCCTTTCAGGGCTCAATGGAGGTAGGAGGACCTTAGGTACAAAGGAGAAGACCCCTCACTACAGTGTCCAGTAGCAGACAGTCGTATCCTCTCGATTTTCTTATTCTTCTGTACATTTCAAAGATCGAAATAATAAAGGAAGAAACATAAGATACCTGGAGGAGGAAGAGGAGGAAGAAGAGGAAGAGGAAAAAGAAGGGAAAGAGGGAGGGGAAGGGGAAAAGGAAGAGGAAAGGGAAAGAGGACAAAATAGAAATAGAAATAGTGAAGATGTTCTGCAACTTGTATCAGGATAAAGAAAGTTCTTGTACCAGCCTCTGGGAAAAAAAATATTTATATATACTGCTTGACTTTTGCTAAAAGCATCTGCACTGAAAGGATTGAGGCATTCCAGGTCTTCTTGTGTTAGGAGAAATGAGGAATAAAATAGTCATATATTTTCCAAAGTAGAACATTGACAATGTACATACACATACACATACACATACACACACACACACACACACACACACACACACACACACACACACACACACACACACACACACACACACACACACACACACACACACAAAAATCCGTTAAACGTGGTATCTATAGTAATGCACTACATGTCTCGTTAGTAAAAGCTACATTTTATTTATTTATTTATTTATTTATTTGGTTTTTTGGCTTTGAAAGCACTGGGAATGGGCATCTCAGTGTTGGTCTAGTAAGACTGACAGCCTAGTAATCCTATCTACGCTCTTCTTTTTCAAAACTCGTCAACAAATATGATAACTTCAGTGTCAAATGTGATGAGATAAAAAAAGAAAATCAGCGTAAGAGAATAAAAATAATGATAGCATAGGTGAGAACTTTAAAGTTAGATTCCAAAGGCTGATGAAACGATTGGAAAACGCGTTTTTGTTTGATAGATAAAAATATCACAATGATGTAATAAGCATTACAAAAACAAAAAGATGAGATGATTTATAATGGATGAAACAATGACTACCAGAGAGTAGAAGCAAAGTAATTTTAATTATTTAGATATCTTCCAATATTAAACGAAAAGGCATACAAGTATTCATCGTTTTAATTACTGAAAGATCTTCCATGATTAAACGAAAAAACTATATAAGTACTCATATTTAAGTTAGGAAAGCCCCTTAGAGAGAAAACTCAAAAATGAATATAAACTAAATTACAATTCAGAAAACTGTGTATATGAAGGAAAAGACCACTTATTTGTTCAATCAAAAATTCATATCAATCTGAATTATTAAACGACTTAAAGAAGATTCATCAACAACAGAAAAAGTATGTATCAAAATACTTTTTAATTTTATTTATGGAAAAAAAGAAAATAACAATAATCCATATTACAAATGAAAACGTATCAATGATAAAGAAAGAATTGGTTATGGAGTAAAACAAAGTACCAAAGACGACAAAGGCATTGGAATAATGATCAACACTTTAGTTGAAGCCTTAATACTAACGGCTGAGAAAGTTGATTAAACATGTCTAGAATTGAGAGATTGGGTGGTGGAAGTAAAACGAAGACGATTTAGGAATTGATTTACCCTAACGTTTGGACCAACTTGGTCTTCTCCAGAGAGATGCACAGAAATATCTTTACATGGGTTACAATTCATATCACTCCTATAGGACACTCGGTCAGGTTAAATCAATTCCTAGATCTTCTTCGTTTTTACTCCCAACCACCCAACCTCTAATTTGTCCCTTCTTCTCCAAATCTGTCTAGAATTGTTTGGAATGAGAAGAATGACTGCATGGGAGTTTAATCAAAGACCGTGGTGACTGCAAAAAGCGTTTAAGTGAAGTAACGCGCCTCCTGGTGTATACACCCGAATGAGTATTATGTTAATTTGATTGAAGTATGGAGGTTAGGCCAAATCCTGAGGACTGAGAATATGCCATCATATGTCCAATATATATAAGAAAGTAGACAAGACCTCGTATATGGATTACAGAGGAACATTATTTGCGTTTTGATTATGTAAACCAGGTGAAATGATTGTCGAAAGCAAGATGATGTATATAACAGATCAAATACTGAGGGATTGGGTGGAAGGTCTTGTACTTGTGAAAAGCTGTAGTTGATCTTATATTCTGAGTGAAAATGCGGATTGAAAGGAATTACGAGTGGAGAATTGAAAAATATATTGCCCTTTATTTTTAGATCTTAAGAGCCTTTGAAGGCATTCCCAGAAACATGCTTTGAGGAATTCTAGGGCAGAGAGAGCATAGAATCCCTGGAAACTTTGTTAAAGTGGGGGTTGAGACTGTATCAAAAGAACTAATTTCAATGGAAGAAAAATACACACAAAAATATTGGTTTTAAGATAGCACAGTTGTAAGACAGTATTGTGTGTTGATACTTCCCCTGTTTCTGTATTATACGAAGATGTTACGATCGAAAATGTTTGAAGATCATCATCTATTTGGGGCGTACGCCAGGAAGCGCGTTACTTCACTCACGCACCAGTGCCAGTCCCTACGGCCTCTCCGAGCAAGCTTTCATGCAGCCACCCTTCCCATCCCAAACAACTCTTGATAATTTTGTCCAAGACATGATGTTTGTGGATGTCAACTTCATAATTTCCATCAAGTGTTGTCACAAGAGAAGACTACCTTGTTTGAACGCGATTCTCATAAAATAAATGTTTAACTAAAGAGATGATTGTTCAGCTTATGCTAGATATTACAGATGTAGAAGCCATTATAGAGTTCCATTAGAACATCCTTTGAAAATAAATATTACTGGTTAAGAAATATAAATTCACAGGAGTAAAATAGAGTCTATACTATATGCACTATTGGGGCACAGTTCAACCATGTCACTATTTTATTATAAGAAACACATGAGGAACAAGTCAATAACTATAATCAGAAACATAATTACACAAGTAGCTCATATTGCCCTATTCAAGTTGAATTAATTGTTAAAATATTTTTCATAAAATCACGCTAAAACCCTACTGAGACAGACAAGGAGTATCAAACTTTGACAGCCACCACAATGACTAAAGTACAAATTTAACAAATGAATCTGTTACGAATAATTAGAGGTGTTGCTCTCACCTTTCTCAAAACATGATAAAAAATATACAGTGAAGAAAAGAACTGGATATGGGCTCATTATCTACACCTACACATAAGGATTCTAAATGGTATGTTATGCTAACCTCGAGAATAATAAACTTTATTCTCTATGTACCTCCATTACTTTTTTATATCTCCTCAAAACTGCTCAATCGGTTCTGCCCCACCCTGTATAAAGGGAATGAACACAAAGCAATGGAGAATAAGACACGCAGGTCATCGATCACTGGGAATATCAATAAAGAGATGGAAGAGCATCAATGATACAATGTATAGCTAGGATGTTAGGACCAATGCTGGATAAATAAATTGATGTAGAAGCAGTTCTGATGAAAAATACAATAATAATAAAAACGAAAAAGCACAACTTATAAAAAAACACATATCATGGCTCAATAACAAACAAACAGTGACAGTAAATTTCTCTTTATGTTTTCATGAAACAACTTCTAGCAAAATTTTAAATTCTTCCTTTCCTTAAAAACGTGCGTTTGATTTACTAATATTAAAGAATCTTTGGACAGATCAAAAATACAACAAAACACACTGCAATGAAATACATTGTATAAAAACTCCTTTTAGCCATTGCTAACACAGAGAAAAGATTAATTGAAAATTTCATAGTCTGTAATTTTTCATGAAGCAATATTTTGGAAAACCAAATCAAATCACAAGGACATCCCCAAGGCAACACTGAAAAAAATTCTTGTATAAAAGAGAACAATCCCAAGTAGACAAACATATTCATTCTCATATTTCTATCGACTTGTGTTTCCACAACTAGAATCAAACGAAGAAATCAGATTTCTTTGCTTAAGCACAATGCAAATATCAATGTATTTCCTGAACTCATATTTTAGAGCTATACTTGTTGATGAAAATATATTTTCAAATAAACACAGACACACAAACAACCAGAGAATAAGAAACAGTGGGAGAGAGAGAGAGAGAGAGAGAGAGAGAGAGAGAGAGAGAGAGAGAGAGAGAGAGAGAGAGAGAGAGAGAGAGAGAGAGAGAGAGAGAGAGAGAGAAAAGCGGGGTAGGGTAGGTGTCCGTATATTTCAGACTTATTCTTTTGGTCTTCTTAAAGGAAATCGTCCACTTACTTTTTATGTGACTGTCCATTTTTTTCTCGGATGACTATTTGTATTTCCAATGTCGCTGGTCTATTTGTATGTTACGCTGAAGGGATCTCCTACTCTCGTGCAAATGGAGAGTGTTTGAGGGCATCGAGGGTCCAATCTGCAGCCGGACTTCGAGTATCCGAACCAAAAGGATTCTCAAACTTCGACGAAAGTGTGGTTACAGACGTTCACGCAAAGTTTACGAGTCGCGACTATCACATATTTAACTGTTTTGTCCCTAGAGTAGATCTTGAAACTATTATTTTTCCTAACGATTATTATTTTTTATCAATTGGGAGTAGCATTCTATGTAATGAATATCAATGTCCCCGAATGTGTATAAACCGCACATTCGACTCTTTATTCCATTTAACACAAGATATAGCCTTGGAGGTGAATTGTAGGGTTTTATTTCTAATAGAATTAAGTTTCAAAGATCTCGTACAGCTTTTATAAGAGCCGATATACAAGTTTATTACTTAAAAAAAAGAAAAAAAAAATAGTCTACGGAACTCAATGTAACAAAACATAGCAATTCCGTTACTGGGTCAGAGGAGTCATGATAGAAAGATTACTAAGTTTATTATACTAAAAAAGTCTACGGAACTCAATGTAACAAAACATAGCAATTCCGTTACTGGGTCAGAGGAGTCATGATAGAAAGATTACTTGCTGATGGTCGGACACCAGAGAATTACGGGTATTCCTTTCCGGTGGTAATGCAAGCCTATTGGGAATAATAATCGCTGCCAAGCGGCCTTCGACAGCAGGTCATAAATCAAGGGGATCGGCCCCCTGTGGCCAATTCCTCTTCCGTCACAAAGATACATGGAAGCGAAGCAACATCCCCCCCATGATGGACTTCTGTTGGATTACGAAGTCTAATATCTTTCTAGGGAAAATGATTGACAGGATTAACATATTTTTTGTGTCTTTTTTTCTTAAACATTATCCATAAAACCTTTTATGCCATTTTCCATCTTTACTCTAAATAGCGGTGGCTTTATTTTATTTTCTCTTTTTTTTTTGTGACGTCTACATTCAGTAACTACCACGGTTAATTATATTTGTAATGCGAGCCACCGTTCTCTTATCATTCTGGTTCTCAAAAGAAATTGATTTATGACCATGAATACGGTATTGGTAGGAAACGAGTTATAATCTATCTCAAATAGCTACACACACATACACACACAAACACACATACACACAGACATACATATACAAACACACGCACGCATACACACACACACACACACACACACACACACGCATACACACAGACATACATATACAAACACACACACATACACACAGACATACATATACAAACACACACACACACGCATACACACAGACATACATATACAAACACACACACACATACACACATTATATATATATATATATATTATGTATATATATATATATATACACACATACACACAAGGTAATTTTACTTTTTCTTTGGCTGATTCCATGCTATTTCCTATTTCTCCATTTCTATTCAACTTCTACTCTAAGGATGATAACAATAACATTTGTTTTACTATACTATACCTTTGTTAAAATATTATTCATACGAGAAGGTGTCACTTACGATCAATGAAATATTCTTACTACACTTATCTTTAAATTTGTTTGGTTTGAGAATTACGATATATAACTTTATTTTATATCTAATATATACTTTATAAACATCTAGTCTTTGTAGGCTTTACAATCTGTAGATTTTAATGATATAAGACGAAGTATCTTAAAGTAATATTCCAACAACATCACGGTAACATAAGAAGGGTAATCTAATAATTATACTATCGATCTCTAGCATAAAATCAATATATTACCGATTTCGGATATGGACAACATTAGTTGTCTATAATAACTTCGGGCTCACTTTCTTAATTCAGGAGGGAAATCTTAAACCATACGGGTAAAAAAATATTTTCAAACTTTGCTGATACTATGATGCAACAGAAACCATATCATAAAGTTAGAAAGAATTAACCCATATAAATTTTATTCTATTCCTATATGAAAACTAAATACATATCTTTACAGTATATATACATATACATATATATAGGGATATAAATATATAAACATACATATACATATGAATACACAGAGTATATATACATATACATATCGATATATATATATATATATTATATATATATATATATTATATATATATATATGCATACATATATATATTTATATACATATATATGCATATATATAAAATTTACACACTCACCGTGTACGTATACGACGATTTTTTTTTCTGAAAAGTGTAGTTCGATGAAAACAACAATGCGTTCTGTGAAGAAACATCAATTCATATCAGTATTGCCCAAATTTATTCTATTGACAGATATCCAGTGTAGACACACACACAAGCTGACGTGAAAGAAGACAAAGGGAAATGCTATCGACAGGCAAAAGAAATATTGCCGTTAGCAAAGACGGGAAGTTGAAAAAACAGAAAAAATGGTGACATAGTGTGTACATATATATAGATACATATATATATATATTATATATGTATATATATATATATATATATATATATATATAAATATTACACATATATATATATACGCACATATACATATACACAGATACATATATATATATATATATATATGTGTGTGTGTGTGTGTGTGTGTGTGTGTGTGTGTGTGTGTGTGTGTGTGTGTGTGTGTGTGTGTAAAAGAAGGGAACAGGTTTTCAGTAATGCAAGCAGAGTTAAAAACGACAGCATTTCGGTAATTATTCATTTTTTTCTTATATTCTCAATTTTCTTATCTAAAAATTGCCTTCAATTGTAGATCTCAACGTATCGTCTTGAAAAAGACATTTTCAAGCGTAAAATGTAATAACATAAAGAACAATTACACACAGCAGCAATGATAAATGTACAGAAATAAATCATGCATGAACAACTATGGTATACGATAATGATACAATATATGAGAAATACAGTAATACATAAGGTACAATTCAAGAGAGTACTAAGAAAGAGGGTTCTTACATCTAAAGTTAGGTGTGAAAAATTACACTTTAGAAGTTATATATATATATATATATATATATATATGTATATATATATATATATAAATGTGTGTGTGTGTGTGTGTGTGTGTGTGTGTGTGTGTGTGTGTGTGTGTGTGTGTGTGTTAGTGAGACGGTTAGATCATCGGCAGGCCAACAATGTGGCCTCAGAAGTCAGGGGAGGGGTGAAAGGGGGAGCTGCCAGTATGTATATTTTATATATATATATATATATATATACATACATGTATATATGTCTGCCATTTCCTTTCCCATCCCTGCTCTTCTCACATCCTCGCTCCTACTCTATTAAATCTCATAACCATTACCATACTTTTCACTCATTTCATCTCAAACACATTAAATTTTTCCTCCCTGCCTCTCTTAAGTTTCATGTCTCTGCATGAGAGAGTGGTTGGCATAACCACTCTTTCATATAATCTTCTCTTTGCATCAATTCCCGTATCTCTTTTTCTTATGTTTTTTTTTTTTAATTCACCAAGGCTTTTACTTTCTTCTCTCATTCTACAATTAACCCTCACCACCATCTACCTAAAGCTATATTCTTCTTCCAGCGTCACTCCTTTAAAACTTCCAAATTGCTGATATCCTCTCCCCCTGTACATCTCTTCACTTTACTTTTACCTACATTTACCTTCAACTTTTTCCTGTTGCATACCTTCGCAAACTACATCCCTTTCTAAATCCCTCCTCTGTCCCTGTAACAAGCGCAGTGTTGTGAGCAAACAATAACTGGCTCCCATTGTTCTACATTTTCTTTGACTATATCCAACCCCTTGCCCGTTACCCTCGCATCTACCCCCTGTACCACCCCATCCATGTATACATTGAACAGCCATGACTACATGCCATCCATGACGCAGTCCTACTTTTACCTTAAACCAATCGTTCTCTCCCCATTTTCAATTTTGATATAAGCTCTACTACTCTCGTAAAAACTCTTGACTGTCCTTAACAGCTTTACCCCGATCCCATATATCTGCAAAACCTCCCACAGTGCCTTCATGTCAACCCTGTCATAAGCATTTTCCAAATCCATAAAGGCAAATAAAACATCCTTATCTGTTTTACGACAAAAATCTGATCCACGTAACCTCTGTCTTTCCTCAACCCACACTCTTCCTCACCAATTACTTCCTTTGTTCCTCTGTTAATCCTGTTAATTACAACATTTTTCATAACCATTACCAACTACAATAAAACTAGTCCATCTGAAACTACTACACTCACATTTGCCCTCCTTACACTTGCAAAGCGGAAATATACAAGCACTCCTGCAGTACTCCGGCACTCTACACTGCCTTAGACATATGTTAACCAACCACACTAGCCAGTCCACTATTACTGTGCCCCCCTTCTTCAGACACTCCGCATAACCATCTAACCCAGGTGCATTGCCTGCTATCATTTCAATAACCATTTGCACCTCATCGTTTCTTTTTTTCTCCTCCATTTTTCTCACCTTGTCATTTTCTTAACTTCCCACTACTACCACTACGTCCCTTTTTCTCCTCCTCCATATTTAGGAGCTCCCTAAAATATTCTCTCCATCTACCTCTTACCGCCTCCTCTTTCGTTATGACCTGTATTTTCATCTTTTACCATTTCTTCTCTACGTATATATATATATATATATATATATATATATATATATATATATATACATATTTGTGTGTGTGTGTGTGTGTGTGTGTGTGTGTGTGTGTGTGTGTGTGTGTAAATATATGCATTGTGGAGAAGCCTCAACGAATTCGTGTTCTGTCAAACCCACTAATTACATTAATTGACAAGAAGTGTGTGAATTATTAGAAAACTGGTTCATACAGAGGCTGAGATGAAAAACATGTGAAGGATATATATATACATACATATATATATATATGATAATTTTTATGACCGTTGCGCGGGGGATTCGAACCTACTACTCGGGCGCCAAGAGGCCCCTAAGTCAGTGTCTTAAACCACTCAGCAATCGATGGTTAAAGCTATTCGAACTCAGAACTCTACTGGTTCCCGAGATTAGGTAAGACCACTCACTGCGGCCCATCTATATTTTTTTCACCGAATAGCCAACCACACACGTAGCAGGGGGTAAGGACCGGAACAAATCCCTTTCACGCTATCGTCATTGTAACCATGTGAGTAATTCGCTAGTGAACAGCGACATCAATCAGAAAATTTTTATGACCGTTGCGCAGAGGATTCGAACCTACTGCTTTGGCGCCAAGAGGCTCCCAAGTCAGTGCCTTAAACCACTCAGCTATCGATGGTTAAAACTATTTGAACTCAGAACGCTACTGGTTCCCGAGAAAGGAATTTGTTCCGGTCCTTACCCCCTGCGGACACACACACACACACACGCACACACACACACACAGACACACACACACAGACACACACACACAGACACACACACACACACACACACACACACACAAAAGCACGTTGCGCAGAGAGTCTCAAACTGACAGATAAAAGAATAGGAAATATTACGAGCGTCCTGAGGAAATCCTCCGGTCCAATTTGGTTTGAGGTTTAGGTGGAGGCTAGGGTGAGGTTCGAGGGTGATTGGTAAAGTTGGAGGATGAGGGAGAAAGTGTGTGAGGTGCTACTCGACTTGAGGGTGATGGAAATCCGAGGTTGATAGACATTCCTTTCATTTGCTCCCAAAATTGTGAGGACGAGGTGCTGAAATATGATTGCGCTTATTCGGTTTTGAAGAGGTTTTATATTCGCGTTTACTCCTGCCGGTGGTTATCGGATGGGTTTTATATTCGCGTTTGCTATGGACGAGGTTGCTGGTCAGTATTTATATTCGCGTTTTCTATCCCGGTGATTATTGGCCAGGTTTTGCATTAGCGTTGCCTGTCTAAATAATTATTGGAAGGTTTTTGAATGAACGTCTACTGTCCGTCCGAATATTGGCTGGGTTTTATATCTGCGTTCCCCATCCACGTGGATATTGGCCAGGTTTTATGCTCTCGTTCCCTGTCCGCGTGATTATTGGTTGGGTTTTACGTTCGCGTAAGCCGTTTGCGTGATTATTTGTCTGCTTCTATGTTCGCGCCTGCTTTCTTATTGATATTGGTCAAGGTTTTATATTCGCATTCGTTATCTTAATGATTATTTCCTCCTTTTTTATATTCGCAAATTTCATCCTGGTGTTTAAAACTACGAGCTTATACTTACTTTTTTCAATAATATATTACTTACTGCGTTTCAAGGATACAGCCGTATTTGCCCGAATGGTTATTGGTGCGGTTTAATATTCGCGTTAGTCTATTTAGGGGTTTATCTGCCATGTTTATTTTTCCGGGTAATGCCCAAGTGATATTTGGCAAGGTTTTATGTTTGCGTTTGTTATACATGAGATTACTGACTTCGTTTCATTTTCGCGCTCGCTCTGCAGATTATTAGACACATTTTAGTTTAGTTCAGCTGAGGCTGCAGTGTTTTGGCGGGGTTTAATTTTCGTGAATGGCAAACGACCTTGCAAACTAATACATAATTTTTGCGTTTGGGACATGTATTAGTTCTTGGTGATGCATATTTTGCGCCTCATAAATAGATTTTTTCAGTTAATGATCATCAAAACTTTTGTTTATATCCTTGAAAAATCATCCACCCGTAATATCATTAAAGTAACAAAATTAATATATTCAATTCAGCAAATTCTTTATCCATTCCAAGTCACGAGAGTTGTCAAGACATTTACTGTGTGCGTGCGTGCGTGTGCGTGTGTGTGTGTGTGTGTGTGTGTGTGTGTGTGTGTGTGTGTGTGTGTGTGTGTGTGTGTGGTGTACGTGTACGTGCGGATTTCGCCAAAGTATATGCAAAGCGTGAAGAAAAATTTGCATACAAAGAAGATCGTGCAATGGCAGGCTCACGAGCATATTAACATACATGCACACAAATATACACAATCACACAAACGCACACGCGCACACACACACACGCACACACACACACACACACACACACACACACACACACACACACACACAAAGACCTTCCGGAACAAGAATCTGTGACGAAAAGGGAAAGTTTCGCAGTTGCGTTTGTAAATGCTGAGGACCGCGACGGAAGAAGACGAGCAGGTGGAGGTGGAGGAGGAGGTGGAGTGGAGGTGGAGGAGGTGGTAGATGGAGGTGGTAGATGGAGGTGGAGGTGAAGGTGGAGGTGTTAGGTGGAAGAGGTGGGAGGTGGAGGTGGAAGGGGAACAGATGAAGGTGGAGTTGGAGGACGTGGAGGAGGTGGAGGGGAAGAGATGAAGGTGGAGTTGGAGGAGGTGGAGGAGGAGATGGAGGTGTTTGAGGTGGAGTGGGTAGGCGGAGGTGGCGAGAAATCAAGAATAGCAGAAAGAGGGTGGACTGGTGGACGAGGAGAACGAGGAGGAGGAAGAGGAGGTAAAGGTGGAAGGAGGAGGTAGAATAAGAGGCGGTGAAGTAGGAGAAAGAATGGGGAAAAGAGAGGATGAAGAACGGGGAAAAAGAGAGGAGGAAGAATGGGGAAAAGTGTAGAGGAAGAATGGTGGAAAAAGAGAGGAGGAAGAGGTAACGAAACAGAAGGCGGAGGAGAAAGGAGGAGGAGGAGGGGGAGATAGATGAAGAGGAGCAAGAGAAGAAGTAAGGAGACTGAACAAAGAAAATGAAAAGGAAACAGACAATTTCTGAATCTGAAAACCGTGAAAGATCCAAACCTGCTGAAACAATAGCATGAAAACGAAAAAAAAAAAAACTTAGATAAAGAAATACAAGAAACCCCACGATGGAGGCAAAGAAAGCCGAAGAATAAAAACGACGACAAAAACGATAACAGATATAAAGAATCACGTGAATTTTACGAGATATTAGAAAAGGGGGAGAAAAGAGTGGTGGATGGGAGTGGAATAGGTGGGAGTGGAACGGGTGAGAGTGGAACGGGTGGGAGTGGAATGGGTGGGAGCAGAATGAGTGGGAGTGGAATGGGAGTGAAATGGGTGGGAGTGGAATGGGTGGGAGTGGAATGGGTGGAAGTGGAATGGGTGGGAGCGGAATGGGTGGGAGTGGAACGGGTGGGAGTGGAAGAGGTGGGAGTGGGATGGGTGGGAGTGGAAGGGGTGGGAGTGGAATGGGTGGGAATGGGTGGGAGTGGAATGTGTGGGAATGGGTTGAAATGGGTGGGAGTGGAATGGGTGGAAGTTGGTAAGTACCTTCTGATTGGCTATCTCCTTTGTACGGTGGAAAAAAGACCTTGATATATAGAGTACAAATTAATAAATTAGCTTTTGGAGAACATGAATGAGGATGGTGATAGGCTACAGATAAAGACGTGAGAACAGAAGAGATTTTGTGAGCACTATGCTATAAATGAAAAAAAGGCAAATTTTGAAATTTAAAATTAAAAAGGAAATTGAAACAAAAACAAACAAGAATTCATTAACATGATAATGTCATGTAAATGATTGAAAATAAGTCAAGAATCTAGAAAAACAACTAACAAGAATAAATATGTAATTTAGAATAAAATTGTAAAAGAAAGCTAGAGCGACAATTGGGAGGTTATAAAACATGGGGATAAAAAAGGGGATGTATTAGAAATAATAAAAACTGTAATGAAAACATGGAAACCCAAAGATAAATCGATAACGAGGACTGAGACACAAACGAATGGGTCGGTTTCAGCAGAACAGCAAAGAGTCTGAAAAAAAAAGGTGAAGAAGGAGGAGGAGTAAGGAGAGGAGAAGGAACAGGCAAGAGGAGGAAGAGGAGGAGGGAGAAGAAAAGGAGAAGAATGGTGGTGAAAAGTGAAATTAGGAGGAAAGAGTAGAAAAAGGAGAGAAGAGGAAGAGGAGAAGGAGAAGAATGGGGACGAAGAGAAGTAGAATTAAGAGGAAAGAGAAAGAGGGAGAGAGAAGAAGAAGAAAGAGTTGGAAGAGGAGGGAGGAGGAGGAGGAGGAGGAACAGGAGTAGGATGGTGATGAAAAGGAATAAAATTAGGATGACATGGTAGGAGTAGAGAGGAGGAAAAAGGGGAAGAGGAGGAGGAGGAGGAGGAGGAGGAGGAGGAAGAATAGCAGTAGGATGGAGATGAAGAGGAGTAAAATCAGGAAGAAAAAGTAGGAGGAGAGAGGAGGAAAAAGAGGAGGAGGAAGGGGAGCAACGGGCAAGGGTGGAGTGAGATGAAAAGAAGGAAGAGGAAGAGGAAAAGGAAGAGAAAAAGGAGGAAGAGGAAGAGAAAAGGGAGGAAGAGGAAAAGGAGGTAGAGTAAAAGGAGGAAGAGGAAAAGGAGGAAGAGGAAAAGGAGGAGGGAAAACAGAAAAGATATATACAACAATAGGACTATAAAAAAAATCCTAAGAAGAGATATATATCAACAAAATAATAGAGCATACCCTCCCTCTGCAAAAACTATATTGAAATATATAAAGGAAAGTGAAAAAAAAATTAATAAAGTAAGAAAGCAGAGGAGCAGCCGACCTGGCAAAAAGGAATCCTGGCAGTAGATGTCGATAAAGTTTCGAGTGGCAGAGCAAAAAAGACGAATGAAGTCGATAAGAAGGAAGACGTGCAGGAGCGACCTGAAAAAGAACATCAATACCATAAAAGCAAACAAAATCTAGCCACGCACAGAAAGTCGGGAGATTCATAATGACGTCACGTCGTCATGTCTTGGAGCGAAGTCTTAGAACGGTTGAGAACTGTGACGTCATGTCGACTTACAAGACATTTTCAGAAGATATCGATTTCATTGTAATGATATGAAAACACGAAAAAGAAACATAGTAAAGCAAGAGGAAATAGATAAAAAGGTCAAATAGAAAGGACGAAAACTGAACATGGAAGCTTGAGAACGAAAAATAGTAAAGTATAAATCTATAAGAGTGAGGTAGCCCTCGGTATAAGGCCGATTGCAGGAGATAAAACCTGACAAAAGAGGCAGAAGGGATGGAGGAAGGATAACAGGGAAGGCGAGAATAAAAATGCGAAAAAAAGGAAAGAAAAACAAGACGGGGGTGGGTGGAGGGGGGGATAGAAAAAGGCAAAGTGCAGCCAAGAACAAAGACGAAGAATAAAAAAAAAATGAAAGAAGAGGAAGGGGAAGAAGAAAAGAAAAGAGATTTTCGAGGTTCTGTGCAAAAAGAAGACGGAGGCGCCAAGGAGGAAAAGGAAGAGGACAAGAGGAGAGGAGAAAGAGGACAAGAGGAGAGAAGAGGGAGGGCATGGAAGGAGGGAAAAGGAAGGTTTATGAGGAAGCTAAAGAAGTGGAACAAGAAAATTGGAAGAACAAAAGACTGAAGATGAAGAAGAGGAAAAGGAAAATGAGGAGGAGGAGAAGAAAGAGGAGAAAAAGAAGGAGGAGGAGCAGTAGGAGAAAGAGGAGGCGAAAGAGGCGAGGGAGGAGTAGTAGAAGGAGGAGAAGGAGAAGGAAAACAAGGAGGAGGAGGAGAAAGAGTAGAAGGAGAAATGAGAAGGAAGAGAAGGACATGGAGAATTCGACGGAGGAGGAGAAAAAGGAGGAGAATTCGAAGGAGAAGGAGAAGAAGGAGAAGAAGATGGAGGAGAATTTGAAGGAGAAAAAGGAGGAGAAGGAGAAGGAGAATTCGAAGGAAGAGAAGAAGAAAGGAAAGGATGACGAAGGAGAGAAGTAACCACAATAGTTAAGGGCAAGTTAGCAAGGTGGCGAGAGAGAGAGCGAGCGGGATTGCGTAAAAGTTGGTGCTTCCTAATCCAAGATAAGATGGATTTGTGTGGACTGGTTGCTCCCACGTCTGCAGTGGTGGTAATGCTCCTTCCACATCCCTCCCCCCCACCACACACAACCCCAACGCCCCCTCTGTATACAGACAATTGTCACAATTTCTATACTCCACAGACAGGAGCCGAACGGACATGCAATGAAGTTACTATCCCTGTGTTGCATCTTTATACGTGGACATTATATATATATAAATATATATATATATATATATATATATATATATATATATATATATATATATATATATATATATATGTATGTATATATGGAGTAGGAAACACAGGAGTCTTAGTCTGAGTTTATTCCTGACTAGTTTCGCAGGTATGCTTTTTCATTCCTTTGAAAAAGCATACCTGCGAAACTAGTCGGGAATAAACTCAGACTAAGGCTCTTGTGTTTCCTAATTCCACTTACGTCAACCTGTCAGAATGTCTCAATATATATATATATATACATATATAGTGTATATGTATACTAGAAGTTTATCTATGAATGGTTCAGAGTTTATTCTTCTATTACTGAAAACAATTTGTTCTAATTCCATCTAGTTCAGGAACCATCACTTGCTAAATGAAGCTGTCATCCTTAGCAAAAGCAAAATCTACACTCTTTGCACAAAAATGTCAAAAAAGCTTGGAGACAATTAACCAAAAAAAAAAAAAAAAAAAAATCATTCTCTATGAAGCTGCGACAGTCTGCAAAAATTTTCGACTGTTCATCGTAATTTTTTTTCCACTGTCGGGCGTACAAACAAACTATTAACAGTGTCACGCTAAAAGTTGTTACAGCTATGTCAATTCGAAACTCAAAATGAATATTTCAGCAAAAAAAGAATTCTTGCTATACGAGTATAATCATGACATTACCTAGTTAACAGTTTGTGAATCCTAACAGATTTCTAGCTGACTGAAATGAATAAACCTATCTAGTCAGTATAAAACTAATGTAGTCCTCTACATTCTAGCTAATCAGATTTTTTTTTTTTTTATTGAAAACGGGACTCTCTCGTGAAGTAAAAACAAATGACACCGTTAATCCTCTCCTTTCACTCTGAAGGTAATACAATGGCAGCTAACAGTCAGTCCCTAATTCTATTCCATTTTAGAAGTTTTAGTGTGTCCAAAGCCTAATTATATTTTCTAGCAGAGAAATATATATCGACGTGAAATATCTTTCGATTAACATACTTGTGTCTGCCACATCTTATGATATTTATTCTTTCCAACACCAAGTGATCGTTTTCAAATAAGAAAATACTTTTTTAAATAAGAAAATACTTCGATATCAGGTAGATTAAATAGTGATGAAAAGTATTTGACAATGGACGAATACTTACTTATCACTTAAAACAAAATCAATAGTACGCCGTTCGAAGTTCAACTTAACGATAACAATTCTATATTACTTAAGAAAGGATCCCCGTGGTATAAGTTTTAATACAATATTCATTAGACCTCATGACCCAACGACACTATGCAAATACAGTTCTATTTCTTTGTTGTTGTTCGACAAAATAATTTCTTTATCCCTTTTTTTAAATTAAAAGTGCCGTACAATTTATAGCCTTATAGTCTAAGTATGCTCGTATGACTTCATATATATTAACATTGATCAAATTTCAAGAAAAAAAAAATTAATCATATTGTTTCCATAATTGGATAAATTCATCTAGAAGCAGCCTAAGGACATGTTCAACAAAGACTAGCTTCCCCAATTACTCAAACTAATATTACAAAAAATACCAATGATTGAAAAACATCAGTTAATATGTTTTTATTTCTGTTTTGAGTCCCGCCCGAAGGTAAGCACAAGTTCATCCTGAACGCATCTAATTTGCAAAATAAACAGATCCGCGAACAGACGCTGGATCTCCGGGCAATTAACTTTTAACCTTCAGAAGCTTCGGACTCAATAATGTTTATGTTGACGAAACAATAAACTACAAATCGACAAAGTTTCAGTAAACATAAATATTTGAGATACATAAGTCTTCCTAAAGGGTTTACACGTCGAACAAAACATTGTATTTCAGAAGTTGAATAATTAGCTTCAAAACATTGTATTTCAGAAGTTGAATAATCAACTTTTAAAACATTTCACTGAAATTCAAATTATATGATAATTCTATATTCACATACTTATTTCGTAGATACTAATTTATTTACATGAAAATTATATTAAACAAAGAAAATCAAAACGAGTTATTCTTTGTAATACATACAACTTGAAGCAAAGCATGTGTGTATATACAGCGTCATATCTATCGATAAAGAAGCATTGTTTATATATCTATATATATTTCAAAACATGTATACATATTTCATAGGCACATTACATATGGATGTATACGAGTAGAATAATAAAGTATTATGTGGAAGAGATAAGTCTGTCAGTACGTAACAGGACTGAGTATGTAAAGGAAGATGGGAAGAGAGGAACCCGAAGTAATAGTGAAAAGGAACAAAGATAGTTTTGGCACTAAGAAATGATCGAACTGATAATGAAAAAGAAATAATATATAAGCCTTGAAAAGGTTGATTTCTATGTGGAACAAAGAAATAACATTCATAATGTACAGTGGTATATTGTAATAAAACTACTACAGTTTTTTGGCCTTAACCTCACCATCCTTTCCACTTATATATTTATATATATATATATATATATATATATATATATATATATATATATATATATATATATATATATATATATATATAAGCAAAGGGAAGTTAATCAGCTATATACCTTTGATTGAGGAATGAGAGGCCATTATCAGCAAGAATAAATGCTGTATAGGAGTGTTTTCAGTAGAACTGCAACTTCACCTTAATCACCGCGTTAAGATGGCCCTCAACTAGCGTTCAGTTTGCCATAAGTAAAAAACAAAATTACCCACATATTCATAAACAACAGGTACTCCTATAAGAAAGGGACCTCACATGTTAAAAGACAACTTGACCCAGAGTACCATAATCATCTTTCCCGTTCCAACCCTAACCAGACTGCTGAAGCAAGCCGCTTATTTTAAAACACTTATGCCAGCAGAACATAAAAGCAGACTAGAAAAATCACGGAAAGAATTATATAAAGCCCCTCTGCAGGTGGTGAAAGAAAAAATATCAAAAAATTAGTCAGAATAAAAATATACGCCACATTATTATAAAATACTGCCTCTCTAACACGCAGACCGTCTCAAAGAAGTGTGGCATAAATTTTCAATACCCAAAAAGGACTAAACATCTGTTTTATCTTATATATTTAGACATGGAAAAATCACACACGTCCTCTAACAATGGATCTCCAATACCTCGTCGACGTTCCTACAATAAAAACGAGTTACTAATGAATTACTAGGAAATGGAACATGTATCGTTAACACCCACGTCGAGCTTACGATATTACAAGCTCCATAAATAATTCCAACAAAATAAAATAGTTAAATGATACCCCGACATACAGATCAGCGCAAGAGAAACGTTACTTCATCCCAACTCCACAACTACCGAAGTTCACCTTGATACCATGTGACCTCCCGTAACCTCGCTTGACATGTCACAACATTGGACTTCCGACGTCATTGTGACAATTAGTTATGTTATTCCTTGTTCTAAGAAGTGCGCATTACATCTAATTACTAAGCTTTCTTTCAGGATAACGATAGTGAAAGCGTGTGTGTGTGTGTGTGTGTGTGTGTGTGTGTGTGTGTGTGTGTGTGTGTGTGTGTGTGTGTGTGTGTGTGTGTGTGTGTGTGTGTGTGTGTGTGTGTGTGTGTGTGTGTGTGTGTGTGTGTGCGTGTGTGTGTGTGTACGCGCGCGCGCGCGCGTGTGATTCACCATGGTCTTTGGATCACGTGTTGGACTCGTGATCGAAAGCTATTTCCCTCCCGAGAGAGAGCTCAGAGCTCGTATATGACCGATGTGCTTGTATGTGTGTATATATATATATATATATATATATATATATATATATATATATATATATATATATATATATATGTGTGTGTGTGTGTGTGTGTGTGTGTGTGTGTGTGTGTGTGTGTGTGTGTGTGTGTGTGTGTGTGTGGAGTATTTACTCGTACATATTTGTATATTGTGTATATTTACATACTTGAATAAGCTGTGTCTACATTAGTGTATGTGCACGTGAATGTGTGTACAAGGCAAAGAAGAGTATGTAACGAAAATAAATACAATGTTTTTCCTTTATGTTATAACACAATTTTTCTCTTCTTTTGTTCTACTCCTTATACGAACATATCGTAAACGCTGGACCAGTCTATTACTGTTTATTTATCACCTGTTCTCAGAGCTAATTTTAACACAAGTGTCTATTAATAACCCCAACAATATTGAGGGTTAAGTAGATAAATTGCCTCGGAATAGATGGCCGTAAATGCACTTTAGTCAATGATAAATTGGCTGGAAATAAATTGGTATGTTGTGACCAGACTCCAAACAAATTTGACAAGGACAAATGGGCTGTAAGTAGCTTAGTTCGTTAAAGACGAGGGTTACAAATGTCTTAGTCAACAATATTCACTAACTTAACCCTGAATGGGTGTATCCCATCTTAAATAATGAAGAATAAATCCTTTAGGTCCTTGGGATAAATTATTTACGACATTCTGGGTGTAGAGGATGTTGTTAACTCTATCTATTCTTTATAACAATTAGTTAAGTTATTCCTTGTTCTACGAAGTGCGCATTACATCTAATTACTAAGCTTTCTTTCATGATAACCTAACCTATATATATACTGTTATGGTTATCTTAAAAGGCGACATTAATCCATTAGGACTCACAAAGACGTTTCTTTTGGCTAAACACCTTTTTCAGAACAATCCCACATCACTTAAACAAATCGTTGAGCATAAAAAGAAGGTGTGAGGAGCGAGGAGGTGCTGAGGTGCTGAGGTGCTGCGGCCGAAGCCGCCAACTTTGCCCGATACGCTTGGACTGTTGTAGTACTTAACAGTCACCGCTGGAATAAGAGAGGACTGAAGGATTCGAACCCACAAATAAGCAAATACCTCCAATTACGCCACCAGTACATTAGCAATAGACATAATCTATCAAGGTTGTCACTAAGGGGTTAGGATCTAACAAACTGGATAAACTAAGGACACTTAGGACAAACTAAGGATGGATAAACTAAGGACACGTAGCTCTTAACAATGAAGCGCTATGAGACAGTCGAGTCAACAAAGGGTAGACACGAGAACCAAGAGCTTGACAAGGAAGACAAAGAACCTAATAAGGCTTAGTCAACAGAGGAATCTGCCCCCGACAACTTAACTCTCTTCAACACGGCGACGATATCTTGTTCTTACTAAACCCAGACTTTTTTTCTTTCTTTTTTTCAGCAGTGGAGTGATGTAGCTACATAATTGTCACATTTTCCTACAGAATCTTGCCTCTTATAAATAAAATCGGCTGGAGGTGGATGTAATAGAATCTTTAGAAATATGTCTCCGAGATCAAGATAATCAAAACGAAACTTTTGAATAATTCAGAGGACACTGATTTAATTTCTCACTACATCCAGATTACTATTCTATTTATTTATTTTTATAATTATTGCTTTTACTAATTATTATTATGTGGAGCCTCTAGTCCAGTTTCCCAACCCAGGGGTTGCGAAGACATCTTGTATGCTATTTTGTTGTTGTTGCAAAATTATATGAATTCAATACAATAACCATGATGATGTAAACACATATACAAACAGATTAGTGGGGTTGTGATCATATGATAAGGATCATATTGAGGTCACCTGAAGAAAAGTTTGGGGAACACTGTTCTAGTCTAAAGGTCCACATCCACGATACGATCAGGTCTTAAGACCGCCGGACAGATCTGGTCGGATGCGATCAGATCGGATCGTGTATGGACTGATTTTTAGTTTACCCGATCACCATACACGATCCAATCTGATCGGATGGGACCAGATCTTCCCTGAAGCCTCAAGTCCAGATCGCAACGTGGATGGGATGTCTCTTGAGATCTCTCCCTCACACAAATGAAAATTTGTATCAAGTTTCAGTGAGAGGTAACGTAGCCAGACCTTACGTTCTATAAAGTGATCTCATGATAATAAAAACGATCAGGTGTTTAATGAAGTTAATTTAAATCATAAAGAGAACGAAAGTAATATGGATCAGATTACGACATTGAAACCTGTCATCTCTTCAATAAGACAAGTGCTCTATTATTTTTCTAATAAAAAAAAGATGGAAGCCCTGATTGCATCTCCCTTCAACTTAGAATCATGTGTCGTTAATTATAAAATTCATAATGAGTATTGTGTTGTTACAGGCTTTCATTACCTGAAACGATTTTAGTCAATACATGAAGGAAAGGTGAACAAGAAATAAGCTATCTATACAGTATACCAATGGCTTCTTCCACCTTATAAGAGAGGTAGCCAGCTCAGTCATTCACCCATTCCCATCACCGCTTATTTCCCTTTCGTCTTAGGTCCTAGTAGAAATACGAGGCTCATTAAATCTTTTCATCTCTGTAGCAACGTTACCAAGAATAAAGTCTTAAAACAAACATGCATATAGAAAATGTTCAAATCGATACACTAAACGCAGAATATAGACAAAAAACTTCTTACGATAATCAAATTATCTTGAATGATCGAAAGAAATGTTGATAAAGCGTGTCTTCACAGCAACAGATTTGGTCCGTTTGCTTACGCACGGTGGACATTTTATTTATGCTCACACTATAACACTCTCTACGATTGACGATTTCCAGAAGATCTTAACAAGCCCATTTATGACCAAGTTACACATTATATATGCAATTCATCTTTGCAGTTCATTCTATTCAATATATGAACAATCTCCAACATATATAGGATAATCTTACTTGGCCTTTAAAATAAATTTTTCATTTACCTTGGTATACCTTATGAGATAGCAACTCAGCTAACAACTCTTGCCAATATCATATCATATTTGTTGTGTCAAAAATATATATTTCTGTAACTCCTAATAAGGTACAGCGACCTTTGTACGTTGTAAACTTTTTTAAAATGCAAAATCACTGTCAAAGCATCTGTGGACAGCGAATGTCAAGATACATTTTGAAATTTTGTTTTGTTTTGTTATACACCGGAACACGGCTATCTTTTGTATTCAAACGTAAATCTTGCAAATATAAATTCTATAACCATAAAACATTTCCTGAATGACAGCAATGCTTTTGCAAACTTGTTTTCTTTCTAATGATTATGTACATTCAAACTTGTTTCGTTGAATGCCGTGATGTTGAATGTATTGATGGTAACTATGACAAAGAAGCTGAAGCTATTACTAACGCGTTGAACAACATATGCACACGCACGCACACACACACACACACACACACACACACACACACACACGCACACACACACACACACACACACACACACACATACACACACACACGACTCGGTGGCGCGGTTGGTAGAGTCCCCGACTGTCACTGCGGCGGATTCTGCTCAGGGCTGAAATAACTTTAGTATCGCTACGCTTCGAGTCGTTACTCCAACTCTCGTGGGCGGGGAGTTGGGTGTGTGTGTGCGTGTAAGGTCATAGCATTACCCATTGATCAGTCATACGAGCTCTGAGCTCTCTTACGGGAGGGAAATAGCTGTCGATCACGAGTCCAACACGTGATACAAAAACCATGGTGAATCACACACTCACTAATTTGAATTTTTGTACACTTTATAGTCGAAAACTCGTCTACCCACTGCGGTACAGTATTATTGGTTACTAACTATAATTTGATATCTAAATAGAACAGTTATCCTATACCAAACAGAAAAATTCATTAGATTCTCTTTCTGTGATCTTTATTCCATAGTTCAGTTCATGTTTTGCAAATATAGAGTAATACAATGATTTCTTACCGCCCTTTCTGAAATAATATTAAAAATCTGCACTGGACGTGATTTACATGAAAAGTCACAAAACCCCCAAATTCGAGATCTTTTTTTATGAAGATCTATAAGTGACTTATGGAGTCTGTATTATCAATCCTCTTATCATTTGTATAACAAAGGTTTTTCTTCCGGAAACTGACAGTAAATGGACAAGAGCCAAGGGTCTCAAGTTTGCAAAAGAAATTTGGAATTACTTGAACAAGCAGCTGTCACCAAACTCGCATCATTACTGCAATAGAGGCCAGACTTGTTTTCTTAAAGACTTGAGCAAAAACTTTTTCCAGCAGCGTGCAACAATATTTCTATCGTCCGAAACTGCTTACAACAACGTTTGGGCCAACTTAGGAAGAGGCACTAATAGACTTATAATATTGTAGACAAGATCTCCGACAACCTATTAATTTTCGGGGATTCTCGGCCGTCCTGCATGAGAGAAGGAAGAAAAATAAAACGAAAGAAATAAACTAAAAAGAAAAGGAAAAACAGAACAAAACAAACAAATACAAATAGACACACAAACACACAAACGGACAAACACAGACAGACACACATGCAGATAAACACACAAACTGACACACACAAACCTACATACACAAACACACACACACAAACAGATAAAGAAAGATCAAGATCAAGAGACAAAGAAGAAACAAGAAATAAAATAGAAAGCCCAAGAGAAAAGAAGAATAAGCAGAAAGGCGTCAAAAAAAAAAAAAAAAAAAAAAAAAAAAAAAAAAAAAAAACGAAGACAGGCATAAAGAAAGCCAGGTAGAGCCACGAAAGAGTAGAGAACCAGCAAGAGTGTGTGAGGGAAGAAAAAAAAAAATGAACACACACCTGGCTCGCTATTCGCCGCTTCATAATGGCCCATTCATCCTCGTAAATTTTTCATATATATATTTTCCACCAGCCACGTAAATACGTTATTGAATTGACAGCGATCTTTGGAATCTTGCGAATAAAATGTGATCAAGCCTATGAAAGCAATGAAGATTTAATAGAACCTTTTCTGGCTGAAATTTAATCAGTCTATATGTGCAGGTGTTTACATTACGCCTAAAGAGAGGGAAGTCTTTGGGAAGATGAAGGTACGAAGGGAGGTAAGCATATATACATTTCATACATTACATACAGTACATCCATTGCACTATTAAACATATCACACACATTACACTTTTTGCATTGCACATATTACACACATTGCACATTTTTCATTGCAAATATTACACACATTACACATATTGCACATTTTGCATTGCACATATTGCACACATTGCACATATTACACACATTACAAATACTGCACATTTTGCATTGCACATATTGCACACATTACACATTGCACAATTTGCATTGCACATATTACACACATTACACGCATTGCACATTTTGCATTACACATACTACACAAATCACATAACATATATTACATACGTGCATACATATATATATTATATATACTTATATACACATACATCCATGTAGGGGAAGAAAGATAAAAATAGACCAAATTAGAACAAAAAAGAGCGAGAGAGATGGAGAGCAATGAGAGGCAGAACGAAAACAGAGATCCTTCCTCACTGCCCGCCTCCTTGGGTGCGTATTAAGCCGTGCAAAGGGCTCCAAGATATCTCGCGAAGACGACTTGTATTTTCGGGGGCAAGCCATCTCGCAAAGACATCTTGTATTGCCTCGCTCCGATCCCGGGTGACGTGGATAGCCTCTCACTGTTCCCGGGGCTATTTATGGCTTCGGGAAAAACCCTGAGAGCTATTCTAATGGACATTTCAGTCTCGTGTTGGAAACAGGGATAGAGGAGTCAGGGTAAAGGGAACAGACAGGAGGGATACGAAACACAAAAGGGAGAGAAGGAAGAAGAGTAAAGAGGGAAACTGAGAATAATGTAGAGCAAAAATGAGTGCAAGGCCGAAAGAGAGAGAAAAGGAAAAGAGAGACAATTAGAGGGAGTGGGGAGACATACGGAGAATGGAAGAGGAGGAAGTGAAGAGGGAAAGAGAGATAGGGACCCAGTGAGAAAGAGAGAGTGCGAGAGAGAGAGTGAGCGAGAGAAAAGGAAAAGAAACAATTAGAGGTAGCTTTAGAGACACACGAAGAATGAGAGAGGAGAAAGTGAAGAGGGAAAGAGATAGGGACCCAATGAGTGAGTGAGAGTGAGAGTGAAATTGCACACGCGCAGAGAGAGAAATAAAAAACAATAAACAGAAAGAAAATAAAAAGAAAAGAAAGAAAAAGAAAACGAGAAAGAAAAAGTGAAAGATTAAGTGCAAGAAAAAGAAAAAATGAAAAAAAGAAAAAAGAGAAAAAGAGAAAGAAAAAGAGGGAGAAAGAGAAAGAAAAAGAATGAAAAAGGAAAAAAAGAAATAGAAAGAAAAAGAAGATAAAAAGAAAAGAAAGAGAAAAAGAAAAAATAGAAGGAAAAAGAGAAATATAAAAAACGAAAAGAGAGCAAAATAAAGAGAAAGAGAGAATCCCCAGCACGAGAATTTCAGCGAAATTCCTCCTTGGAGTGAAGCTGCTTTATTACTTGTCCTTCTCCTCCCAGTTCATAATAAAGAGAAAGATTAACTTGTTCATCATGTTCAAGTTTAATAGCTTGTCCTACTTACTGCCCCCACCATTCTATCTGGATGATTTGTATTATCTTGTTTCGAAGAATATAATTGGTTTCTCTTTATAAATAACGTCTGAGGTAATATATGATATATATATATATATATATATATATATATTATATATATATATATATATATATATATACATATTTATATTATATATATATATATATATATATATCAATATATATATATATATATATATATATACACACATACGCAATATAATATTTATGTCACACGCATACATTTGCAATCGACAATGACTATTAATATAATTCTGTAATATATCAAAACTAAACTGTTAGGATATTCAGTCATGTCTGCTGACTCTGGACGCTTTTCTAGATATGTTACATAAACTGGTTTATCTTGTACGTGTCATTGCCCTCTCTACTAGGAATCAATGGTCGTTCTATCATCGGGAGCAACAATATTTATTCGAGCAGTGATACCTAGGCACATGGAAATTGGTTGCAGAGTACCTAAATTAGCCTCTCCATTGGAAGATACCACTTTCTTCGTGTCCTGGATTCCAATGAACTACTACATGATTTATCGTACCCTCCTGGTTGGAAGAAAACGGAAAATGTTATTTTTCTGCGGCTAATTAACATAAATTGCACTATGAATATTCAAAGCTAATATTGCTATTCTAATACAGATTGTAAAATTTATGATAAAATAAATAATCTCGTGGAAGGGCATGAGACAATTTTTAGTTGAAGCTCAAATGATAACCGTCATATTTGTTGGTAACAGAAAAATTATAATTTTACTGGTATATATTAGTTTGATATTTTGCAACGAAATTCCATTCCTCTTAAGGTGTCTCCATCTTATGAACTTTTGTTCATTATTTTGGGGGTTTATTGATACGTTACTTCGTCGTATGCTTCTGTAAAATATTAATGTAATTCTACAGCTAATAGGATTAGGGTAGCTAATTTTTATAGTGTTAGAAGCTTTACTACAACGAGATAATAGATTTTAGTATGATTATTTCAAATTAATGTAAACTTATGACAAAAGTTTCTCAATTGACTGAGATATTTTCTCAAATCTATTCCCTGGATAATAATGATAAATAAATGAATAAATAAAGTTGTGTTATGCAGATGAAACTACTAGGAGCAATTTCCTTACCACAAATTAACCTCATATGCAGCGCTAGTCGGTTGTAATAATTATACAAGTTATGTATGTGATGGCGCTTTATATATCTTTTCTAGCTAGGATCCGATTTATTTTAATGTAAAGAATTTTGTATGGGTTTATCCTCAATCCAATGTACCACCCAAGCCAATATATACTTGTATAAATCTACGGTGATTGTTTATACAATTATATATTCACTAAAGTCTACGGTGACGTGATGTACACTTTCACATATTTATCAATTGAGTAAAATGACCAAATTGCAATGAAGAGGGTAATGACCAATAAAGTATTATCATACGTTAGTACTTCCGCAATTCTTGTATTTATATTTAATTATAAAACTAGTATTAATGAGCACAGCAGCAGCAAAGATTACCAAATATTATTTTTAACGCTGATTAGGATGCAAGCAATATCATTAACCTACATAATTGGAACATAACTCTGATCATTACGGCAGTGAACACATTATTTTCATCATAATCAAATATCAGGCATAGGCATATTAATAATGGCAAATTAAGGAAATATATCCGTATGAAAAAAAAAACATCAAAATCAAATTTCAGGAATTTGTATGCTAATGATATAAAATAAAGTTAATATATCTATAGGAATTAATCAGATTTCTGAAATGGCAGATTAGCATTGAAGTTTTTTTTTTTGTCATTTTAACGAGTTTGTATGATATTACCAATGGTTTGCCTTGAAAAATATATCGACACTGTAGAAATGAAGTATAGATTGAAGTAATCCACTTCGTTACGAAGACTAAGCAAGTTTAGTTAAGTTACACCAAGTTTAATTAACCAAGTTAAACAGAAGTGGCAGTCACTTACGTACATAAGATTATTAGTTTCGGTGTATTACAGGGAATAAGAGATTCCTTTCAATATGCTGAATATTTTACATATTTTTCTATAAAACATCAAGCAAATATGATTTTCTACAAAACGAATGCGCTTCATTTTCAAGATATTCTGAAAAAAAGTTTATGAACATGGAACTGCTAAAAGAAACTGTCCCAGTCCAAAGTTATTAACTTCGATTAAGCCAACACATAGGCTAACCTCAATGCCAAAACTAACCACAAACCCAACGACAATGCACACATAACCTACGGCCAACTCCAACGGCTCCTTCAACACCGCCACCAACATCACTATCACCACCAACACCAATACTACCACAAACACTGACACCAACACCATCACCAACATAAACACCTTCACCATCTTTACCACCAATACCATCATAACCACAAACACCCCGCACCACATTCTCCCCCACCACCAACACCAACATAAACACCAACACCATCAGTACCACAAACACCACCATCACCACACACACCTCGCACCACCAACTGCAACCCAGACCGCAACACCATCCCAGCAAAAACAGCAACATTTACTTTCAGTTTTGCCACCACCGCTGAAATTTCCGCCATGGTGGCAGCGGTTGTTGGTTCCTGTATTCGGATTAAAAACTGTAGCTGCCCCTCGTATCCTCTCTCACTCTACTGAGATTTTTATTCTGTTAGGAACAATGTCATCAACTAGCGCCCTCTCCTCACTTGTAAACTCTTGTTTTGAATTGTTTTTATCTGGTATTTTTTTTTTTGTGTGTATGTGAGTTTTGTTGTTGTTATTGTGGGTGTTCTTGTTGTTTGTGGCGTTCTTGTTGGTGGTGGTAATGATGTTGGTATTGGTGATGGTGGTAGTGAGGTTGGTATTGGTAGAAGTGATGTTGGTGCTGGTGGTGATATTTACGGTGTTTGTAGTACTTTTGGTGATATCATCATCAATGGTGATTTTCTAGCTGGCAAACTGCAACTACCACCGACAGCACACATACAATCATGGCTGTCAACATCATCAGCTTCAATGGCACATCATCCACTACCGCTGCTTTTATATTAATCATCACCTCCACATTACCAACCACCCAACCCCTTACCACTTCACTCTACACAACTAACATGAATGTCGTTTCAGATTCCCAGAGTTGGGTCACTTTAGCCTAACTGATATTCCCTTTTTTTTTTTTTTTTTTTAAATCTGGCGATGTGCTCACTCCCGATATTTGGTACTGTATTGTTACACCGTGACCTAGTGTACCTTTATTTTGGTGCTATATTCCATTCGGGGGAGAAAACTTCAGTTTCGTTTGGTATTTTAGTCTTTCAATACACAAAGGTTAATGTCTCGTGTCTGGAAATCGGTATTATTGTTTTGTGGCTGATTGAAGCTGCGAGATTTACTATTGAATCTTACTTTCAGACAATGTTTATTTTTTTAAGTTCATTTGCTATTTCTTGTGTGGCTGGATACGTGCGTTGGTTAGTTGACGTTTGGTAATTTGTACAAATTTTGGGCAAATGTTTTATGCTCACTAGTGAATAATATCCTATTGATTTTTTTTTATCCAAGTGTAATTTTTATACACTAACACCAGCAAGTTGGACCAATTGCATGGTTCATTAAATTCCACGCTACAATATCCTCTGTAAGGGTTACCGTTCTAACCTCCTGATAAAGGGAGTTCGCGACGCTAAATCGAATCAATTAAATTTGCTCAACAATAGTGTTTGATTCTAAGAATTTTATTTAATCTATTTTATGTATTATATATATATATATATATATATATATATATATATATATGCATATACATTTTTTCTTTAATATCTCTGAATTTAGAGAAATTTTTCCCTGATAACTTTATTCATATATGCATTCTGCAATTTTTTTCACAAGTTCGTTTGCGAACATTATTTGTTCAGCGTTTTTATTCACGCATGTTCAAGAATATGTTAATTGTTAACCTGAGGTGTAGTTTCAAACCTTTGAATAAAATATTACTTGAAAATTATGGAGATGTAATTTCAACTTGAGCTATGGAAACATATTAACTTTTGTTCAAGACGAACGGATACAGTAATGACTTTAGAGATGTCTTCAAGGTTTTCAGTAGATGACTCAAATCAACCAAATTCATACATCAAAGCGTCAGAACTGAGGTTTTATCGTTTCACAAACAAAACCCTAAGATACTTTGCAAAACAAATAGTATATATTCCTCTAAGTTATCTATTGACTGAAGATGCTTTGATTATCATTTAACTACATTATTCATATTGGTAGAAGGGACTAGATCGTATCTTAGTTAACCACAAACTTGCATTCTGACTGTCAAAGGTAACCCACTCGTTTGCAAAGAGGTTATCGATCCCAGCACACATGTCCAGTGTTTAGAAATACTCCATTTTCATTTGGTCGAAATTCGTCAGCCTCAAGTTGTCACTCTTCACTTTGACTGTAAATGCCTTCGCTTTTGTATTGGCTTGATCATGCTCGTTTGCTCTGTTGCACAGCGATTTAGTGACGGCTGTCTTGTTCTGTTGACAAGGAAGGTGAACTTTAGAGGAATGTTCTTTTGCTTAATTATAACGAAAATGCGTTTCCAGTTGTGACATTAAATCTATACATTTTGAAATTAGTCTTGAATGGTGTTTTGGAAACCAAAAAGTGAGTTTTGTGGTGACACTTTTTTTTTTTTTTTTTTTTTTTACAAAGATGAAAAAGAGAAATCTAACCGAAGGGAGACTATTCTTTTTAGGTCAATATTCAAAGAAAAAGAAAAAAAGTTATACAAACAAGAAAACCAGGCGTTCATCAAATTGCTACATAGCCTGCGGCAGTAATTGCTCCTCGAGCATATTCAAGTCCTTAGTACATTTCTGTGGTCTTTCATTTTCTTTCATGATAACAATTGAGCCTGTGTTTGTAATGTGCCCTGTCTTCTGTTCATTGCATCCCTTTATTTGCAATTCGACGCCGTTTTACTTTTTCGTTCTTTTTCTTTGACGAGAGAAATTTCACCCGTAACTACTACTGTCATACGTACACTATTTCCTCTTTAAAAGTCAATAGTATAAGTGTACTTTGTTGTCATCACATTTTGTAGGAAGGCACTCTTGGAAGCAGTGTCATTATTAAAGCTGATACAGGCCCATGATCTCAGGAACGAGAAATAGGGAGCTGTTATCGAATATTAGAAGTTCTCAAAATACAAACAATAAGCAACGCAGTTGAAAGACATGAATATACAATTAATTGTAAGTAATGCATTCTTATTCAAGCAGTTAGTAATCATTAATATCATTATTACTATAATCAGTGGTAATTATGAATTTGTTCACAGAGTTACTACTTAATAACAACTCTCATCATAGACAAAGTGAATTATTGTTGATCAATCGAAGACTTGAAAAAAAAATAAAGATACATCTATTTTGCTACTAAAAACATAAGTGAAGTTTGACTGGTGCTATATCAAGTATAGAAAATCATATCTATATAAAAATGTTTCTTTCCCCTTGTAAGGGAGGTAGCTAACCAGGGTATACACCCACCTTCACCAATCTCATTCATATCCATCACCCTTTTGTGATGGGACTAGGGATTCTCCTCTCTGTATGTTCATTCATATATGTATGTATGTATGTGTATATATATATATATATATATATATATATACACATGTGTGTGTGTGTGTGTGTGTGTGTGTGTGTGTGTGTGTGTGTGTGTGTGTGTGTGTGTGTGAGAGTGTTTTTGTGTGTGTGTACGTGCGTGTGTGTGTGTGTGTGTGTGTGTGTGTGTGAGAAATCACATGAACTCGTGATTCTGAATATGCAGAAAAAACACTAATTTATTAATCTCCTTGGTAGTTTTTCAACACACACACACACACACACACACACACATATATATATATATATATATATATATATATATATATATATATATATATATATATTCACATATATATTAGACCCGGCCTTCGGAGGGCTTTGAACGTGGGTCCCGCTGATGGAGCCCACGGGCTGCCCAATGATACTAGTCCTCTTCCCACCGAAGCAATTACACAAGATCATCGATAGTTTTAAAAATAAAAATGATAAACCCAACATATGTTGTAGTGTCTCCATGAAAAGTATGCCACTGCTGGTTTATAAAATTATTAAATTATTTCGGAAAGAAAAATAGAATTTTCTGATTAAATTACACAAGTGAAGACATCCTAGAGAAAAAATATCAAATACGTATGAGCAATGCAATTGAACACCTTGCAAAAAAATGTTGCATATTTTTTTTCAAACATAATTAGGGACATATGTAAAGCACAGGTCATGCACATGCTTTTTTTATACAGCAATGAAATTCATAGAAAAAAATGAAATTGAGAAAATGGGAGACACGTTTATGTTCTGGGTCAGTGACCTTCCTCTGCAGATGAAATGTATCACAAGTGGCGATAAATAAATTAAATCTATTCACGTGTCAATTCCCTTTCATGATTGAAGGTTTAGAAACTCCCATCTAGAACATTGATACACCTGCTACAGACGTGATTATGTTCAAGAGTGGAGTATCTAAGCACTTCAAATTACCAGGTAATTTATTTTCAATGGATATACATTTTACCTTGTTTCTGTAATGATTATTTAAAAGCCTTTTTTTGTGTGTATCACGTTTTCATTCTTGCGAATGAGAAGACGGTAGGCAGAGAGGGAGGGAAGAGAGAGGGAGTAAGGTAAAGGAAAAGGTACAGGTAAAAGAGAAGTTAGAGCTTAGGACCTAGAGAGACAGAGAGATAGAAAAGCAACATACATGGACAAAGAGAGAGACACAGAGGTACAGGCAGTGACAGAGACGAAGAGACAAAAGCAGAGACAAAGGCAGAGGCAAAGGCATAAACAGAGGAAGACAGAAAAAAACAGAGATAGACAGAAAAACGGTGACAAAGAGACAGACAGGCTGAGAGACAGTGACCGAGCCAAACTGACAACCAGACAGGTAGACAGACAAGCAGGGGCGGGGAAGAGACAAAAGAGAAACAGAGAGAATGGGAGAGGGAGACAGAGAGAATGGGAGAGGGAGGGAGAGAGAATGGGAGAGGGAGGGAGAGAGAGAGAGAGAGAGAGAGAGAGAGAGAGAGAGAGAGAGAGAGAGAGAGAGAGAGAGAGAGAGAGAGAGAGAGAGAGAGAGAGAGAGAGAGAGAGAGAGAGAGAGAGAGAGAGAGAGAGAGAGAGAGAGAGAGGAGAGAGAGAGAGAGAAAGAGAGAGGAGAGAGAGAGAGAGAGAGATGAGAGAGGAGAGAGAGAGGAGAGAGAGAGAGAAGAGAGAGAAGAGAGAGGAGAGAGAGGAGAGAGAGGAGAGAGAGAGAGAGAGAGAGAGAGAGAGAGAGAGAGAGAGAGAGAGAGAGAGAGAGAGAGAGAGAGGAGAGAGAGAGACTCAGAGCTGGGCCGAGGTCGGTCCCTCCCCCTACCTATCAGAGTAAAACCCGCCTAAGAATTAGCCAATTACTTTGAGGCCAAATCTCGCAGCCCAGCCAACCAGAGGGATGAAAGGGAGTTCCCCCCCTTTGCCTTGGCGTTGCTGTTTTTGCTGCAATATTACCTTCCTCGCCCTTCCAGAGTGCCCCTCTTCCTGTTGTTTTATCAAGTTACCTTCAACATAGTAGCATGATTTACGGTTTAAAGTCCAACAAAACTAGGAGGGTCTAGTTACCAAACTTAGATGGGCGGTGGACGATGGAAGTTTTCTATTTAGAGCCATCTAGATGCTTCTTTTTGAGTAACTAGTAAGGTGATTTTATTCTTTTTTCTTATGGGTAGTATAAACTTAAATCTTTAGTGTCATTTCCGAACTATGCAACTTTTAGAAAACCAAACTATCTTCAGAATAACTCAGTGATTAAAGCTAGATTATTTTTCTCAGCAGTAATCGTAAGTCTATACCTTCTTTTACCTAAATAAGCTGGTTTGTAGCCCCTTCAAAAAATAAGATAATAAATAAATAAATAAATAGATAAGTAAAAAAAAAATAATAATAATAATAATAGCAAAAAAAAAAGAAATAGAACGTGATGATAACAACAACAATAACAATAACATTGATAATATTAATAATAACAATAATAATAATAATAACAATAATAATAACAACAATAATAATAATAAAATAATAATAATAACAATAATAATAAAATGATAATAATAAATAATCATTATGAGGCGTTTGC
>NC_134785.1:65530582-65575582 GCF_046742065.1 Oratosquilla oratoria | reverse complement strand
AAACTCATTTCGCGAGATATATATTTTGCATAATGACCTTGTTTTCAGATTGGAATCATATTTGCACAAAGATAGTGGGACTTATGCAGTAAGAGAGATAACTTATCTGAACTATTCTTCATTGAAGTTATAGTTCCATAAACAAGTCTTGGTATGAATTTGAATTATATGCTTATTCACGTTTTTCGTTCATGATTTTTTTATCATTATTTTCATTTCATTTTATTATTCAAATTGAGTTGATCGTCTGAGATATTGTAGGACCTGTAGGATAATGCCGGATGCCGTGAGGAATTGGGTTACAGGAACTCGAAATAATACTTGAATTGATTGTTGGCCTCCTATAGTTGTTTTTAGGGACAATTATTAGTCTACTGTTTGTTTTCCTTGTGTGAGGCTGTTAAAAAAAAAAAAATCTCGTTCCTGGTACCGTATGCTAGCTCCTCGGGGCTGCACCACAGAAATGGTAAGTTATACAAGAGTTTTCAGAGCAAACAAGGAGATATTTCTTATCAGGGTAGGTTACATTGGACACTTCGCTGCTGTTCAGAAGAAAATGACTGCTGCTGACCGTGAGGTGTCGGACCAGGCGGTAGTTACTTGCCTTTGGCGTGCCTCACGGCTACAACGAGACAAATGGACTCGCATATACAAATGATTCAACAGATAGTACGCACGTTTGGTTGACATGACAAGGTCTCAAGCTACTACGAGCTGTTTCCAGCTGTCTTGAACTGTCTTTTACTTCAAATAAGATTTACGTATTCTCTCGTTTTCAAATTGAATAGAAAAATCGTGTTTTGTTTTTATTCTATTTCCATGTGTTTCTTTCCTATTTTTTTCTTCCAACTCTTCCTATTTTTTTTTTTTTTTAGTGTCTGCAAGCCTTTCTGACCTTTGTCGTCTTCTGTCATTGTCTTTCTTCAGCACTCGTTCTTTTTCAATTTAGCTTTTGTATTCTGTTATGTCTATGTTTTTGCCTCTTACAAGTTTTCTTTCGTCCCTTTATATCTATTGTTATCCCCAAACTCTTTGTCCTGTGCTCTTCTACTTCTATATCCATTGGTTTGTTTATTTCTATTGTTCATTTTTTACTTAAAACTTTTAGTCATACAAACTTCCAAATGCAAAATCTCTTGACTCGTTTCTGCTCTCGAGTTAGTCTCTTTTTCTTCTCTCGCACTCCCATTCTCTCTCTTTTTCTCTCTCTGTCTCCCTCTCTACCTCTCTCTGTCCTCTGTCTCCCTCTCTCCTCTGTCTCCTCTTTTCTGTCTCCCTCTCTCCTCTGTCTCCTCTTTTCTGTCTCCCTCTCTCCTCTGTCTCCTCTTTTCTGTCTCCCTCTCTCCTCTGTCTCCTCTCTTCTGTCTCCCTTTTTCCTCTGTCTCCTCTCTCCCTCTCTTTTTCTTGCATTGAGTATCACAAATGTAAGATATTGAAATTATAGCTCCAATGTCAACCTATCACCTAAATCTACTTAACTAAACGCAATAACCAATACGTAAAAAACAAATACTAATATATGATTATAGAATAATTTCAACATGTTTTTTCATTAGTATTTACACATGAATTTGAGTCCCCAGACTGAAGGGAGTTTTTTTAATCTTTAACACGCAGCAAACTAAGGTTAGGTGATGAACAAACATCTCTCAATTAAGATAATCTATTTCTATAATGGGCGATTATTTTCTCATCCTTAGTTTAAAAAAGTATCGGTAACACAATTACATTGAAAAGACAATATTTCCCGATTCCCCTTCTCTGATCTTTATCCTATAAATAACTTGTTTTCAAAACAGTTTAATTGTTCTCTAAACAATTTATCTGGGGTAAAAGAAAATTATTCTACTTTAGCGAGGGGGTGGCACACACACACACACACACACACACACACACACACACACACACACACACACACACACACACACACACACACACATGAATATAAAAGCATAAGAATGGAGGGGACTACAAGAGACCTTAATGCCTACATTAGATAGACCCATGTCCCTTTCTTCCACAATCCCTCCTCATAAAGTAATCTAACTGTTTCTTAAAACAAACAATTGTTTCAGTGATTATATATTATATTGTTACTAAGTCCATTTCATTCATTAGTCACTCTATTAGTAAACCAGTTCCTGCCTATTTCCTTCTTAAACAAAGCGGATATCTAATACACACGTGTTTATTCATTAAGAACTTAAACACCCGTTTACTGCCACATTAAACACGCACTGCAAAGGAGCAATTAATTTCAACTACGAGATCAATTATTTAATGGCCACAATCAAATCCACCCCCTTCCCTACAGTGAAGGGTTGCCATCTCACATGAACTGCAAATGACATGATGACGCTTTTATTTGTATTCATTATGACTCGTTATTCCTCATTACCACCAACTTCCAGTTGAGAAGCCTGGGGCATTGACAGCGGTCTACTTACGAGCGCCTCTTTTATTTTATTATTATTATTATTTTTTTTTTTTTTTTTTTTTTTAAGCTTCCACTTTGATGCTTTTGTTCTTATGGTCTGTCCGAACGGCAGGATCAGTCGGAGGTTATTTTTTGTTTTGAACATCTATACAAACATTTTATGCAAATTTAGTTCTCTGTCATTTGTGCAATAGGTGGAAACGATGCATAGATACGTAAAGGACAATTACCACACATTTCGCAAACACACCCACATCAACCCACGCAACTGCAGAACCTACGCACGCATACACCAGCACACACACACACACACACACACACACACACACACACACACACACACACACACACACACACACACACACACACACACACACACACACACACACACATCGACCCACACAACTGCAGAACCTACGCACGCATACATCAGCACACACACACACACACACACACACACACACACACACACACACACACACGCACACACAAACACACACGCACGCACGCACGCACACACACACACACACCTGCCACTACGGCGGTCCGGGTTCGAATCCCGCCCAGGCCTGAAATAATTTCAGTATCGCTGCGCTGCTGGTTGTTACTACAACTCTCGTGGGCGGGGAGCTGGGTGCGTGTGTTTGCGCGTGTAAGATCGGCCATACGAGCCCTGAGCTCTCAAGGTTAATAACTGTCGATCACGAATCCAACACATGATCCAAGACCATGGTAAATCACACACACGTACACACACACGCGCGCGTGCTCACATACACAAGCACACAATTTTATTCTCTTATCTACCATCCTATTTACTTTTCTTGGAACGTCAAACCCAAAAGTTTATTACAATAGGTACGAAGATTCCCTATTGTATGCATGTGTGTATACGTACATTCACCATGGTCTTTGGATCACGTGTTGGACTTGTGATCAACAACTATTTCCCTCCAGAAAGAGAGCTCAGAGCTCGTATATGACCGATTTATGGGTGATACTGTGACCTTACACGCACACACACACCCAATTCCCCGCCCACGAGAGTTGGAATAACAACTCGCAGCGCAGCAATATTAAGATTATTTCAGCCCTGGGCGGCATTCAAACCCGGACCTCCGGAGTGGCAGCCGGGAACTCTACCAACTGCGCCACGAGTTGTGTGCGTGTGTGTGTGTGTGTGTGTGTGTGTGTGTGTGTGTGTGTGTGTGTGTGTGCGCACACGCGTGTGGGTGCATATGCAAGAATATAAGTATTCATTTAGTCTAAAAGAAATTCTAATTCACAATCTTTTTCCCAACCGTCAGTGTACCATATTAGTGGAAATATTAATCGTTATTTTCATTACTGGATTCTTTGTACTTCAAAATTAATTATAAATCCGTTTACCAATAGCCAAAAAAATAAACATATGCACTACCTAACAGGCCTTGATTTGTTAAAAAGGAAACTCGACCTTTTTCAATATCAAATGACAATTTCTTTCCTTTGTAAATTCGCGTGCTCTCGAAAATGCAGAAATATATGAAAGCGAAAATATAAACAGAAACTAATATGGACGAAATGTTTGAATAACGTGCATTTCCTATGAGAAAGTGAAATATATAAATGAATTAGTCTTGTGTACGTACACACACACACACACACACACACACACACACACACACACACACACACACACACACACACACACACACACACGGCGCAGTGGTAGTGTTCGCAACTGCTGCTTCATCGGTCCGAGTTCGAATCCCGCCCAGGGCTGAAAATAATTTCAGTATCGCTGCACTGCGGGCCGTTACTCCAACTCTCGTGGGCAGGAAGTTCGGGGTGTGTGCGCGTGTAAGGTCACAACATTACTCATAGATCGGTCATATATGAGCTTTGAGCTCTCTACCGGGAAGGTAATAGCTGTCGATCATGAGTCCAACACGTGATCCATGGTGGTGAATCACACACACACTAATATATATATATATATATATATATATATATATATATATATATATATATATATTATACATATATATATATATATATATATATATTACAATAAAGTAACATGACCTGCTAGGTCTAAAACAAATTATCAAGTATTCACCACCGATTCTGTAGATACCAACACATCTTTTCACACCACCACAATCTTTAACTCAGCTAAGGGGGGGCACCCCTTTGAGTAGAGTAAACATCTATTTGATCCCCGTATCTATCACCACGCTTGAATTCCGTCGGTTCGCGGTTATTTAAATATCAAAACTGGCGCGCTTTCGTGCCTTCCCACTCGATGCAGAGGCAAAACTCGCGGGGGAAGGAGAGAGGAGGGGAAAGAGGCGAGTTGTCCTGTTGGGGACCGCGTGGCGTCCAGACTTCGGGAATGTTCGCTTTAGCGTTCCCCGAAATGAAGGGACGAAGAACAAAAGACGGACCGCGACTCGTAGAACTTGCGGGTGCTCCTCACGGGGGTGCACAACATCGTGTTATAAACGTGTTATAAAAGTCTGTTTATCATTTTGCTTGAAAATCATTTAATATTAGTTTTCTGTCAATTTATTATTATTAACTATTTATCTGTTTGTTTAGTATTCAACTATACCTATGTATATATCTATTTCATTTATTATTTATTGTATCATATATTTATATTTCATTATTATAATTTTTCTCGCATCCGACCTACGTAGTTATGGACCAAAAGGTCTCCCGTCGGCATGCTCCGCCTTTGTAATCCTTTGTTAAGGGACGCAAAATACATTCTTGTTCTAGAAATCTTGTAAATACACAAATATAGGGTTTTAGACTCTTTTTATCATTTATTAATTCATTTTCAGTTCTATCAATCTCATTGAATGTTGTTGTTAATGTATTCTACTGTTTTTACAATTAAGAAAATTGCAACTATTTTCTGTGTAAAGGTGTGTTGTGAAGTAAGAGCATGTGAAAGAATGTGTATGGGTGTTGGGCATGTGTATATATATATATATATATATATATATATATATATATATATATATATGTATATATATATATATATATATATAATGTGTGCGTGTGTGTGTGTGTGTGTGTGTGTGTGTGTGTGTGTGTGTGTGTGTGTGTGTAAATGTGTCTATGCCAATGTTGTACCTGCGTGAGTGTATGCCCGTATGTGTGCGTATTTGCGTGCATGTGCGTGCTTATATGCGTTTGCCTGAAAAGAGTGTGCCTGCGTGTGTGCGTGAGCTTGAGTGTGTGCGTGCGTGCATATGCGTGGATATGTGTGTGCGTATGGCACGCGTATGTACGTGTATATAGATGTCATGAATTTCCAAGTACCTTGTTTTTTGGAAGAGTATTTTTCACATTAAATGTGCATCATTTAATATTATTCATAAAAAGTAAATACAAATCAATTACCAACTAATATTCACTTACCTTTTCTTTCTTTCAATACAGGGGCTATATGCTTTCTCTATTCATAATTAAGTATTCTAAAGACCCTATTCAGGTCTATGAAGGAAATGGACAAGAAATGGTTTACCGTCAGAATATTTAATAAGTGGAATAGACTCAATAACCTTATAGTGAGCACTGAAGCAACTGATTGCTTTAAGAGATTAGATAACTTTATGGTGACGAATGAAAGGTTTTGAGGGACATGGAACTGCTTTGTGTAGGCCTTATGGTCTCTTGTAGTCTCCTCAAATTGTTAAGATCTAGTTGGTATTTGATTTGGCTCTGATCCCATCCATGGTCAGCGTTGTTATTCAGCAAAAAAAAAAAAAAAAAAAAAAAGCATTAGCAGGATCAAAATCTCTTGAACGAGTTCGTACCAATAAAAGATAGTACGTCAGCTTAATATCATACATCAGGGGTCATCAATTATTTTTCATGATTGGCCAGATAACCGAGAATGACGAGCGCTGGGTGCATAAGCGTCTTGTTCAATACGGTACTGTAGATACACAAAAAATAAGGACAACTACCATACCTATTTATCAAAATAGAAAAGACGAAAAAGAAAAGACAAACACCAAAATTAAAGACAACAAACGTATTGATTTAATATTTTTTTTACTTAAAGAATATAAAAAATAAGGGCAACTACCATATCTATTTACCAAACTACAAAAGAAAAAAAATAAACACAAGAAACATATTGATTCACCATCTTTTCTTAGAGAATATTTTCTCTTGAGTTCATCAGGCTCAACAGAATCTTTTGAATTTAGAACAAAGGAGTCATGAAACTAACAAGAAAGTCTTTACTCGATTATATCCAATTATGATATGCTCTAGAGTTAAACTACTCGCTTAAAGGTTAAGCTAACTCATTGACACAATGCTAGTTTAGTAGCCCCTAGTGCTAACTGCTAGTTAACTTACACGGCAAGTACGTGTTAACACTAGGATAATTTGGAGACAAGTTTACTAACTATACGTTGGCATTAGCAAGTCGCTAGAACTAGTAGCTACTAAACTAGCCTTCTGTTAACTAGGTTTTAACTCGGTACAACTCTATAACTGAGTAAAATTACTAACAGTGGTATTCATAAAAAAAACTCTTTCCTTATATAAATCTTATATAAATCCTTGGAAGTGAAAGATTTATACAAGGATTTTTTTTTTTTGGGGGGGGGAAGAACACCATAAGAATATTTTAGTGGTATTCTTTAAAAAAAATCTTTCCTTATATAAATCCTTCCCTTCCAAGGATTTATACAAGATTTATATAAGGAAAAAAAATTAAGAATACTACCGTAAGACTCTGTTTATCGCCAGGTGATTTTAATCAACTTTGACGATACCTTTATGGATTAAAGTGTTAATCATCTCAGTGTTTGTGGAGCATCCGTCTAAGTAACGTTCGCTCACAGTCGCGCACATTTTCCTGAATAATATTTTTCTTTGCATTAAATGCCCTGCTATTCATCTTAACGTTTATGCTCTGCAACGTTTAATCCTTTGACATTAGATATATGATTTTATATTTCATTTCAGTTTTTAATTTTCCTTCTCCGGGTCTAAGATTTTTTTTTTTCTTTTTTTGCAAGAAAATTATTTTCGTTCCATATCCGACTCGCCCTCATTCTCTTAGACTGACCGACCGACTGAATGAACCGGCCGACTAAAAGACTAATCGACCGACCGATCAACCGACCGATCGAATGACCAACTGCATAATTTACCGAACACACAAATCTGTGTGGATACTTGTAATGGCAATGTTCCTATAACCCGTATCTTTTTCTAATATATATATATATATATATCTATATATATATATATATATGTTAGTTTTCTCTGCCTCTTTAGGAAATGATGCACCATGATTAAGTCTTCTCTTTCTCTTGCTTCCTTTTATGGTGTTAGGAAGAGATTGACTGGATGGGACTGTCACAAGATTGTCAACAATGAAGAGGCTTGGTACTGGCGGAGAGGGATCCACACACGACCCGTGCCCCACCGAAGCGAGTGAGTCTTGTGCATCCAGCCTCTCTTTGTACAGCTCATATTCCAGCCTCTCTTTGTACAATTCATATGCAGGGTTAGAACCATTCTGGTGGTTCTCTTAGTAGTCTTACGATCTTGTCTTTCGCTTTGTATGAGGACCATACCATTGCTGGGCATTGTATTTCCAGCGTGGATTAGATTTTGAAGCTATTTATCTCTTTCTCTATGTAGGGGAAAACAACTCACATATTCTACAGCAACCCATAAGTAATGCCCACAACCTTCTTTACATATTCATCACATGATTCGTTATTCCTTAACCAACAATATAATTTTTTTTTGTATCGACTTCTTTCATCAAAGATCATCTTTTTGTGTCATGCGCTATCCTCAGATGCAGGCATATTTTATTCTGCTTTGATATCTTTGCTGCAACTTACAGTGCTCTTCATCTCTCATTCATGTAATATTAGCTTTAAACATGGAGATATCCGACAAAGTCATTCAGGTGGTCAAAACACAGTACACGTTATAGAACTACCATTCGTAACGTTTCATTAACCAATGTTCACCATCTAACACCTCATCTCATACCGATATTTTTATGTAACTGTCCTTGAGGGCACCTTACCTTCTACAAAACAAACATCTCCAATATGCATAAGTTGCCATAGTAGTTGACTGTGATGTAAACTATTAAACACCTCCCTTAGATCGAGATGCACATAATCCCCCCAGACATTTCTTGTTATTCATATAACTGTCCTTGAGATCATCCTTCCTCCAACTAAACAGACATCTTTTTATTTCTCTATTATGCTTGAATTTCCACCATCAATTGTAAGGTACACATCAAACACCTTTAGATACAGGTACACGTAATCCACCCAGAACTTACTTTCTTGTGATATATCAACTAAACATACATCTTTTTATTTCTCTATTATGCTTGAATTGCCACCATCAATTGTAAGGTACACATCAAACACCTTTAGATCTAGGTACACGTAATCCACCCAGAACTTACTTTCTTGTGATATATCAACTAAACAGACATCTTTTTACTTCTCTAATATGCTCGAATTGCCACCATCAATTGTAAGGTACACATCAAACACCTTTAGATCTAGGTACACGAAATCCACCCAGAACTTACTTTCTTGTGATATATCAACTAACATCTTTTTACTTTTCTAATATGCTCGAATTAACATCATCAATTGTAAGGTACACATCAAACACCTTTAGATCTAGGTACACGTAATTCACCCAGAACTTACTTTCTTGTGATATATCAACTAAACAGACATCTTTTTACTTCTCTAATATGCTCGAATTGCCACCATCAATCGTAAGGTCAATCGTAGATCTAGGTACACGTAATCCACCCAGAACTTACTTTCTTGTGATACATCAACTAAACAGACATCTTTTTACTTCTCTAATATGCTTGAATTGCCACTTGGCACCATCAATTGTAAGGTACACATCAAACACCTTTAGATCTAGGATCACGTAATCCACTCAGAACTTACATTCTTGTGATATATCAACGAGTGAAATTACGAGACGGGTCTAAACACATTTAGTCCTCCAATATTCTTGAATTGTTGTAGTATCTGATTGTGAGGAACACTGCCAAACAGTTCCTTTAGATCTAGGTACACATAATACACCCAGACTTTTCTTGTAACACATTAACCACTCTCGTGTAAAAGCTTGAGAGGTTCATATTACCTCTTAGTCCTCTAACATGCTTGAATTGTCATAGTGTTCTATTGCGAGGTACATTGCTAAGCATCTCTTTTAGATATAGGTACACATAATCCACCCAAACTGTAACACATCGACCACTCACGAGTAAAAGCTCGACGAATTCGAGATATCTCTTAGTCCTCTAATATGAGTAAAAGCAGCAATGACTGCAACAGCTCTGTAGGGAAGAGGCCAAACGCAGAGTATGGGAGTCCAATATATTTTACGTTTCGCCCAGCAGGGCTTCTTCAGAAACGTAAAATATATTGGACTCCCATACTCTGCGTTTGGCCTCTTCCCTACAGAGTCCTCTAATATGCTTGATTTGCCACAGTAACCGATTAAGAGATACTGTGTCAAACACCTCCTTTAGATCTAGGTACACATAATCCACCCACACTTTCCTTTCTTTTAACACATCATTCACTCACGGGTAAAACCTCGATAAGTTCGCCACACGTGACCTTCCTGATGTGAAGGCAAATGGACTGTCCGGCAAAATATTCATCTCTTCAAGGTGAACTGTGTACCCGCGTCTGTCTGTTATTGCCTCTCATCCAATCCCACTCACTGTGCATTTGTCGGCCTGTTTGTCTGTCTCTGTATGTCTGTTTCTCTGTCATTCACTCGTACACATTCACTGTGTCTGGCTAGCTGCCTGCCTGTTTCTCACTCTCTCACAGTTTGTCCTCTCTCACGTCTTCTCTGGTCAATCATCGTAGCTCTCCCTCACATCTGCAGGCTTCCACAATAATGTTGGGTTGTTATGCGTTTTCATTTTCACACGTTTAATTCCGTAATTATACGTTTGGTTTCAATCCTGAACAAAATAAGAGGTATCTTAGCTCACAAGAATGTCGCCTTAAAATTTATGGTAAAATAAATTTCTCCACTGTCCGTCTAGCTTCCGCGTAAAATTATGAATTTACAAAAGCGAGGGCATTCTTTTCACTCCTTTACGTTCTTTGAAAAGCATTTAATTTGCAAAGACGAAAAATAATAAAATAAACGTAAAACACAAGTTAACTTCGCTCTCCAATTACCTGGCACTTGCAAGAATCAAGGGCGGGGGGATCCGTTCTCCTGCACGAACAAATACACCACGAGACGCTTACCTGCGGCCGAAGGCACTCCCTTTCCCTATGTGGTTGAAATGCTGGGTCAAGTATCAGACACTGTTGGAAATCAGCGAGGAGTGGGGACTCGAACTCATAACTAAGCAAATGCGAGACCGGTACGAGCATCCTAGTGCGCCCCTAGCGCACTAGCTGGCTGAAGTATTATAGCCTGTATTGGCAAAAACCTTATGTCCTGATTGGTACTTTTACTTTTATTATGTATGTACGGCCTGGGTGGCTCAAGACTATCGTCTTTGCTTCATAATAAATGGTCGCTAAGACAAAGGTTCGAGTCCTTGCGGTGGAACATTTATTATCTATAGAGCCAGACGATTTTATTCCTATCCGTGGATTCGGCTGTGAACAAAAGGGTTTAGGTAACGTCACACTTCTGAAAGCAGGAAGGTCATCTCCCTCTCTCATTTTCTTTTCATAGACTTTGCTTTGTTCTATGACTAATGTTCAACTCAATCTTGGATTCAGTCATGACGAAACTTCAAAGCACCAACGAGCGAACGGGGAGGTGGAGAAATGGGTAGGGAGGGGGATTGCAGGGGGAAAGTGGAGGGGAGTGTGGAAGGGGAGTGTGGAAGGGGAGTGGAAGGGGACTGAGGCTGAGGTGGAGAAGAAAGTGGAGGTGGAAAGGTAAGGGGAAGTGCAGGGGGGGCTGAGGTGGGAAAGGAAAGGGTAATGGAGAGGAAAGTGGAAGAGGAGGATGGAGGGGGAAGAAGGAAAAGTGGAGTGGGATGTGGAACTGGGAAAGTGGAGTGGGATTTAGAGCTGGGAAAGTGGAGTGGGATGTGGAACTGGGAAAGTGGAGTGGGATTTAGAGCTGGGAAAGTGGAGTGGGATGTGGAGCTGGGAAAGTGGAGTGGGATGTGGAGCTGGGGAAGTGGAGTGGGATGTGGAGCTGGGAAAGTGAAGTGGGATGTGGAGCTGGGAAAGTGGAGTGGGATGTGGAGCTGGGAAAGTGGAGTGGGATGTGGAGCTGGGAAAGTGAAGTGGGATGTGGAGCTGGGAAAGTGGAGTGGGATGTGGAGCTGGGCAAGTGGAGTGGGATGTGGAGGGTGGGAGAAAGTGGAGAGGAAGGAAGGGGAAAGGTGAAAATCACACACAAGACACCTTAGGCCTTGTAAAGCACGTGGACAAGTACCTTCCGAAGACCAAGAAGACGGGAATTCCTGAATTAGTAGCCGCTTTGAATTCGGTCACGGTCAGATTTACATCAGATCCCGTTTTCAGAATTTTCAGATGCCGACACGACTCACAAAAGAAAAAAATATTCTTTTACACAAATAACTACGTTTCACCCTCGTTCAATTCTTTTTTTTTCTTTCTCCTTGACTCGCTTGTTCTTGTCCACTTTCAATTCTCATCCCTTCTCTCCTATTCTTCCTTGCTCTCCCTCTCTCTGTCTTCTCTCTTTCTCTTTTCCTCTCTTTATCTCTTCCTCTCTCTCTGTCTTCTTTCTTCCTCTTTCTCCTTCTCTGTCCTCTTTCTCTTCCTCTCTTTCTCTCCTCTCTCTCCCTCCCTCTCTCTATCTTCCTATGTATCCGTCTCTTCTTCTTCCCTCTCTTCCTATCTTCCTCTTTCTTTCTTCATCTCTACCTCTACCTCTGTCCCTATCTCTTTTCTTCTTCTCATCACTCTCTCCATCCCTACTCTCTTCATCCCTCCCCCCTCCCACCCCCACTTCCCTCTCTCCCTCTTTTTCATACCAGTACCAATGGGAGAGAACTTGATGTAATTACGTGCATGCATGTACATGCAAGTATATGCATGTGTGCATGCATGCGTATGTGTAGGCATGCGCGTGTGTGTGTGCACATTTGTGGGTGTATGTGCGTGTGCATGCTACCTTCAACTATAAACGTACAGACGTTTGAAGTCCTCTTGCAGTTTTATATCAAAATAACCTATTTTTCATAACATTTTATGCTAACGAAACCCCATTTCTTAAAACATATTTTATTCTAAGACGTCTGACGAAAACATATAATATTTACTTAAAGTTTTAGTACACATGACCCTTATATACAAAATTATATATTTTTATCATATTCCAACAGGTTGCTGCATTCACCTCTACGTTTCTTTCTTGATCTGAGAGAGCCTGCAATCTAACTATATTACGGCTTATTTAGATTAAACCTTTATCGAAGTTAAAGATAGGATTAGAAACAAGATGATTCCTTGGACATCAGGAAATAATTGCATACGAAAAATTGAAACAGTTGCCTCCTCGTATATGTAGTACAGTGACCGAAGCTGCTTTTGACAAGTTGTTGGAGTTTTGTTTTCTTATTATTTTTCTGGTCATTAATTACGACGCTTGTTAGTTTTTGCAACAAGATTTTTTTTTTTTTGGGGGGGGGGTTACTGGTTTCCGGGTCCGGTACCCACTCAAGACCTTAACCTTGTCGGTGTTCCTGAACTGTTCCTACATAAACGCAAGAGAAACGTTGTCCCCACGGCATGCCACTAATGCAGTGACGATACTCTGAGGAAACTGATGTATCACACACACACTGATACCCAAATCACCTCAGTTCCTGAGGTAAACAACAGTCGGGGGCCATTACTCTGAGTTGATACATTTCCTAACCTCTGCACCTCGGCGAGGGTTCGAACAGACGCCACGGAGGGCTCCCGACCGTCAGCCGAGGCAGGCCTCAACCCCAAAGGAAAAACTTAAGCTCACGGGGCCGAGCGAGGCTCGATCTGCCGACCTCTTGAATACGAGGCCATTGCGCTACCACTGTACTAGCCAGGAGGCTAATAAACGTACATACATACACATATACCAAAGGCTTTTTCCCCCTTATAAGGGAGGTAGCCAAAAAACAAAGGCATAAAAACCCCTCCCACCCATTCCATCCCTATCACACTTCACTCCCCTCCACCTTCTTCCCTCTCTCTTATCTTGGCACCCTCTGGATGACGGGTCATCCCTGCATCTCGCCCACATAACATAAAAAGTTCCTTACAACTTCATAGAAGTCAATAAGCACTGTAGTAGTTATAAATGTACACCTGCACTACAAATGCTCCAATTTGGATGTATAACATCTCAAAGGTCTAAGTTACAATCGACTTAATAAACGCACCGTGTTAGACATAAAAAGAAAAAAAATTCTACAAATACATAGAGGTCACTAAGCACTGTAGTACTTAGCAGTGCACGCACGTACACCTCAACAAACGCTCCAATTTGCATAACGAACAACCCCTCAAAGGTTCAAGTTGCAATCACGTCAAGCGGTTCTTGCTCTCCAGTGTCCTGGACGTCAAAGAGAGAGTCTGGCAATTATTTCCTACTTAGCGACTTGGGTCCCTCTAACAGAAGGAAAGGTCTTGCAAATCACAATGACAAAGAGCAGCGACCTCTACGTCCTTTGTCCTCCCTTTGTCCATCGCCATGATGCTTATAAAGAGGTCTTTGTCCGTCCCTGGAGACCAGATGCTTTGTCGCTCGAGTGTCACTTGTACCGCACGGGTCATACCGTTCTCATCATCAAGGTTTTCTCTTGTGACCTGTGTGTCATAGGGATTAGGATAGACGGACAACGAGTGGACTGACAGACTATGACAGTCTGGAAGACTAACAATCGGACAGATGGACATTTGGACTGCCAGATTGGCAGACTGGGAGACAGACAGACCATACAGGCAAACAGAGAATGTGGTAGATTGGCAGACTAGTAGACTGGCAGACTGGACTTCCACTGAACAAGTCCTAAGAGGTCGAAACGTTTGATTCTGAATATTACTGTATACTCTATCCTTAAAGTTTCATTACCACCTCATCTCCTCACAAAATCATTATATACATATATATATATATATATATATATATAATATATATATATATATATATTATATATATATATATATATATATACATATATATATATATACACATATACATACATACTAGCCAAATTACGCGCGCGTTGCTGCGGACAAATGATCATTTTAATTTTGATAGAATGTGGAGAAAAGTTACACGTATCAATATAACTCAATGGAAAAGGTAACACAAATAAAATGTTAAGAAAGAGTAAAAGCCAATTTGAGGAGGGAGACGCCCTTTGGAAATAAAATATATTCGGCCGAAAGAGAAAAATTTAACCAACCTTTTAATATCTTTGTCAAGTATATTACCGCCCGCGAAAAAGTAAAATAAAAATAACAATACTTAGATATTTTGCATTTACATGCTTTCTTCTTACAAAGGTTATCATAGTTTGTGGCAACATTAATTTCACAAATATAAATAATATTCATAAACACATACAATAGTTTGCTTAATCATAGTAATTTTTGTCACAAAATGCCAATTGTATTAAGGGTACACTACAGTAGTGGCGTGTTACCCCATCATACCCCTTTAACCCTTAACCCTGTCCAAAATAATTTTTTTTTCTTGGAAATGAAATATAGTTATCCAAGTACCTGGAGTGATAGGGTATCAGAATATATATGGTTATGGATGTCTGTCTCCAAAACCCAAGAGGAGTTCGTGAACAGACATACAGAAGCTGCTACTTTATTATAGTATATATATATATATATACACACACACATATATATATACATATATATATATATATACATATACACATATATATACATATATACACTTATATATACACAAATATACACATATATATATACATAAACAAATACATATATATATACATATATATACATATATATATACATAAATGCATATATATATACATAAATACATATATATATACATATATATATACATATATATATACATATATATATACATATATATATACATATATACACATATATATACATATATATATATACACATATATATATACATATATATATATATACATATACATACATATACATATACATACATATACATTTATATTATATTATATATATATATACATATATATATATATGTATATATATACTATTCCGTTAAATTTATATGAAAATAAAATTAATTCTAAAGAATGATTAAGTCAAAAACACGATCTGAAAAGAACATGACCCACCCTAACTTCTGAACCATAAAGGAACGTGATAATCCGCTTTTCCAACGCGACTTACGACAACCACTTACACGAGTGTTACAGTCAGGTCAAGAGGTGCTTTTGTCTCTTAACCACTCTTACCTCAATCAGGGAAATCTGGCATTCATCCGCTGGAACAGTTCAACTTTATATCGACACATACCTGCAAGAAAAGAAAAATATACGATTAATAATTTACCCTTTTAGAGACAGGGTTACCTATTTACTAATATACAAGGTTTTTCATGATACATATACACATATATATACATACACACAATGTACATACACATTATATATATATATATAATATATATATATATGTATACACATACATGCATATGTACATACATACATACACACACACACACACACACACACACACACACACACACACACACACACACACACACACACACGTGTGACCATTAGGAAAGAAAAAATATAACGAAGCAAAGTGCTTTCGTATAATTACATCTTCAATGCTAAATACTTTAAAATTGAAAATGTAATTATAGGATAGCTCTTTATTTCGTCAAGTTTTCATTTTCTTGTGGTCACTTTTGTATACCTGAACCCATGTTGCCAGTGTTTCTTATCTGCATATATACATACATACATATATGTTAGCATACACATACACATACACACACACACATATTTATATTACATACATACACGCACACTTGCTTACGCACACATACATATATGCACAGATACATACACACATGCATACACGCACATACATACACATACCTACATGCATACGCATATTTACGTTCATAAAAACATATATAAGCATATGTATGTGTTCGTGCATACGTGAGTATTTACGTAATTATAATGTAGATGACAAGACCTACATTCATAACGTCCATTTTCATTGTTTATGCTTTTTAAAATTGGATTTGTTTACATTCAGACGTATGAATATAACTATTTTATTTTTATTTTTTTCTAAAAGAGAAAATATTTGTAGAAAGCTTTAATATCTATACCCTTGAGAATTCTTCTTACCTTTATTAACATTCAGACATTTGAATAAACTATTTTGCTTTTTAATTTTTCTAAAAGAGAAGTTATTTGTATAAAGCTGTAATATTTACATCCTTGAGAAGTCTTCTCAGGTTTGTTTTCTATTAAGAATTCTTTCGACCTCCCCATCCCAAACAAAGGTATTTTTCCAAACAATTTTACCCACTCGTTTTAATGTCCCGAAAAAAACAAAATTATTTTACCTTTCTCCATTCCTTTCTCCAAATGAGAGAAATTTTGGTTTATGAGAGCATAAGAACATAAGAGTGGACGAGACTGTAAAAGACCATCAGACCTCCAGTAGGTAGTTCGATGTCCATTACCACTATTCATCCCTATCCGTAATGTTATCTAATCTTCACTTAAAACAATCAATTATTTCGGCACTCGCTACATTGTTACTAAGTCTATTGCATTCGTTTATCACTCTATTGATAAACCAGTTGCCTTTTTTTTTTCCTTCGCAAGCCTAAATTTGTTAAATTTAATCTAATCTTACTTTATATGATCTGTATACATGTGATTTATTATGAGCCTAAACCACGTGTTAGCGCAGAGGTCATATATATCCCGATCTTAGGATAATACTATGGCCTTACACGCAACTCCTGGCCAGGCAGAACATTGAACCAACTTGCATTGCTATGGTGCTGCCTTATGCCCCCGTCACACTATCACGATGGTCATCAAATGTCGTGAACTTCAAAAGCTGTAAGACGACTTCGTCTACGGTATTCTAGACTTTCCTGAAGACAACTCAACAATGTGTCTAATATTCGTACAGGTTTAACTTTTCTTTGTTCGTCATTCAGCTTCTCGATATATGAAGCAAAGGCGATTTGAAATTTGGAGATTCGAAAAATAAAATCTTGTAACCTAAGTCGTTTCTAATCGAACGAACTCGCTCGATTCGTGTAAGCGTGATATGGGCTTTAGACCGATCTCAAGATCGGTTAGTTAGTAGGCGCTCTGCGATTACGCGCGCGTGTACGTGTGTGTGTGTATTCCTGTTTGTTTACCTGTACACACCACATAAGTAAATTGACGTATGATTTTTATTTAAATAATGATAACTTATTTTTCCTTATATATACACGTTTTCAAAATCTTCGACATCACCTTTTAATTAACACAAACTCACATTTAATCCTAATTAAGTGCTTCACTTCTACCACCTAGATAGCTGGTGTCCATTTTTCTTTAATTAATTTTCCTCTAGACCATCTTATTAATGTTTGTGTAACGCCCACCAGTAATGAACTGTGGTTTGATAATCCCTACAAACATTCTCTTTCCTCAAAGTAATTTTCTTTTCATTTTCGATATTGAAAATACATACCCAAAGCAATTTCCATGTGGTTGATTATGTTTAATGTCAAGAAACCTCCCTATTCAGGAGGCTATAACGGTGCCCCTTACAAGGGACTTTGTAGCGTGGAATTTGATGAACCATGCCCTTGGTCCAACTCGCTGGCGGCAGGGTTTGAACTGCCAGCGACATACAACTTTCTGGTGTAGGCCTTATGGTCTCTTGTAGTCTCCTTTCATTCTACGTACTAGGATAAATATGTCGTTATTTGATAATACGTTATACTGCATATGCTCACTCAATAAAAAACCCACTCTTTGCTTGCTGTGTAGGTAGTTGAAAAATGGACTGCAAAATCGTATATTCATCATCTCATTTTCCGAGTTTTCTTGTCCACAAAGGCCTCACGTTCGAATTTTCTCTGTCCTTTGTGCGTTCGAGTCTGCGAACGCCAACAGGAACTAACAAATAAAAAGGACTCTGATGAAGTACAAAGTGATAAAAGATGAAGTTTTACCTAACAAGACTGAGTGCCGTTTTTGAATTTCGTAAATACAAACTCTTACCTATTAACCTTTGCCGGGTGGGGAGGCCAGATCTCTCAAGCTGGAATATGCTAGAAAGAGGCGGAAACTATGTTAGATTAGCAAAAAAATAATGCTAAATCTTTTGTCCCTCCTAATGCGTTCAGATTCTGTTATGATTTGTTTTACTGACACTGTGTATTTTTATGGGAAAATATGCTAAATTTAGCATAATTATGCTAAATATGGCCCCTTTAGTACGGTTTTGATGTTCGTTTATATTATATGCTAGCTTTAGGCAATCTTACACGGCTAAAATAAACTACCCGGTTTTGATTTTTTTTTTCTAAATCTTTTATTCTAGAAGTTGCCAATCTCTCAACTTCATCACTAGACCTATTCAAACATTAATGGGCTTAAATTGGACAAAATCTAATTTCAAGAAGGATATACCCAAGAACTAGTTCATCAACAGAGTGGTTACCAAATGGAATAGACTTCGTAACAGTGTAGTGAACGCCGACTCTATTGCTTGTTTTAAGAGATAAGATAACTTTATGGATAGGAATGATAGGTGGTTATGGACATGGAAGTGCCTGGTGTAGGCCTTAGGGTCTCACTCAGTCTCCGCTCGGGCAGCGTCAAAATACCATTCATACATGAGCATCCCGTACCCTCCCCTATCCCCCATCCCTCCCTCCCTTGCATAACAGTATCATCCATACATAGTCATTCTTCATTCATCCCTATTTCCTGCCTTCTCCCTTCGTTGCTCAACAGACATTCCCCTCTTGCTCAACCCCACCTTCATCACATCCATCCACCTCATCCTCGGTCGTCCCCTCCACAGCTTTGTGTTACTTTCCTTAAATTATTACTGTAGCCTAACACCATAATGATTCTACCTCTTCCAAAACAGAGACCTCAAGATTTGAAGTTGTAGTGAATTATTGGCTACGATATACAAATATAATATACTCCAACCGAACTAAATCCCTTGGTACATTTTCATCTTTGGATGATACTTCTTTTCAAGATTAAAAAAGACCATTTAAACAATTCTGCCTTTCCATACATAAGAATTTTATAATTTTACCAAATCGCCTGTTTATTACCTATTCTGTTATGTAAATAGATTATGTTTTTCATTGTGAAGTTGTTGTCCCCGATCAAGGTATTTTATTATAAATCTCTTATTCTCACAATGCCTCCGTACGAATGTCAACTACCACGGGTCTCCCAACATATAAGGCAAAGGTGACGGTTTCAGGTATAGGAAAACGCCTTTTGATGGGAACTGTGCCTATAAGTAATGGAGAGCTATGTACCCAGGGCAAAGGTGGCTCCGGCCACAGGCAAGCGCACGTTCCACGCGGAGAAAGTCACACAGGTAAACCGTCTGTAGGCTATGGGGCAAAGGGAGTGGTTCAAGCCTCGGGCAACGCCTTCTTGGGCAAGTCCGATGGACACAAAGGCAGTCGAGCTATTTGTTCATGCATAGGATGACTTGGGCGTCCGTTGTTGCAATGCATGAAAGACCAAATAGATTACTCGACATTCAGAATCATAATTCGTTCACGGGGCTGTTTGGTTTTGGTGCAAGGTCTTCCTGGTTGGAATGGAAGTAAACGACGTCCACGAGGAAACTGGAAAAAAAAAAAAAAAAAAAAATCCTTTCAACAAGAAGAGGAGCAAGTCGAAAAGTGTTTCTTAGTACGACAAAAGTTAAATGAAAAGATGGTTTACACATTCTATTGAAATCTACCATTTTTTATTCAGACTAAAATGACTAACGCCATTTTATAGACAACGATAATATTTATACTTTTCTTGTTTCTTGTTATCACCTGATGATTTTATTCAACTCGAGATAAACAGATGGCCGATCACATTACTACAATTTATTTAAATTTCTTTTGTCTATCACTCTATATTTTTCAGCTTTCTTGGCTAGCATGACACACTGTAAAGACCAATTCAATTATTTGATACTTGGTAAAGACTTCCAAGACTCTGAGGTGTTCTACTCCATGTACTCTACTCCATTAGATGAAAAAATATACATAATTTCATGAACTGGTAAATTCTCTTTATCTATTTACCAAGGGATTTTCCGCCCCTTAAAAGAGGAGGTAGTCAAAAGACAAATACCCACTCCCACTCATTCCACACTCATTCCACCACTCTTTTGTCCCTCTCATCTTAGCTCCTGATGGATGCCTTAAATGCATCTGGTAAGGGTCTAGTAAAGATCAGATGGCTTTTGTTTATCGCTGCACAAGACACGACGTCTGTCTGGGCAGCCGCGGCAGAAGTTATACTAGTTGCAGCTAAGCGTTTCTTTGCGTAATTCCCTCATCTGAAGAACAGAAGCATGTCTGCGACCCCGCAACACTAAACTCCCCCAAAAGGAACCAAAAGGACACAAAAACCGACTCAAAAGAACCCTAAGATTAATTCAAGACACCCACAAGTGTAAAAAATAAATAAACAAAATTAATAACTAAATATATAAAGTGACAAAAGATAAAAAAGTATATAAAAAGGAGCATAATTCAAAAAACAAAAGTACCCAGACACCGACCCAAAATACAAAAAAAAAAAAAAAGATGGAGGGTTCAAAGAATTCCACTCAAAAAAAGGAAAATGAACGCGCAAGTATGCGTGCGTATTCAAACTCGGCCCTCGCACTGTCTTGTCCGTCTACTCTAGCGCCAAGTTTTTAATTAAATTTCTTTGTTAAGCTCGTTCTCGTCGGGTCGGTAATTGCTGAGCTGCTTAGAGTTCATTCGCGCCGGGAGGGAGAGAAACACACAAGACGCCGAAGACTCTTCCTCGTTTCTCTTCTTTCTTTTTCCATTTTGAGAGGAAGAGTCCTCTTCCGGTAGGTAATGGTATCACATGACGGATTGGGAGTGGTAGAGAGAGACAAAGAGACGGATATAAGAGACATATAAAAGAAACAGATATAAAGAGACAAAGAGAGAGACACAGAGGCAGATAGAGATAGACAGATAGACAGAGATACAGATAGAGAGACAGACAGATAGAGAGACAGCGAGACAAAGACACACACACACACACACACACACACACACACACACACACACACACACACACCAAGAGAACTAGGTAAAGAAGAAATATAGACCAAATCGATGGATATGAAAAACGTAAAAAAATAAATAAAGACAAACGCTCACACATAAATAAATGAAATATAGATCTTGTAGATGATTAGGCAGTGTGATAGTAAGAGATAGATATATAATAATACATAAGGAATAGAGTAAATAGATGGAAAGAGATGACTAAATGGAGAGAACTTCAGAAGAATAATGTGTGTTCAGTTCTGCATATAATTTTGAGCCCGTCTGATTTCTAGGTGCAATCGACGCTATTAGACATGTACATATGGGCGTAGGTAACGAGATTTATAATTTCATATATATATATATATATATATATATATATATATTAAATCGATATTGATAGAATAAGAGATACACGCGTGTATGAGTGGCAGGGAAGAACGGGGTGAGCTGTGTGAATATACAATTTGTCAATGTCTTATATGTGTACACTCTGAAGAAGTCCTAGTTGGACGAAATGTCAGTATTAAAACTTCAACGTATTCTTGGCGTTTAAACTCACCACCCTACCACTCATTCTGTCTTCATACCTCAACATGTGTGTATGTACGTTTTATGTTCATACATACATACATACACTAACGAAGACGAACAGAAATAACAACGTAGGGAATAAGCATATATGCACAGCCATTATACACGAGTACTTTTTTATATTTACATAAAACACATAAACAAATTCATTGTCATGCAACCCTTCAGATCGCGACGAACCGCATCCATTCTGGTAACACCTAGGTCATGCAATGTATACAAACACGAACACATTTATGTGCTGCTGTTAACAAACTCCCAAGTGGGTTTCTGAAGTGTAGATAGGTTGTTTCGTTCATAAACGAGAATCTCTTGACTGTCAGAGCATGAATGTACATGACTGCCGCTGCAACAGAAGCATTTATACACAGCTCTGCATCTGTGTGGCCACTAGGATATTTTGTGTTTACGCGTGTAAACGTATACACGTACATATACCTATACGTATGTGTGTATTGTGTACGTGGGTAGACTTTATACACAGGGAAAGACAGCGAGACAGTGAGTGAATAAACACGAGGGAGAGGGAGAGGGAGAGGGAGAGAGGGAGAGAGTGAGAGAGAGGGAGAGGGAGAGAGGGAGGGAGGTAGAGGGAGGGAGGGAGAGGGAGAGGGAGAGAGGGAGAGGGGGAGAGAGGGAGAGAGAAGGGTAGATGCGGGGAAAAGGGGAATAGGGGAGAGGGGGAGAGGAGGGAAAGGAGGGAGATGTGGGAGAGAGGGAGAGGAGGGAGAGAAGGAGAGAAAGAGAGGGAAAAAGAGGAGCGAGAGGGGAGAAGGGGGGGAGTGAGGGGAGCGACGAGAGGGAGGGGAGGATGGAGGTGGAGAAAGGGAGGGGAAAAAAGGGGAGAGGAGAGAGAAGGGAAGAGAGTGGGGGAGAAGGAAAGATAAGGAGAGAGAAGGGAGAGAGAAGGAGGAGAGAGTGGGAGAGAAGGAAAGATGAGGAGAGAGAGAGGGGGGAAAAGAGGGGGAGAGAGTGGAAGAGAGGGGAAGAGGTGGAGAGAGGGGGAAGGACTAGGAGAGAGTGGGAGAGAGGGGAAGAGAGTAGGAGAGAGGGGAAGAGGTGGAGAGAGTGGGAGAGGAGAAGAGAGGAGGGGAGAGAGGGAGGGAGAGAGGAGAGAGTGGGAGAGGCAGAGAGTTATGATTTACGACAGGATGACACCACATTAGATAAACGAATAAATACATAAAATTAATAGAAAAAAAAAACAGTTTCCAGTAATGAAATACATGGCATTTACCCAGCGGGTGAACTCTTTAGTTGACCATGCAATTAACATAGACGTAGAATGTCAGCATCCGTTATTTACGACTCTCTAGGACATAAATCCTCTTTATACGTGCATTTTCCAAGTCAGCCTTACATTTAAGTTTTAAAACATTTTGTTGCGCCCCGTTCCACTCGAATAAAGTAAATTATTAAGTAAACAGAATTAACATTAGTATCAAACTCCGTATCATCGTCCCCCATGGCCCTCGCCTATGTTTCTCCATTCCCCCTCCATATCTTTATCCTCTTTTTTTCTCTCTTTCTCTTCTCGATTTCCTTCCTCTCTTCCGTCTCACCCTTGTAGCGTTGTAATAAGATATCCTGATCATCTCCCGTCAAAAGTCGTGGTCGACGGGGGAAGACACCAACAGCGGGAGGCCCTGGAGAAGGAGGAGGAGGAGGAGGAGGAGGAGGAGGAGGAGGAGGAGGAGTGCTGGAGTAATGAGAGTAGGACTAGAAGTAGAAGTGATATTAGGAGGAGGAGGAGGAGGACGTGGAGGAAGAGGTCGAAGGAGGAGTGAAAGAAAGAGGAGGAGTGGAAGGAAGAATTAGAGGAAGAGGTGGAAGAAGAGGAGAAGGAGGGGGAGGAATAAGTGGAAGAAGGGAAGAAGAAGGAAAAGGAGGGAGAAGTAGAGGAAGAGATGGAAGAAGAGAAGAGGAAAAAGGATGAGGAGGAGGAGAAGAAGGATGATGTGGAAGAAGAGGAGAGGAAGATGGAGGAGAAGGAAGAAATGGAGGAAGAGGTGGAAGAAAAGAAGAGGAAGAAAGAGGAGTGGAAGGAAGAATTAGGGGAAGAAGTGGAAGAAGAGGAGAAAAAGAATCAGGAGGAGGAGAAGAAGGAAGATGTGAAGGACGAGGTGGAAGAAAAGGAAAAGGAGGAGGAGGAGGAGGAGGAGGAAGTGGAGGAAAAGGTGGAAGAAGAGGAGAGGAAGAAAGAGAAGTGGAGGAAGAGGTGGAAGAAGAGGAAAATAGATAGGAGGAGAAGAAAGAAGTGGAGGAAGAGGTGGAAGAGGAAAGGAAAGAGGAGAAGAAGTAAGAAGTGGATGAAGAGGTGGAAGAAGAGGAGAGGAAAGATTAGGAGAAAAAAGAAGTGGAGGAAGAAGAGGAAGAAGAGGAGGAAAAGGAAGAGGAGACTAGAGAGGATGGAGGAAGAGGAGAGAGTGGGGGTAGGATAGACCTAGTATCCCACTCTCTTACCCAATTTCGTCTTCATCTTCGTCGCCTGAAGTCAAAAACAGGTGGAAGGTAAGATCAGTTGTCTTAACCCAGAGTGAGATCAGGGACAAAAATAGGTCTATTGGTATCGATATTATAGGTATTATCATCATCGGTATTGATGCTGTTTGTATTATTATCAAAAGTAGATGTAGTTGTTCTAATCTATTCCGTCACGTCTACACTCCATCCCGATCTCTATTTGCATCCTCATCTCCATTTCCATCGCCATCGTCATCTTCATCCAATTCTCCATTTACATAACCATCTTTACTCCCATGCCCATTTACATCCTCATCTCCCTTTAACTCCCCATCTCCCTTTAACTCCCCATCTCCCTTTAACTCCCCATCTCCCTTTAACTCCCCATCTCCCTTTAACTCCCCATCTCCCTTTAACTCCCCATCTCCCTTTAACTCCCCATCTCCCTTTAACTCCCCATCTCCCTTTAACTCCCCATCTCCCTTTAACTCCCCATCACCCTTTAACTCCCCATCACCCTTTAACTCTCCATCACCCTTTATCTCCCCATCTCCCTTTAACTCCCCATCTTCTTTTAACTCCCAATCTCCCTTTAACTTACCATCTTCTTTTAACTCCCCATCTCCTTTCAACTCCCCATCTCCTTTCAACTCCCCATCTCCTTTCAACTCCCCATCTCCTTTCAACTCCCCATCTCCTTTCAACTCCCCATCTCCTTTCAACTCCCCATCTCCTTTCAACTCCCTATCTCCTTTCAACTCTCCACCTCCTTTCAACTCCTCATCTCCATTTACATCCCTATCTTCATTCTAATTTCCATCCCCATTTTCACCTCCATTTACATCCCCATCACCACTCGCATCCCTATATTCATCTCTATCATCATCTCTAACAGCAACCCGTGACCTTTGTGTTAGCAAAGGAGCTTAAAGTCATCTCGATTAATATTTCTTATGTTTGTGTACATACTTTTCGATCTAGCCACCACAAGTCTACCGTTCATGAAAACGTTGTTAGCAAACCTATTAAGTCTCAGCTAAAACCTTCGACATCAGAATTATTACTTATTCTGGCTGCCACTAGTCTAATAATTTATCTACTCAACTATTTGTTCATATATTTACAAAATAAATAAATGAATAAATGAAATAAAATAATTGCGGCTTGCTGCAACTGACAGGACTTTGCCCTACCACGGGAGCTGCCACCATTTAATGTATCGGGGTGGCTAATGAGTGCGCAAATAAAGACGTATAGTTTATATTTGGATACACACACAAAATGACACAAACACAAAATGCGTGCAACTGCTTACGAGGCTGCTTAGACACTAACGCCACGCTCTCCAATTCGCGCCAAAACAAAGGCGCGCATCGCATCTGCGATATACAACACAACCAACTCTTATAATATAAATACAGAATAACATAATATAAATAATACAATAAATAACAAAACAACAAAATACAATTCTACACAACACCAACACAGGTTTATTACCTTCCACTGCGTAGGAGTGGGATGGTAAGTTTATCTATTTATATGTTCATTTACTTGATTACTTGTTAATGATTTAATTAGTTATCTAATTTATTCATTTATCTAATTAGTTATTCATTTATAATTTTCTTTTTACTACGGATGACGACACTGGTTGCGACGACTGAAGAACCTTGATTTGCCCTCTTCGACATCCTGAGAGAAATCCAGAAGACAAACAACAATCAGAATTTAATGAAAGCGTTGTAATGGACGGAAACCTGGATATGGGAGAAGAAGGATGGGGGGGGGGGGAGGTGAAAAAATAAAGATTAAAAGGTCCTTGATTATTTGGGGACTACATAACAAATTAAATGAATGAAAATATTTACCATTCTTTTCTTAAAACGAGGATTTTTTTTTCTGAAAGGTCTTTCGCGAATCGTTTTTTTTTTTTTTTTGTTAAGAGATTTCCGGAAAAGCTGTTGACTAAACCTTGTTGCAATTCCCCTTGATATCATCTCATACACTTTTCACAATAAATCAGTAAAATGAAATGAAATTAAATAAAACAAGATGTAGCAAAATGAATCAAATCAAATAAAGAAAAAATACATCAAATAACTTGTGAAGAAGCAAACTCATAGCTTCAGCCACAAAAAAACTGCTTTCAGCCCAGGCTACAAAATCTAGAGCGGACGAAGAGAAAACAAAAATAAATAAATAAATAATAATAATGTCTCGCTACGTCCTCTCCGAGTTCCGATCTCAAAGACATTTTCTTCCCCACCCAAACTTCCACTCCTCCCCTCTTCCTCCTTCCTTTCACCTCCCCCTACCTCCCTCCCCTCCTCTCATCTCTCCCTACCTTCCTCCTCTCATGTCATCTTATGTCATCTCACCTCATTTCGACTCTACCTTCATCCCCTCATTTCACCTCCCCCTCATACCCTCCCTCCCCCTCTTCATTTGGAAACCACACCATCACACGGCAAGAGTAATGCTATGGCACGGAACACAAGAGAAGATTCGGTTGTGTCACAACTGAAAGTATTTTACACACATGATCGGTAGACCTTACTTCAAATTACCTTGGTTTGATACACCCTAGAGCCTGAATACAGTCTCGATTTTATAATAAAATCACATGATGGCTACGTCAAAATCCGAAAAGTATAACACTGTAGTTAAAAAAAAAATCAGGTTCCTCTCTATCACGGACCATTTTAGAAAAAAAAAAAAAAAAATTAACACCAGCAGATTTTACTTGGCTGAGTTCGATTCCTGCGTCTTATTGGACACCTATACAATCTCCCTAAAATCATTCCTTACCACGACTCACTTTAAAGACTTTTTTCTGGCTTCGAAGGACCTCCTGAGCCTGAACGGATTAATAACGAATCCGCTTCAAAGGAAGAAGCAAAGAAGAAAAATGACTCCCTCAGGAAGGAACTCCGCCGAAGAAGTCAAAACAACTCTAGCGGCAGAAACTCCCTGGCCTCTTCTCTGAGGCTTCTCACAACCTTCTCTTCCTCTTCCTCTCCCTCCTCCTCCTCCTCCTCTTCCTAATCCTACCTCTCTTTCACTCCCCTAAACCACAACCATTTCCTCCTCCTCTTCTTTCTCATCTTCCTCTTCTCTCTCATCTTCCTCCTCTATCCGTACCTTTCTCCCTACCGTACCTAGACCTTACCTCCTTCAACTAACCTTCTAAGCCCCTTCCTTACATTCATATCTCCCTTCCTTCCAAGTTCCTTACTTTCTACTACTCCTCCTTCCAACCACCTACTCCTTAATGTCACTCTTCCGTTCCTCTCCTTCCTTGTTCACAAGCCCTTCCTTTGCTTTTACTCTATTTTTCTACGAAAACTCTTCTCATTTCCTCTAGACACTTTCTTTCTCACTTGTCTCTCTCTCACTTTCCCTTAAAAGCTTGTGTTCCTTTTTCTTCATTCCCTCCAGACTCTCTTCTTAATAATTCCCTTTCCATTTCCCTCTCTCCCTCCCTTCAGAGCTCCTTCTTTCCATCCTACTCTCCCTCTCTCCCTAGCCCCTCCCGGCCACCAACCTACAAAACATCACAAATTCAATAAGAGCCCCTGTATCAGTCCCTACCTCCTCCCCCCTCCCCGCCCCGGGCTCCGCTTCCCCTCCCCGCCCCCTGGTCCCTACAAGTCCCCAAACACCATACGAAATTCAATATCGGCACCTCACCTCGGCCAACTGACAAACACTCGCTCTCGCGTCTTGAAGATCCTCATTTATGTCACCTGTCATTCATCTCTTTTTTCCTATTCCTCTCATTTTCTCTCTTCTTTTTCATTATATACATATACATATACTGTATATATATGTACATTCATATTTGTATATTTGTACTCTTCTGCTGAAGAGGACCACATATAGTGGTCGAAATATACAGATATTTCTACATTTTTTCTCCGATACTAAGCTCCAGTTTCATTTTGTTCTAATATATCCTTATATGATATTAATTATTTTACTTATGCTTTTCTTTTTCCCCATCCCTCGCCCTCCTCTCTCTCTCTCTCTCTCCCCCTCTCCGTTTCTTTAGTTTGTTTGTCTTCCCTTTCCTGTCATTTCTCACTGTCTTCTTTTCATTCTTCTTTTCATCTTTGTCTTCTTCCTCATCATTTTACTTCCTCAACCTCCGTTTTTCTTTTTTCTTCTTTGGATCTTATTCCATTCATGTTCGTTTTATTTTCTTACCACTTTTTGTCTCTTATACAAGACTCTTTTCATAGTCCCCTTTTTATAGTTTTTTTTTTCTGAAACCAGAGTATAATATTCAAAGCCCCTACCGGCTGGAGGTATGGTGATGTATCTCTATGGATATCTTTCGTCCAGTGTAGCGAGTATCTTGAGTATAGTGATGGTGTTGACTGTAAAGATGGTGTATGTAAATGTCGTGTAGGTACTAGTTCTGGTAATGGTGCTACTGTTGGCGTTGTCGTTGGCGTTGGCATTAGCGTTGGAGCATCGACCTCGGCGTTGGTGTCTGTGTTGGCGCTGGTGTCTGTGTTGGCGCTGGTGTTGGCGTTGGCGTTGGCGTTGGCGTCAGCGTAGGCGTTGGCGTCAGCACTGGCGTTGGTAATGATGTTGGCGTCAACGTTAGCGTTGGCGTTTACATTGGCAATGGCGTTGACGTTGGCAATGCCGTTGGCGTTGGATTTACCTTTGCCTTTAGTGCTGAGTCTAATGTTGATCCTCCTGCCGCTACATCGGATGTTGGCGCTCCTCCCTTTATACCTCCTCCTCCTCCTCCTCCCCTCCTCTTGCCCCTATTCTTCTTCCTTATACTAGATGGAGTCCAGGCCGCCTTGTGAAATATGCAAAGAAAGTCTTTTATCAAACTGCGACTACCTTTCCTGTCCTATGGACGCAGGCGTCATGCCTTTGAACACTTGAAAGTGCCGTGACACAAATATGCTCTATCTCACTGGACAACAATAAAATCATGTACAGAAATGACCTACCTCCCCTGAATTATCAACTTAGCTAATTCTCTTTCCACCCTTTGTACTTTCCTTTAGTTTCTCTTCTTACTGTTTATTTTCATTCTTTTCCTTCTCCTCCTCCCTTCTCTTCCTCTTCCTCCTCCACCTCCTCCCTTCTCTTACTCCTCCTCTTCCTCTTCCTCCCTTCTCTTCCTCTTCCTCCTCCTCTTCCTCCTCCACTGCCTCCTATAAAATGCTTTACCCACCTTCTCTTCTTCACCCTCTTCCTTCTATCAATTCATGTACCCTTTATCTTCATTTTTCTCCTCCTCGTCTTTATAACTCTTCCTACTAATCTTCTTTAATTCCTTTTTATTCATCCTTATCCCATCCTTTCATCCTTCCACTTCCTTCTCCTTTTCTCATCCTTTATCACTACGTTTCATACTCTTGTCTTCTATCACTTCCTTTTCTCTCTTTTCCCTCTCTAATTCACATCCCGTTCCATTCTTTATCATCTCTCTCTCTCTCTCTCTCTCTCTCTCTACTTATAATCTCCACTCCCTTTTCTCACGTTTATCTTTTCATTCTATTTTCATTTTTACCACCGTTCGTCAAACTATTATTGTCACTTTGACCTTTCCTTCTCAAATTCATTTCCTATTCACGTCTGTCTACAGGTACTTTACCCATCTTTCACCCACGTTCTCACTGAGTAGTCACACAGTTTAACATATGAATACTCAACCTATAACTTACATAAATCTCAAAATATTCTAGATGACATACGAGCCAAAAATATGAGATCCTAGTTTCAAAATACCAACAGGTCAAGACTGTTTGTCTAATCATGTTCAGCTTTCTTGTTTTTTTTTACGTGAACATGCCCCAACCTTCTCAAATACAATTGCTTCTCTCTGTCAGACCTATTAATCTCTGGGACGTCTGTTTCCTCCACTTCTTTCCAAAAATCGCGTTCAGGTCTATTTCTACGTCACTCTCTCAAACACATCATATGTCCAACCCAGCCAATATGTTATATGACATATGTTAACAATAAAGTGAATGATATACACACACAGATACACACACACAAGTAAATGAAAAGAGAAAGGAAAGACGGAGAAAAAAAAAGACGATAAACCTTTGTGCAACATTATATATCATATATACAGAAAATTATACACACACACGCATTACATATTATATATATATATATATATATATATATATATATATATGCATATATATATATATACATTTATATATACATATTACACACAGACACTCCTTTTCTTTCTTTTGCAAAATTTCATTTTCCACAGGGACGAAGGCACGGTGCGTGAGAACCGAACTAATGCACGGGACTTCACACGCCATTGACTGCCGCGTTTACATTAGAGGCCCTTCACGCCCGACTCGGACTATTTCTGCCTGCGCGGCTCGCTGCCTGCCCACCTGTGCCCCATTATGTCTGCACAAGTGAGACACTCTGCGATCTCGTGTCTGTGTCTGGAACACGTGTTATGTTTCTCTTTTCTCTCTCTCTCTCTCTCTCTCTCTCTCTCTCTCTCTCTCTCTCTCTCTCTCTCTCTCTCTCTCTGTGTGTGTGTGTGTGTGTGTGTGTGTGTGCACGTGAGTGTGAGCGTTTGTGCATGTGTGTGTGTGTGTGTGTGTGTGTGTGTGTGTGTGTGTGTGTGTGTGTGTGTGTGTGTGTGTGTGTGTGTGTGTGTGTGTGTGTGTGTGTGTGTGTGTGTGTGTGTGTGTGTGTGTGTATTTACCTAGTTGTATTTTACTGGAAGGGGAACTACGCTCGTGGTGTCCCACCTTTGTATCTTGCAGTGTCTAGTTTGCTTCTAAATTCATGAATGGTTTTTGCAGACACTATTTTTTTTGTCCAGTTTATTTCAAGTGTCCACAATTCTATGTGGAAAACTGTTCTTCTTCAGATCTCTTCTATAACTATGTTTTTTTGAGTTTCTTTCCATGTCTCCTTGTATTTCCCTTGTCCCAGTTTAACAAGTCCTCTCTATCGAACATTTCTGTGCCCTTCACGATTTTATAGGTGGTCAGTACGTCGCCTCTCTCTCTTCTTTGCTCCAGAGTCGGTAACTCCAATTTAGCCAGTCTCTCTTCATATGACAAGTTTGAAAGTGCAGGGGCCATTTTTGTGGCTGCTCTCTGGATTCTTTCTATTTTCTTTATATTATTTTTGGTACTGGGTGACCACAATGTCGCTGCATATTCTAGTCTAGGCCGTATCAGTGTGTGTGTGTGTGTGTGTGTGAATGCGCGCATGCACTCCCCTACTAGACCTTCAAAAATTCTCACTTCCTACTGGATTAGTTCTTAACCCTATTTCCCATAACACCAAACGTTTCTATATACACTCATATACATTGGATTAGTTTCAAACCTCGTAGGAAAGCCTTTCATTAATCCTTTGGATTTATTACACTCTTCCTTTTGCCTTTCACCTTTACATTCGTAGCTTCCACTCTTGGATTGTAATCGTTCAAAGCAATCATTCTTGTTTACATTAGAATGCAATCACTTCCTGTATAGGGAAGCTCCACTTTCATTTAAAGTCTTGAGCAAAGGAGGTCAAGTATTTCTCCTACCAAGCCCTATCCACTTAGACACTTTGTATACAGCTTCATGAAATAAATGGGTTGCTATCATGTTTGTAATCAGTAGACACTTCAAGCTTGTTTTTCACATTTGCTCTTATTTTTTTCTTTGTGTACATGTTTGTATGCGCATATGAGAGATAGATGGAGAGAGAGAGAGATTGAGATAGGTAGATAGATAGAGAGAGAGGGGGAACGAGGGAGAGAGGGAGGGGGAGTGGCAAAGAGATAGATATAGATAGATAGATAGATAGAGTATAAATATACATATATATACATATATATATATATATACATAATATATATATATATACATATATATATATATACATAATATATATATATATACATATATATATACACACATATATACATATATATATTATATATATATATATATATATATATGTATATATATATATTATATTCATTTTAGCAACCGTGCACTGATGCAAACATGCATCAGAGCATACATATTCATATTTACATATGGGTTTGAATACATGATACATAATCTACATGCACATATATGTATACGATTTCATACATGTCCGTATGCTGACCTATATACACATAATATACACACACACACGCACAAACACATACGTTTATGTTCATGCATATATAGACATAACATATTTCCGTTTCTTTAAGCATGATTTTTACTTAAAGGAATCTTATAGAATATGAAGTACGCTCTACTACCAAAGCATATAAAAAAGATGAAGGATTTGAAAAAAAAATATTCATACTAATTCTCCTTCAAATTATATATAGGTTGAATATGACTCAAACTAATATCCACCTCATTCGCTCTCTATAGTTTTATCTGCATTTGATACTCGTTAAATCTAAATTTGTTATGGACTTGTTCGAATATGCGTTGCAGTCCAGTGAAACAGAATAATACGAAAACATCCCAAAGGTTACACTGGATCCAAAAGTGCGCCATTTGTGGCGACAGATACCCAAGGGAGTAGAGTCTGTAAGTCCAGATATATATGGTGGCGCTCATCCTGAAACTTCTATTTATTAGTAAATATATTCATATATATATACAAACTTACATCCATATATCTGAGATGGTTACATAAAAATGACTAATTATTAACTTATATTTACTAAATGTAAATTACAAGTTGGTATGTAAAAACAAAAATTATATTGTAATGAATCAATACTTAATAAATGTAAATTACACGTTTGTTGATATATAATCAAAATTGCAGATATATCAATACTTACTATATGTAAATTATAAAAGTACATGTAAAAATATTATCAAAATTATGGATATAAAAATAAACATAATAAACATATATTACAAACGTATTTACAAAAAATAAAATAAAAGTTGTAGGTAGTCAACACATACTAAATGTAAATTACAACTATGTATGTAAGATTTAAGTAAACAGTATATCAATACTTAGTAAAGGTATACAAGCGTATATTCAAAATATAATAAAGAATTATAAACATATCTATACAAATGTAAATTACAAGTTTAATGTAAAATTATTAGTGAATTTTATATTATATATATATATATATATATATATATATATCAAAACCTACTAAATGTAAATTACAAATGTTTATATAAAAATATAAGTAAAATTGTAAACAAGTCAATATCTACTAAATGTGAATTACAACTATATACGCAAAAAATAAGAATATCTAAATTACATCAATATCTAATGGATATGAATTATAAGTATACATGTCAAGATATATACACAATTAAAGATAGCCTACATCAATACTCATTAAATGTAAACTATAAATGTATATATGAAAACGTAAGTAAATTAATAAATGTATCGAAATACACCAATACTTATTAAATGTAAACTATACATTTATATATGAAAATGTAAATAAATTAATAAAGGTATCGAAATTGACGTTACAATGATTTGCTGTCGATTTACGAGTGACCTTCAAAGGGTCGTTCAAGTCAACACGTTCGGTCGTATCCTCTAGTGTTTTCGAGTGATAACGAAATTATCGTCAGCGCGGCGTGTTGAACATGTGGCAAATATGCAATTGGCGCTTATTTTGCAATACCGGGCCTCGTAGGCCATGACTGGTCTTAACGGTTTTCAATTGCACAACTTTTTTTTTTTTTTTTTTTTTTTTTTGAAAAGTGACGGGGAAAAAATCCGGACGAGGATTTTTTTTCAACTTTCATTGATACTTCCGTCTTTCGCTCTCTCTCTCTCTCCCTCTCTCTCTCTGTGCTTATTGTTTTCAGATAATGCACTACGATTTTTCGTCTTCATATGATTAAAAGTTAATAACTTCATGATGACAAGAAAATATTATATACTATGACGGCGTTATACATCATCACACCATAACATACAACGAGTATAACACAATAAGACATACTCTGACAGATTTTAGCATTATCTTTACTTCCTTATCATACGTTATTTTCCTCAAAGGAAAGTCACAAACATACAAAACATCCTTTCCCTTTACAAGACGGGCCACGTTACTCTAAATACCTTATGGGCGTAAGGGAACAGAAGTCTCAGGGTGCCGGGTAAGGCATTAGCGGCCAAGCCGGACCCTTCCACGGAAGGAGACGGCCCCGAAGCACCACTGTCCGGATAATTGGTGCTATTACACAAGAGATTAGTCTGCTGGAGGAGTCAGAGGTCCCCCGGACATAGACACGAAACCTGCTTCCCATGGGACTAATAGTGAGAAAGAGACAGAAATAGCGTGAGTGCGTGTGCGTGTGTGTGTGTGTGTGTGTGTGTGTGTGTGTGTGTGTGTGTGTGTGTGTGTGTGTGTGTGTGTGTGTGTGTGTGTGTGTGTGTGTGTATTTACCTACTTGTATTTTGCGGGAAGGGGAGCTAGCTCGTGGTGTCCCCCCTTTGTGTCTCGCAGTGTCTAGTTTGCTTTTAAACTCATGTGTGTGTGTGTGTGTGTGTGTGTGTGTGTGTGTGTGTGTGTGTGTGTGTGTGTGTGTGTGTGTGTGTGTGTGTGTGTGTGTGTGTGTGTGTGTGTGTGTGTGTGTGTGTGTGTGTGTGTGTGTGCGTGCGTGCGCGCGTGTGAAAAGAAAGAAAAAAGAAAAAGTGTGTGAGGAAAAAATGAAAAAATCGAAAGAATGAGGAAGAATGAGGAAGTATCACACAGACGCGGTACCTTTGAAAACAAAGAAGAAGAAAAAAAAGATTACCGTCTTGTAATGGAACATGTATATCTGCATTTGGGGATACTTGGCGCTTACACACGGCCACTGACCTGTAATTTCGGGCCGAGTTCGGGTTCACAGCTTTTATGATTCCCGGAGTGTTCGTAAAAGAATCGTCTGAAAGAACTGAGAACGAAATTACACGAACTGCAATTTTCTATTACGCTCGTCAGTACAGACCTCTGGTAATGAAAGGGAGTGTTCCAGTTTTGACTGTGGTGCAATAGTGTCCATAAGCACAGCCGGGCGCGTTCCTCGGTGCGTTCTTAGGTGCGTTCCGCTTTAGTTTGACCGCGGTTAGCGCTCCGAAACTATTAAAGCTTAAGAGACAGGTTTATAATGTAACAAAAGTCCGGTAGGCCACATACCATACCAAAGAAAAATTTCGTAGGTCACATTCAAAAGATATGCCACATACTATACCAGCAGCTATATTGCTTTAATACTTTGGGAGCGCTATCCGCGGCCAAGCTAAAGCGGAACGCACCAAGGAACGCATCTAGGAACGCGCCCAGCTCTGTTCATAAGTACAGAAGTGCTGGTGATCAGAGGGCAACGATAATGTGAACTGGTAGTACTATCTTACTCTAGACCATGCTAGACGAGACGCGATTCGCAAATTGGAAACAAAAATATTCCCTGTAACCAACATCATTATCATAGTTTGTCCAGTGACCTTGTGCCATCTACTGTAATGCTTCTGTAAAATCTAATATATAAAATATACTATTTCTTTGTGACATTGTTCCTTGTCATAAAAATTGTGTAACGAAAAATAAAATAAAAAGAAAAAATATTAATTATGACATGTATATTTGTCATTGTGAAACAACATAATAAAAATGAAATATAACATTCAAAATGTTAGGATATCATTTGTTATAAATAATATGCAATTGTAAAGCGTTTCTCAGTAATGTCTATCCGGTTTTACTTAATGCTTGGGGATCGTGTTTCTGTCAATATACCAAGAGCTTTTTCCCCCATATAAGGGGGGTAGCCACCTGTCCCACACCTCTCCACCACCCTTTCCATCCCTTCCATCTCAACTCCTCATGGATGACGGGTCATCCCTGCATCCGCCAACTGCTCTGGGTCAAACGCAATGCAGCAAGACACAGTACATCCACAGCAAGGCCGCTTCACTTAATCGGCGATCCCCCACCCCCATCTCCGTCCCCTCATGCAGAAAAAGAGAAGACGGGGAAAAATCCCTTAGGGCTGCGTCAAACTATCATTCACCTATAAGCACACCCATCCCATCCCCCATACTTTCTTTTATTTGAAAAATTAGTGATTCTAATAAAGTAAAATAACAATGAAAATCAATAAAAAAAAAAAAATCAATTTATATACCAAGGATTTCTTCTTCTTTATAAGGGAGTTGGCCAAATTTAGAGTCCTTACCAACTCCCATTCACCATCCCTGTTTTCCTCTTAACAAAAATTAATGATAAGTGAATCAATCAATAAAAAAAAAATCTCAACGAAAAAGAAAATACGAACAATCACGTGACATCATTATCTACATCACAAAGTAAAAACGAAAAAAAAATTATCAAAGAAAAAGAAAACACTAATTACTAGCACAGCTTCGCCCATATCAATCCAGTAACCAATGTGCACGAACCAACGACCATAGGGCTCCTATCGAACGACCTCGAATGGAGCCCTTAGTGTAATGATAGGTGCAGCACGATCTCCAGCAGTGAAAGGCTTTGAAAGGTTGTTAGCAAACACAGGACAGAAATGGTCTCTACGTTCAAATCTATGGCAGTCCATTGGATACAGAAACTCTGTTAAGGATTAAAAAGGATTAATTTGCTGAAATATTGCAATCACATCATCCCATAGAGAGGTACATAGATGTATGTATCTACTATATATACATTCTGGATATTCTTTTACACATGCCATTGTGTGTGCGCGCACGCTTGTTTGTGTATTTAAACGTGTGTTTTTTGTTTGTGTTTGTATTTTTGTACGTTTGTGTTTGTGTGTTTGTGTTCGTGTGTGTTTGTGTTCGTGTGTGTTTGTGTTCGTGTGTTTGTGTTCGTGTGTTTGTGTTCGTGTGTGTTTGTGTTCGTGTGTGTGTTCGTGTGTGTGTGTGTGTGTGTGTGTGTGTGTGTGTGTGTGTGTGTGTGTGTGTGTGTGTGTGTGTGTGTGTGTGTGTGTGTGTTTGTGTGTGTGTGTGTAGTTATTTTATCTAGTTGTAGGAAACGAAGTTAAATATTTGCTTACATTGTCTTATTTCATTGCCTCAGATCGTCAACCTTTACCGCCTGTGATGCTGGCATGGATTATATTTTCATCCAACCTGTTCTACAAATCCACACTTTTATGTACATAATGCCCAACTTGCTTCAATTTTTTACAATGACCTTTTTCAATTCTTTACTATGACCTTTGCTGACCTTTCATTCCATATCAGCAAATTCTCTGTTCATTTTTCATACTTTGATTTAAATATCATAACATCGCCTCTCTTTCACTTTACTCTTCTAATGTGAAACGTCACATTATTCTTAATCTTACCTCATGTGTTGTGGTTTAGACTGTTGTTATTGTCCGGCGGCGCTGTTGTGGCTTCTTACTGGGGAAAACAAAGTCTCCGTTATGAGTCATTAGACTTGAACAATTATGATAATATTTCAACCAGAGGGGAGATGGTGATCGTCATATAAAAATTCGGCTGTCGTCAGATGATTTTTATTAAACTAGTTGAACTTGACCATCACCTGGCCGCATCCGGCACCTTCGTATAGTGTGACACTGAAATTAGACTTTGATCATATTGGTGGTTATTCTTTGTATCCTATTTTCCTTATAACATTATCTATGAGAGCGCTGGTGGCGTAATCTAAAGTTTGCTGGTTTCGCATCCACTAGGTTCTGGGTTCGAGTCCCGCGCTTCTCTACGGTTCTCAACAGTGACTGTTACTCCAACAGTCCAAGAGATTGGGATAATGGTGACGCCTTCGGTCGGAGCTACTCAGCGCCTCCTGGCGTAGGTTCCTCATTTTCCCTTAGTCGCAATAACAACACTGTTGCATATTCTAGTCATGGACGCATCGTGCATTAAATAATCTTCATCATGTCCTCTTCCATGCAATGAAATCCTACTCTTACTGTATACTTAAATTATAAATTTCTTTTGTTATTACATTCTCATAATCTGGTGCTAGATCATCCTAGATTAGAAATCCTATATAATTTTCTTTAGCTACTGAGCCACTTATATCTTTTCGTTGGCCTTTTTTGTACTTTAACCTAATACCTATATTTTACTTATCTTTGCACAGAAATAATTAGTTTTCAACTCCTAACTCCATCTATATTCATTATGTAGGTCTTCCTATGTCAATTTACAATCGTCTTCACTCTCCACTTCTTTCAGCGTCTTGACATCAACTACAAATAGGTTTGCATAGCTATCTATCCCATCCATCGTATTATTTTTGCACAATAGGAACATAAGGTGCGCCAGTAGGGAGACCTGTGGTACTCCACCAATCACATCTTTCCAGCCTTTTCATCTATCGTACGTTTGTCACAAAAGCCTCGATGAAACAGGGCTAGTTTAGTAGTCGTTAGTACCAACGACTTGCAAACTACCCTTCTAATTGCCCAATGTCAATGGAAAGTTAGTAAACTTGCCTCCAAACTACTTGTCAGGTGAGTTAACTTGCAACTAGAATTAGCGGCTACTAAACTAGCCCCGTGTCAACGTGGCTTCAAGTCATCTAGCCATTTCAACGCATTCCCTTCAAAGTTTACTACGCTTTCCAATTTCAATATGTGGTTGTGTGTGTGTAGTCGTGCGTGTGTGTGTGTGTGTGTGTGTGTGTGTGTGTGTGTGTGTGTGTGTGTGTGTGTGTGTGTGTGTGTGTGTGTGTGTAGAGATGTGTGTGTGAGAGTCATGTGAGAGAGAGAGAGAGAGAGAGAGTATGCGAGAGAGAGAGGAAAAGGGAGTGGGATTGGGAGAGGAAGAGAGGGGAAAGAGAGAGAAAGAGAGGAGAGAGGGGAGAGAGGGGAGAGAGGGGAGAGAGGGGAAAAGGGGAAAGATGGGAGAAGGGGAAAGATGGGAGAAGGGGAAAGAGGGGGAAAGAGGGGGTAAGAGCGGGAATAGGGGGAAAGTGGGGGAAAGTGGGGGAGACAGGGGGAGAGAGATAGAGAGGTAAAAAGAGAGGAAGATAGAAAGATAAAGACAGAAAGGAAAGAGAGAGAGGAGAGAGAGAGAGAGAGAGAGAGAGAGAGAGAGAGAGAGAGAGAGAGAGAGAGAGAGAGAGAGAGGAGAGAGAGAGAGAGAGAGAGAGAGAGAGAGAGAGAGAGAGGAGAGAGAGAGAGAGGAGAGAGAGAGGAGAGAGAGAGGGAGAGAGAGGGTTAGGTAATGGTAGGTATACCTGGTATTTGTTCCCCCCCTTGAAAACAGTGGCAAAATGAAGCTGCAGGCATTCCGGTCGAGGGGTCCTGGCATTCTTTCGTTGTAGCTGCAGCGCTGAAAAACAGGCGAGGTGTTACATGCTTCTGCCTGGCGAGAAGCACTACACGGTAAAATATGTGCTAGAGAGGATTTACCAATAGCCCAATACGGAAATTGCCCGCCCAACATATCCCGAACAACCAGGTTCTCTGTCTCTTCCTCCTCCTTTCCCTCTTTATCTCTTTCTCACATTTCATTTCCAGAATGATGTTTTGGATACTCTGAGGTATTCTAGTCTTGATGCCTCTCTTAATCTCCTCTTGCTCTTTTTATTTTTTTTTTACTTTTTATTTATCTTTTTTTTTCTTCTCTTATTATCACTTCAGTTTCAGCTTAATGGTTGCAGAAAAAACCCGCAGAGCTATCAAACAAAAACTCGCTGGGCAAGCGAGTTAGAGCGTCGTTACTTGCGGCGAAGGTGGAGGGGGTGGCGGCTTGAACCCTGCCACCGGCGAAGTTAAACCAAGAGAATGTCTCATTAAATTCCACGCCACAAAGTCCTCTGTAAGGGACACCATCCTAGCCTCCTGATAGGGGGAATTTGTGATGCCAAACCAAATCAAATCAATTCAACTAAAATAAGAGCTAAAGCTTTCAGTTATCAACTTGGTACTATAACTGCTTTGTTTACTTTTTTTCTTAACCTATTCAGCGCCCTGGCCCGATCGACAAAAAAATCAGTTTTGTTCAAAGTTGGTCTCCTAAGTGGGCAGTATCTAGGGCAGACTAAGAACCTTATTCTAAAAGCTGCCTATTATAGAACAAAACGCTAGTAACATCGATGTAATTCAAACAATCAGGTCCGGCCGTCGCAAGAGAGACCCGAGGTCGAAGCTCGCGACGCCCAGGCCTGACAAGCTGTCAGGTGTTTACATTAACAGAAATAAGCACCTACTTCTCTTCAGTTCATTCCCTACATGCTGTGTGGCACTTCTGCTATCACTGTCTGTCGCCAAGCTATTTCATTTATCCATTTGCCAACAAAGAGGTTTAAAGTTTACTTCGGTTAAAGTCCTCGTCACACATTCAATATTCTCGTCAAATGTGAATTTGAAAAGTTGGAAGACTGCTTCGCCTACGGTATTCTAGACTTCCCTAAGGACAATTCAACAATGTGTCTAATATTCGTACAAGTTTAACTTCTCTTAGTTCGTTTTTTAGTTCCTCAAAATATGACGCAAAGGTGATTTGACATTTGGAAAATTGAAAAATAAAAGTAACCTAACTCACTTAAGTGTAACAAGGACTTAAATCTTTCCAATGTAGAGTAACGCTTAGGTGTTTTTTTTTTTTTTTTTTTTACCAATTCTTATTCATTTCCATACCACCATTTCCAAAGAAAAACGAGGTAAAGGCTTATATTTTCACCTGAAAACCTTATTTTCCTTTTTGCATTCAAATACTCTCGTTCCTGAACATACATTGGATGTGAAAGGAAGAACCAAATCAATCTTTCATCAGGAAGAAAGACAGACACAAAGGAGAGTAATTAGACATTGGATTCTCGAGTCAAGGTCTTTTGGTCTTGGATGTGGCATTCAGTTCACATGTGGAAGACCCATTAGGGTAAGACTGAAATAACCCACGTGTTCCTGGAGGCAATTATCCAATCAGTGTTGTGTGGGTGCCAGTAAACGAGTGTGTTAATGAACGAGTGTACGAGAGAGCAAGAAAATGGGATGAACGAGTCACTATACGAGACGGTCATGGATAACGTCAGTGAGAGAAAGGGTGGAAAATACACACATATATACATGCACACACACTCATACACGCGCGTATATACATACACATGTACACAGAAATACACAATACACAAACAGAAGCAAACCCACATAACACGCAAGCACACGTACACACGCACGCACACACACAAGCGCGCGTATATACATACACATGTACACAAATACACAATATACAAACAGAAGCAAACCCACATAACACGCAAGCGCACGTACACACACACACGCACGCGCGTACACACACACACACACACACACACACACACACACACGCACACACGCACACAAACCAACCACACACACACACACATACATACATACACACACAAATAGAAGCCAACCCACACAAGCAGAAGCCAACACACACACACACACACGTTCATGTAAACAAATTTGTCCATATATGCTATTGTTAAGATTTCATTTCTACATCCCTGTTTTGACAGCTCGTATCTACTGAATCAATAATCTTCGTCATGGGACTGCAATAGTGTTGAAAAGTTCAAAGCCCTCACTTGGCTAATGTCCGAACATTAACTGCTGTTTATTGGCGAGTTATGATTTTTTTTTTATTATTATTATTGTTGCTCTCTTCTTCTCTCACTCCTGCTCTATCGCTCCCTCACCTATATACTCTCTCCTTGTCCATCGCTCTCTACTTTACTATCAATGTCTTCCTTAGCCTAAGGGCAAATTGAGACGCAGGTGACATTGGCGACGCAGCACAGAACAGAGGTAAACTTCCTGTTGCTGACAGGAAGTTCAGTTTGAGCTTCTCTCTCACTTGAAATGCTGAGGTATTACATGTAGAGGCATTACATGTGAGAAAGAAGTACAATCTGTACTTCGTTTCTGTAACAGAAAGTTTGTCGTTGTTCTGTGCGTTCAGGCTTATCATCACTCTCTATCTCTCTCTACTGCGGTCTTCCTCTTTATTGGTATCCCTCTCTCTTTATTGCTGCTCTGCGCTCTTTGATGCTGCCCCTCCTCCGCTCTCCTCTGTCGACCCCCTTCCTATCAACCCCTCACCCCCCCCCCTTCGATGGGATATATGACCATGAAGGTTAAAGAACAACATTCGAAATTTTCGCAAATATACGATATGGAATATCGATGAGTTACGAATATATGTTACGTGAATACGAACGAATTTTTCGTATTTATATTCAAATATCGAAGTTCGTATCTGTAACAATAAACGTTTCAAATAGACGCAAAACAAATGGTTAACTGTGTTGACGATCTTTGCATATTTTCTTTTGTACTAATCCACAGTTTTATCCAGTCCGAGTTTATACCCTGTTGGCAGAGGAATCATAAATCCTACCACTTATTATCAACATTAATATTGATTACGATTATTACGATATATCATCGTTATCAATTATTACTATTGATATCTATTATCATATCATTTATCATTATTACTATTTATTATTGTTGACTATCATTATTATCACTATCATTTATTATCATGATTATCAATCATCATCTATTTATCAACGCTTAGATCTGTCTCAGGTGTAACTTGGTTAGGGTTAATTGTACACTTAATTACGAACATGTTAAAGATATCTGATTTTTTTTTTTTTTGCTACAATGACTGTCTGTGCGCGCGCGTACATTGTGTGTGTGTGTGTGTGTGTGTGTGTGTGTGTGTGTGTGTGTGTGTGTGTGTGTGTGTGTGTGTGTGTGTGTGTATTTGTGTGTACGTGTGTGCGCGTGCGCGTGTGTGTGGACGTGTGTGCGTACCTGTGTGTTTGTGTACGCGCTCATGCTTGAGTGCGTGCGTGTATACGTGTTAGTGTTTATGTTTGAAAAAATAACTGAGAAATTCAAAATTGAAATAGCATTACAGAGTTCGTAATCAAGCTTCACTTTATACCTATTAGTATGCTTTTATGAACGCCAAAGGTTGTAGAGTACAATTTCAAACAGTATTTTTATCAATCTCTACTTTTCGACACCTTTCACCTGTCCGTGCTAAATCTACAGAAAGAAGGATATTACCATTGTTTTATATTATATATATATATATACATATATATATATATATATATATATATATATATATATAAATCAACAACAAAAAATACAACCCATTACTTCATTGTGACATTCAGTGAGGATATGCCGAAACAAACCTACCATAACCATAAAACCAGCACCGATAATAATCAATCACTCCCAAGCAGTAGAAGAGAGCACACCATGCAGAGACATGACCAATAAAAGCCGTCCATACCATTGCAGGGTACGCAAGGATAATGTATAACAGGTCTATTTATCTATATATACAAGTATATATATATATATATATATATGTATATATATATATATATATATGTGTGTGTGTGTGTGTGTGTGTGTGTGTGTGTGTGTGTGTGTGTGTGTGTGTGTGTGTGTGTGTGTGTGTGTGATTCACCATTCACCATGGTCTTGGATCACGTGTTGGACTCGTGATCGACAGATATTAACCTCCCAGATGAGAGCTCAGAGCCCATATGACCGACCTATGGGTAATACTGTGACCTTACACGCGCACACACCCCAAACTCCCCGCCCACGTGAATTGGAGTAACAACCCGCAGTGCAGCAATACTGGAAATATTTCAGCCCTGAGCGGGATTAGAACCCGGACCGCCGTAGTGGCAAGCGAAAACTCGAGGTTGTGTGTGTGTGTGTGTGTGTGTGTGTGTGTGTGTGTGTGTGTGTGTGTGTGTGTGTGTGTGTGTGTGTGTGTGTGTGTGTGTTTGTACGTTGAAGGCTACACCTTAGGGTGGCACAGGGGAAGATAAAGCCTCTCCAGGCTTTCTTGATTTATTGAAGCGAAGAGGTTTCTACCGAGTTGGGATGTAATCTACTATAGGGAAAGTTCCCAGATCCTCCCTCTATGGGAAAGGTTCTTCTTGTGTTACAGTCACACGAGTTAAATACACAAATACATTTACATCAGCTATTCTGTGTGAGGTTGCCTATTCTCTAATTATTTTGTTTTTCTACAATTGTATTTGTCAGTTTTAGCATATTGGATCTAGTTAGTACTGTATTAGTAAATGTGTCTTGACTTTATGAATGGTTCATGGTTATGATTGTGTAGTTTGGTAGGTATAAAGAGGTTTGTGTGCATCTCGCGACAATATGTACTTATTTCGGTATTTCGGTAACTTTCCG
>NC_134785.1:65505582-65525582 GCF_046742065.1 Oratosquilla oratoria | reverse complement strand
TAGACCTAGGGGAAAAGGGATTATTTAGTGAGAAGGTCTGAAGTTAGGCACTGGATATACAGGAAATTCTCTCCTCAGATGACGCCTTCAGGGCGTGAAGGTTTCTCTCGGACACACTATAATGATCGCAACAAGAGCCCAAGAGCCTCGGAGATACGACCCCTATAGCCACGCCCACGCCCACGCCCATGCCCACACCCACCCCGCTGTCCCTCATCCCTCCCTCATTTCTTTTTATCAATATTCATCGATAGCCTCAATTCTCTTTACTTTCCTCTTGAACTCTCCGAGTTTCCTTTAGCAGTGTTCTCCTTTCCTTCTTAATTCTTTTACCATTCCTTTTCTTTCCTTTTGTATCTTTTTATCTATATTCTTTCTCGCCTACTTCATTCTTATCACGCTTCAATTGGAATCCATTTGTTCTTTTTTGTCCCTCACTCACTTTCGTTTTCTGTCTCGCTCCCACTCTCAGACTCTCACACTTAATCACTCGCCCATTTTCACACACGAACCAATACCAATATATGCATACGCATTCGCGCACGTACGTGCACACACGTACTCACGCACGCAAACGCACACGGGAACACACACACACATACGCACACATACATACATACATACATACATACACACACACACACACACACACACGCACATATCCCCTTATACCTCTACACACACAACACACACACACACACACATATCCCCCTACACATACATACACACACACACACAAAATACACACATACATACACCTACACACACAAAAATACACACAATACACACGCGCGCGCGCGCGCTCTCGTACAAACCACGTAACTGCAGTCTACTCACGTAAAAGGTGAAGATACAAAGGATTTTATGTTTGGTAACTTATTCCTCGACAGCTAACAACAATAAAGCTTTTGAACTCGGCCCAAACTTTACTTCGAACATTATACGTGACTGCACGTAAAGTTTATAAGGACTTTTGTATTTCATTTGAATTATAAATGTGAAATATTGACGCCATCATATTCCTCGTACCAAGTCTAGTTCTGTATAACCAATTCACCATCACGTTGCTCCAAAGGTGACTAAAATCTTCTTGTGTTAGACGGAATAAGCTATGAATTAAGCGTTACTTGGTCAAAAAGGTTATGATATTATCAACCATCTCGTTACTCTATTGAAGGCGATTTTATTAAACAAAAAAAGGGACAGATCAATGCACTTGATGGTAGAATAATGTGTCTGCGTAGATCATCACGAAACGGGTAAGGCCCGATTTACACGGTCCATTAAAATACTATCATATGCACTTCAACGTGTGTGTATATATATTATATATTATATATATATATATATATATATATATATATATATATATATATATATATATATAATGCATATATATGTAAGACTTGTCTCCCACTATCCGAAAATAAGATAAGAAACAAATATATCCGTATATTTCGACCACTTTCTGTGGCCCTCTTCAGCAGATAAGTACAAAAGGTGGGGTAGTGTAATGTATATATAAAGAGTTAGTATACAGTAACGAACGGAGATAGAAGACTCAAGTAACATGATCTTAGTGGTGCGACCGATGGCTGTTAGGTTCCGATGCTTTGACAACTGATAACAAATTACTGATTGCTAAAGATATGATGCAATCCGATGGTGCTACGACATTACTCTTCTCGGATATATATATATATATATATATATATATATATATATATATATATATATATACACACAACACTGAATGGGTCCCAGTGATTAGAGATACATATTTATCAACCACAATGCACTTTAATTCTAAGCCATCTTGGCGCATGCAGAAATTGAAACGTGGTACGCCCGAGGACTCGAACTCATGCGGCGAGAACGTTACCAGTGCGGTAGTGACTAGACCAATACACAAATCTCTCTTGATGGCGTATTGGTCTAGTCACTACCGAAACTGGTAACGTTCTCGCCGCATGAGTTCGAGTCCTCGGGCGTACCACGTTTCAATTTCTGCATGCGCCTAGATAGCTTAGCATTAAAGTACATTGTGGTTGATATATATATATATATATATATATATATATATATATTATATATATTATATATATATATATACATATGTATTCACATACACACACACACACACACACACACACAGACACTGGTGGCATAATCAGAAGCGTGCTTGTCTCGTATTTGCTTAGTTATGTGGTCGAATCCCGCACTCCTCGTAGATTCCCACCAGTGACCGTCACTGCTCCCAACAGTCTGAGCTCACAGGCCAGATATGACTGCTTCGCGACTCCTGGCGTATGTTCCTCACCTTCTAGCGTTAAGCTGTGTTTGTCATCGTTGTGGCATTTGCTTGAGAGTAAAAGTCTTAAATCTACTTCACGTTACACCATGAAGTCTCCTTCAGATTTCAACATTTGTTTTCCTCGTTAGTAACAGAGCGACAGTGTCCGTCCGATTAAAAGAACAGTCGAAGTTTCGGCAAAGAATATATTTTCTTCTTGTTATGCATTGCTTTTATAGCAATATCTTCTCCTCTAGAAGACACCTCATCCCCCCCCCACGAAACGGTGTAAAAAAAAAAAAAAAAAAAAAGAGGAAAGTAAAAAATCACACGTTCCCCGCCAACAAGGCTTCCTTGTCCACACATGCTGGGAAATAACTTCGACTCGATACATTTTTCTTGTGCACACTTTGCTCCATCGGTTTCCAATGTCGATATGTTTCTTCCAATTCCCTCTGTAATCCCCATAATTACGGCGCTCATTATTTGGAACCAGAAGGATCAGAAGCAGAACTCAAACTCTTGCAGACGCAAACGAAATGAATGTTTATTGAAAATAGGGAAAACAGATACATACGTTTGCAAGCGAACAAACGACTTTCCCCGTTTATTCTCAGCACTCAGAAGCCTTTGCAAAAGTTTGTAATTATGCAGGTGTGAAGCTACGCACGCACGCACGCACACGCACACACACACAACTCGTGGCGCAGTTGGTAGAGCTCCCGGCTGCCACTACGCCTGTCCGGGTTCGAATCCCGTCCAGGGCTGAAATAATTTCAGAATTGCTGCGCTGTGAGTCGTTACTCCAACTCTCGTGGTCGGGGAGTTCGGGGTACGTGTGCGTGTAAGGTTATAGTATTACCCATAGATCAGTCATATACGAGCTCTGAGCTCTCTTCCGGGAGGGAAACAGCTGTCGATCACGAGTCCAGTACGTGACCCAACACCATGGTGGTGATGAATCACATACATACGTCCACACATTCATACGCGCGTGCGCGCACACAAACCCACCCACCCACCCACATACACACACACACACACGTACACACGTACACGCATATCCAAACGTCGGAGAATGTAACCAACTGGATACTGATTCAACCTCAGCCGGAAGCAGATGTTCGCCAGTCCGACATGCAATTCCTTTCTCTTTATCTTCTCCTCTTTATCTTCTCAGCGCCGAGGCGAATGTCACCAGCAGCGTTCCCCCTCAGGAGGGCCTTCGGTGGCTGTCCTCAACTTCAGGTATCGAATTCTCGTTTTCCTCACCTTCCCTCTCCTCTTACCTCTTCCTCTTGTCTCTTTATATCTCCCTGGACCTCCTCATTTCGGAGTTTTTCTTTCCTCCTCTCTCTTTCTCTCTGGTTGTTCTCTTTGGTTCTTTTTTGGATCTTTCGCGGAGTTGGTCTCTTTCTCTGGGTCTTCTTCACTCGTTCGTTCGTTCCCTCACTCGCTCACTCACTCATTCACTCATTCACTCACTCACTCACTCACTCGCTCACTCACTCGTTCGCTCACTCATTCACTCTCACTCACTCACTCACTTTCTCACTCATTCATTCATTCACTCACTCACTCACTTTCTTACTCATTCGCTCACTCATTCATTCACTAGCTCACTCATTCACTCACTCTCACTTTCTCATTCATTCATCCATTCATTCACTCACTCGTTCGCTTTCTTACTTGTTCGCTCACTCATTCATTAACTCACTCACTCACTCGCTTTCTCATTCACTCACTTGCTCATTCGCTCACTCACTCACTCACTCGTTCACTATTGCAATTTCTCTCCCTCATACTAATTATTCTCTCTCCCATTCTCCCTTACTCTTACTCTCTCCCTTGTTCCTTCATCCTCGTCTCTAGGCCTCCCACTCTTTTCCTCTCTTCGCATCCGACCTCATTAGGCCTCAGCTGGTCTGCATTCCCTTCCGGTCAACACTGAGTAGACGTTGTTGATGTGTTTATTCCTTCATTATGGCGACTCCCTTTACAGGTTTTGGCTTATTATTATAATAATTATTATAATTATAATTACTATTATTACATTAGGGAAGCAAAACGAGTGCCCGATAGCTCAGAACCCCTTTACAGGTTCTGGCTTATTATTATAATTATCATTATTATTATAATTACTATTATTACATTAGGGAAACAAAACGAGTGGCCGATAACCCACAAACTCATTTTGTACAGTCTGCCCTCGAGACGAATAAAATCGTTAAAACTCAAATATGCAGTGAGCGTCTCCGGAACAAAGGCTGTTAACTTCTTCGAAAGAATCCTCGTTATCTGTTTCCCGCCCTCCCCAGGAGCAAAGTATTGCGTCATATGTTTACATAAATCCGTGCGGGGCAGCACCGCGGGCGCGCGAGAGAAGAGAGGCCCGGGCCATCAGAAGTGTTGAACACAAAACTAAATCATTCTAAAATCAATTCACACGAAGTAAATCCCAAATACGCTTTATCTTTTCTCTCTCTCTCGATCTTTTACTTGCTCTTTTTTATTGCTATTACTCTTGCTCCTTCTCTTGCTATTTTTCTTATTCCTCTCTCTCACTGACTTTTTTCAATCGAAGCCTGTGTTCCTTCCCGTTTTCATAAAATTTCTCATATTCGTATATGACGGTTTTAGCCTTTATGATATCAAAAACACGTTCTGACCATAAAAATCACGATGCCAAACATTTTCAGCTTTCTTCATCTATGAAATAAAACCCTGTTTGGGGCTTGTATAATAGCAAATGTCGACAAATACGCTAAAATTAGGTTTGTTATTCCACGTGCTGTACAGATTTAAATAAAATTCTAACTAAAGCAAGACTTGGAGGGAATGGTACAGAGGTGAGATGGTGGGAGATGTCGTAGCACATTTGCTCACATGTACAAGGAGAATGGACAAATGTTCTTTACCAGGATCCGTAAACAAAATTCTAACTATAGCAAGACTCTGAGGGAATAGTACGAAAGTGAGGTGGGGAGATGTCGTAGGACACTTGTTCATATGTATAAAGAAATCTTGGACAAGTGTTCTCCATCAGGATCCGTAGATAAAATTCTAATTAAAACAAGACTCGGAGGAAATGGTACGGAGGTGAGGTGGGGAGAGATGTCGTAGGACAGTTGTTCACATGTACAATACCTCGGGCAAGTGTGCTTCATCAGGATCCGTAGACAATGTTCTAACTAAAGCAAGATTCGGAGGGGACGGTGCGATGATGTGGGGGTAGATGTAGGACATTTATTCACATGTACAAGATCTCGGACAAGTGTTCTTCATAATGATCCGTAGACAAAATTCTAACTAAAGCAAGACTCGAGGGGATGGTACGGTGATCTTATGGGGTAGATGTCGTAGGACATTTGTTCACATGTACAAAATATTGGACAAGTGTTCTTCATCAGGATTCGTAGAGAGAATTCTAACTAAAGCAAGACTCGGAGGTGATGGTACGATGATAAAAGGGGGTAGATGTCGTAGGACATTTGTTCACATGTACAAGGAGATCTTGGACAAGTGTTCTATACTAGGATCCTTCCTCCACTCTTACGGGTTTCACTATATTTTCAGAGTTTGCAAGCGTCTTTCTTAAACCTCTTGCGGTAGGAAAGGTTCTCTTCAGCGACGATCTTGCAAAGACACTAGCTGGAATCTATAGCTGTAAATTAGCTTCGTACGTTAACTAACAATTAGAAATGAAAAAAAAATAATTAAACAAAAAGATACAGTAAACACAAATAAAATAGAAAAAAATGTAACAAAATAAATTCAAATATAATAGTTTAACCAGATAAAACAAAATATTGTAAAATAAGATGAGTAAAATAAAATAAGTAAATGAATGAATAAATTAATAAACAAACAAAAATAAATAAATGATGAAATAAAAAAATGGAATCAATAGATCTAAAAATAAACCACAGACCTTGCATCACGAAATGAAATTAACATTTTAACTTTATTTTTTCATTGTGAATATAATACAATGCTCGATTTTACGGCCGCTCCATCACACAAACCCTGGCACTCGTCCCCAGTGTGTTCCACCCCATACATACATTCATATGTACATACACATACATATGTATGTATATATATCATACCTACCAAAGGAGACCAAACCAAGAGCAGCTCTTAATCACTCCACTCCACGCCATTTAAATTGCTTGTATATCAACACTCATCCCGCCTTGCTGCATCCTGAGGGTAACAAATGGAACTGTGTGTTACGACAATGGCTGGATAAATAACATCTCTTCAAATGAAGTCGCCCTACGCTCTACGCGCGCTCAGGGAAACAGGAGTGGGGTTGTATATATACGCAGACACATTTACGCACAGTTACGCTGTAGTAAAGTAGAAGAGAAGCGAGTACATGTGTAATAATGCTGGTGGATGGAGGCTGCAACCCATAGCGTACTGAAAGTGACATTTAAATCATATTATGTTTCATATCTCATATACAACACGTAAATATTACGTACATTTATATTCATGTTTGAAGATATACGTACATGCATGCACGAAAGAACGCGAATAAGGACACGAACGCACTTCAACACACACACACACGTACACGCACATACAGATACGCACACGTACACGCACACACACACACACGTACACGTACATACAGATACGTGCATACACACGCGCACACACACATAAAAACCTGTAAAGAAGTTACCGGGACTAAACGATTAACTCCCTCATGATTCATGTCCACGCCCAAGCTGTGAAACGGCGCCGAAATATTGGATCAAATTTACAATTTACTACAGAATTTATCATCAAGCCGAAGGCTAAGTGGTGCATAATTGTCTCTGAGAATGGAGCTAAACACCGTCACTGCACCAGCCTTGTCTGTGATTGCATATGCAACATCTGTGCCACAATATCTTAGCCTGTGACTGCGCGCTCGGCATCTGCCTTTGCAACGCCTGGTTGCATCATCCATAACTGCAAAACCTATACTTTCAAGACCTTTGCACAGGAAGATTTGTGTCTGCAACACACACGGGCGCGCTCCAACTCCGACCATCGTTTTAACAATATCTCACAGCTCAGGATTCTTACTAAAAGAAGGATAAATAACAAGGAGAAGAACGAGAAAGATGAAAAGAAAGATAATGGCAAAAAAAACAACAACTTTGGTATGGAGAACTAGTGGAAGAGGGAGAAGAGAACGGGGGAGAGAATGAGAGGAGCAGGAGGAGGAGGAGGAGGAGGAAGAGGAGGAGCAGGAAGAGGAGGAGAAGAAGGAGGAGGGGGCGTAGGAAGAGGAGCAGGAGGAGGGAGGAGAAATATGGTAAGAAAAGGTGGAAGGGGAAGAAGAGGAGGAGGAGTAGGAGAAGAAGAGGAGCGGGAGGAAAGGAAGGTGGAGGATGAGGGAGAAGAGAAAGGGGTAAAGCAAGAAGAGGAGAAGACAGAGGAACAGGAGGAAGAGTAGCAGGAAGAAGAGCCAGAGGAGGCGGAAAAGAAGATGAAAGAGCAGTAGAAACAGGAATAGGATATGAAAGAGGAACAGAAGTAGAAGTAAAGAAGAGAAAGACCAAGAACAGGAAGAGGAGGAATAGGAAAAGGAGGAAGAGGAGGAATAGGAAAAGGAGGAAGAGAATAGGAATAGGAAAAGTAGGAAGGAGGAGGAGGATTGGGAGCGAGGGTAGGAGGAAGAGGAAGAGGAGGAAAGAGGAGTACAGTTACGGAGACAAGACCTACTGTATTTTGATAATAGACAATGAGATACATAGTCTTTTGATAAAAATGTTAATGCATGTGTACATTTATGAAAGACAAACTTGATCACCCGTTTCAAACATTGAGTACCAAAATGCGTTTTCCTTAGATAATGAAACGACTGCTTCGAGTTTGGACTAATAACTGTTTTCATTCTTCACTGAACATAAGTTTGAAAATTAGGTGACCATGAATTACGACTACCGTGTATTTAGAATTAGAGGTTAGATAAACTCTTTCGTCATCTGATTGGGGGCGACTAGTTTATGAGGATTTGGGATATTACTTTATCTCGTGTAGCATGGATAGCTTTTTTAGCTTTTTTTTTTTTTATCAGATAATATGTACACATCTCCAACGGCATATATTCCGTTTTCTCCCTGTTTTTACTCTCTAATTTCCCATCAAATAATACATATCTCGAAAGTACATATAACCTTCCTTTTTATGTACTTACCCTGTCCTTTAATCGAGTTCTTCATTCTCCTCTTCGCTCTCTTCTTTGTCATCTTCTTCGTCTAATTCATTGCCTCCTCTTTGCTCTTTTCTTTGTCGTCTTTCATCACATTCTTTATCGTTCCCTTGTTCATCTTTTTCCTCTATTTCTCTAAGGCTTCTACTTAATCGACCCCTTCTTCCTCCTTTTTATCTTCTTCATCTTGTCTTATTTGTTTCCTACTCTTTTTCTTCCCCCTCCTCCTCTTCATCTTCCTCCTCCTCTTCCCCCTCATATTCCTCCTCCTCTTCCTCTTTATCTTCCTCCTCATTTCTATCTCTTCACCCTCCTTTTCCCCCTGTGTTTTCTTCTCTTCTTCCTCCTCTTTCTCCTCTTCTTCCTCATTTTCCTCTTTCCCCTCCTCTTTCTCATCTTCCTCCTCCTCTTCATTTTCTTATTCCCTCCTCTCTTCCTCTCCTTTATCATCCAATCCTCTTTCCCGAGATTTTGTTTTTCTTGTTCCCCTCCAATCCGCGGGCCGGGTTCTTTGCATCCCTTCCCTCATAGGTATCGGAAACCATAACAATCCTCGTACTTCGCACTCGCGCCGGCTTGGAACGCATCACGTTTCGTTTATTTCTCGCTTGGGACATCTTCAGGTTCCCAACGTCGAGACATTCGAGATGTCTTGCCTTCCTGGGCTCGATCCCTTTCTTCAGGTGTCGGGACCCTCAACCTTCTACACCGGATGTCACACTTGCTCTTGTATATCTTTGGCTCTTGGATACATCATTCACATGTGTTTCACCCGATTCCGTAACGGAGGATTAAGGCTTAGCCATATTACGGGAATGCTCTGTATGTAGGAGTTCTCTACATTTCGAACTATCCTCAATCCATACGAGTTTGTATCATGTATGTCATATTCTATCACATATACCATTATATCATATATCAAATTATATTACATCATGATATATCATATGTATTATATTGTATTACAAACACACACACACATGCATGCACACACACACACACACACACACACACACACGCACGCACACATACACACACACTAACAAAATGTGTTTCCCTTAGATAATGTGTGTGTGTGTGTGTGTGTGTGTGTGTGTGTGTGTGTGTGTGTGTGTGTTTTATATCCAATATCTCTTTTGAAATATTTCCCATAACTCTCCAAATTTGTATTCTTGCTTCGATCGTTTCAAGTTTCAAGATCATGCGTTTTATATTTCACTTCTTACGTAACTAAAGTTGTTTTTGTTTCAGGAATTCATATTTTGCAAAATTTCGATATGCTATTCTTTACAAAATTTCCAATTTTCTAGTCCCAACAGTGCTTTGAAAATTGCGTTCCTATATATATATTTTTTGCATTCAAAGTATAAACTTTTCAAATTTTGCTTTTGAAGAATCAAATATACGAGATTCTGTATATTCTCTGATCTTTGTTTATCTCGTGCAGGTTCAGCGGAATACTGATAATCTCAACGCTTCGCACAACGTCACCTGTTTATGAGTTACTATTGCAAACGAAGCTTGAACTTATGTCCTTTCCACCTGCATCATACACGCTTATCTCCCGGCTGGCTTATCTCTCAGCTGGCTTATCTCCCAGCTGGCGTACCTCCGCCCCATTTGCACAAACACACACAAACTCGTGGCGCAGTTAGTAGAGTTCCCGGCTGCGACTATGGAGGTCTGGGTTCGAACCCCGTCCAGGGCTGAATAATTTCAGTATCGGTGCGCTGGGGGTTGTTACTCCAACTCTCGTGTGCGGGGAGTTGGATGTGTGTGTGTGTGTGTGTGTGTAAGGTCAAAGCGTTACCCATAGATCGGTCATATACGAGCTCTGAGCTCTCTTCCAGGAGGGAAATAGCTGTCGATCACGAGTCCAACACGTGATCCAAAGACCATGGTGAATCGTTCACATACATACATACACACACACACACACACACACACACACACACACACACACACACACACACACAAGGAATACACGAGATGAAAAATAAATTACATCTGAGAACAAAGCTTTGGTTACCGTCTGATATTCAAAGAACTCAAAACATTCGTTATCTCAAAACTGAAAAGAGTATTTTCAAAACACTCAACATTTTTTCTTTGATAATTCTTTCATAATAATCAAAACTCAACTGAAGCACTTTACGTATTCGTATTGATTAAAACAGTATAGCGTACCCAGTTCAATCCTTTTAAACATTCAACCTACGTTAAGGTTTTTTCTAAACTCGATCACCAGATGGATTATTCATCGAAGAAAGAATTTCTCTGTTTTTCTAAGACAAGAGAAAGACGTTATCTTGTGACAAATATTCATGACAATGTGTATTGGTAGAAGATGACGTTAAGGAGGTTCTCCCAAGGGGACCTTTCCTCTGGGAGAAACGGCCACTTTTCCGCTATTTGCATGGACGTCGTATCATGTAACAGTTACTCTTGTGAGCCGGATAGACGTGCAGGACTCGAACCCACAACTAAGCGAATGCGAGAGTAGCACAGGCTTCCGATTACGATTACACCACCAGATCGCACCTGTATTGGTAGTAGGAGAAAATTGACAGTTACTCTTTGGAATCGGAGAGACGTGCAGGACTCGAACCCACAACTAAGCAAATGCGAGAGTAGAGCACGCTTCCGATTACGCCACCAGCTCGCACCTGTATTGGTAGTAAGAGGAGAAAATTGACAGTTACTCTTTGGAATCGGAGAGACGTGTAGGACTCGAACCCACAACTAAGCGAATGCGAGAGTAGCACAGGCTTCCGATTACGATTACACCACAAAATCGCACCTGTATTGGTAGTAGGAGGAGAAAATTCATTGTCGAACTTTTCTCCGAGGTTCTCTTATCTTCGGGAAAGACGTTCTTCAAAGAGAATTGAAACTTCGATAGTCTCGCCACGGTTTCCTCCAAACCTTACCAATAATACATTATTCTGTGTTGATAATGTAGCGTGAATTCGTACTGAATCCAGACATATTCTTTTCTCCAACCTACGAGCCGAGACATTCTAAAAAAGACATTTAATGATAAAATATGATATAGACCACATAATTCTTGAGATTTCCATTTTTTGTCTTTCTTCGGTTCCTTTTTTTCATCTTTCATAACTTAATATTTATTTGGACTATCACCAGATTATTTTATACCACACGTTAAGATGTTTCTAAAGTTGTTCTTAAGGTAGTTATACCAACTATTGTCTAGTACGCCCAAACTTGAATCTTTCTAATTCAGTGCTTGATATGCATTTTACACAGAATATTCTATTAAATTCTATTCTAACTGAATCGCATATGTAAATGCAACCACTAGAGAGATATATTTTCTAACGGATTAAGTGTAAATTTATTTGTATGCAATAATACTTAGATGGCTTCTAGGTAGATCAATGTATCTAAACCAAAAGTTCTTCGACTGACAAAAATGGCCACAGATATTTCGTTACTAGGATAAGGATAAGGATAAGGATAAGAAGGAGAAGAAGGAGAAGAAGAAGAAGAGGGAGGAGGAGAAGGAGGAGAAGGAAGAGAAGGAGGAGGAGGAGGAGAAGGAGAAGTAGAAGGAGAAGGAGGAGGAGGAGGAGGAGGAGGAGGAGAAGGAGGAGGAGAAGGAGAAGGAGGAGGAGAAGGAGGAGGAGAAGGAGAAGAAGAAAAGAAGAAGAAAAAGAAGAAGACTAAAATGGCTAAAGAGCTAGGAAATATGTTTGAGAATCCCTAAGCTATCTGCATCTGTAATTATACAAGGCAGATACCAAAGCCTTTGTTTATATAATGCGCTTTCAATTGCGCGTGTACACGCACACACAAACACACACCCACACCCACACCCACACACACACACACAATCTTTTTATAATTACATAGATTATAGTCGAGTATCTTTTCATGTATGTATACAAAATACATCTTTTTGAAAAAAAAATGGTTCACGTGTCTTCAATACAAAGCAAGTGCTTCAGTGGATCAAAGACTTCGGTTATATATGGTTATACAAGATCGCTCTGAAAGAGAATCCTTTTTATAGAAACGCCACATCCTGAATCCTGGAAGCAGCCAGCAATGGGATCCATTGATCATCCAGTCGTGATCTCCAGGTTATGGCCAGGTGACGGAGTTCCAGCTGATATGGTTGCCACAACAGGAAGGACGTGGGCGAAGAGATTTAAACGTTGTTTTTTTTATAATAAGATACTGGAGTATCTTTAGCCTTGTTACGCTTGTACTGTAGGTAGATTTCTGATGCCTGGCGTTCGGTTTCCCCCGACTGAAAGCGCGAAAAGTAATTTTCTGTTGTTATTGGTCTTTTCTTACGTGTGGTTTAGTTCGATACACGACTTTCTGAAACACTTGGGCAGTTTACATTGGTTTACTTTCTTCAGCTGATAAAAGAAAAAAAATGATCAATATATGCAGTCTTATTTCACAGAAATAAGAATTTCCCGTCCTTACTGTGTATATAAATAAATAAAATATATAGATGAAAAAGTAGATTAAATCAACAACAAACAAAACTAACAAATAATCATTTAGAATACATATATTCTCTTGCAGGATTTACAGTAAACCTGAAATTATTTAGCTTATTCCATTTATTTCTTTATATATCTATTAACTTTGTTTTTTTGTATCTGTATATTCATCTATTATCTATTTTTGTAATCTCCAGGACTCATACTTGATCGTAGCTCGACCTTGAGGTGGTCAGGAGATACACCCAGATATGCATCAAATACTGTGGACATACGCAGACATCCAGTGTATTAGCGAGTCGTGACGCCTTCGTATAACCCCGGTGGTATCCGGCAACGGTCCAGAGCGATGACCTTGGTGTCGACAAGGTTCAGCCAAAGGAAATCGATGACAATTTTTTTTTTTTTTTTTTTAATTCCCAGTTGCAATGGATGCTGCCTCCCTTTTCCTGAACGTCCTCATCCACCACCATCAAATACTGTATATATACGCAGACATCCATTGTATTAGCGAGTCGTGACGCCTTCGTATAACCCCGGTGGTATCCGGCAACGGTCCAGAGCGATGGCCTTGGTGTCGACAAGGTTCAACCAAAGGAAATCGATGACTTTTTTTTTTTTTTTTACAATTCCCAGTTGCACTGGATGCTGTCTCCCTTTTACTGATTTTTTTTTTTTTTTTTTTTTGTGTAGGTGTTCGTGACAGAGGTACGATTAAGCATTCACATGTTTGTCTGGCGACATGGTATTCACAGGTGAGCCTTTGATAGTACTGACATCAAACAAATTACCCTGAATTCAATGTTAATAATGGAATACATGACAAGCACTACAAAGGTGCGTCAACATGTGAAGGGGAGGCAGAGAATACCAACAAGGCGGGGTTCAACCACTACATGATAAAGCCGACAAAAAGAGTGTGTGTGTGTATGTGTGTGTGTGTGTGTGTGTGTGTATGTGTGTGTGTGTGTGTGTGTGTGTGTGTGTGTGTGTGTGTGTGTGTGTGTGTGTGTGTGTGTATGTATACGTGTATGTGTGCGTGTGTAAATAGATATATATATATTATATATGTATGTATATATATATATTGCAATAGTTGGGTAGCAGGTCCTCTTTTAAGCAGATTTTATCAAACCTTACAGCAGCTTCTACATTAACAAGCGTTTTGCTGACATGTTCAACTTTTCTAACACTTGAAAGTTGAATGTGGTCGAGTTGTCTAATTATCTGGCCAGATAATTAGACAACCCAACCACATTCATCGTTCAAGTGTTAGAAAAGTTGAACATATCAGCAAAAAGCTCATTAATGCAGAAGCTACTGTAAAGTTTAATCTGACACACACACACACGCAATATATATTTATATATATATATATATATACACACACACACATGTGTGTGTGTGTGCGTGTGCATGTGTGTGCGTGCATATATTCCTTCGTATGTGTGAAAATATACACAATTGTGAACGTGTGTATGTTTCCCAAGACCTCACGTTCATCTATGAAGCTTCTTACTTATGCGGCTTCCACTTCTGCAGAGACTGAACGTGTCTTCATACGATCTGGGCTCTTACGTTGTTCTTGTGATATCCTGTGCTGGAAGTCACTCCATCGCTGCTTCTCGGAAACCTCTTCATGACCTAAGATGCCCCTGATACCAAAACTGCTTCTTCGAATGTCCTCTTGAACATTGTCAAAAATGTGGCTTTCCGCAATAGACAAGGCTTAACCTTAACTAGGAGTCTGTCATTTCCCCACTACGCGCAAGCGGGATGGTGAGTGTGGTGAGTTAACACAATCTGCATTTCCTCTGTTAACAAGTGACGATTTCGTGACGTGACAAGAATATTTATTCGTCATCCAGGCCATATGTCACATTCCAGGTAGTATAAGATCTACATTTCGAAACCAATTGAAGTCAGTGGAAGTGTTAATCATTCAGGCGACTGTGTGTGTGTGTGTGTGTGTGTGTGTGTGTGTGTGTGTGTGTGTGTGTGTGTGTGTGTGTGTGTGTGTGTGTGTGTGTGTGTGTGTGTGTGTGTGTGTGTGTGTGTGTGTGTGTGTGCGTGTGTGCGCGCGCGTGCGTGCTTATTCTCTTTGCTTCTCTTGACCTTCTGACCTCTGTCCCCGTCGCTGTCGCCAGATGCGCCTCCGCATCTTCCTCTTCCTCTTCCTGTCCCTTGATCTCCTCCTCCTCCTCCTCCTCTTCCGGTCCCTCGATCTCCTCTTCTTATCTTCCAGTCCGTCAATCTCCTCCTCCTCCTCCTCTTCCTGTCCCTCGCTCTTCTCTTCCAGTCCATCGATCTCCTCATCTTCCAGCCCATCGATCTCCTCATCTTCCAGCCCATCGATCTCCTCCTCCTATTCCTGTTTCTCGATCTCCTCCTCCTCCTCTTCCAGTCCATCGATCTCCTCATCCTTTTCCTGTCTCTCGACTTCCTCCTCGTTCTCCTGTACCTCGACCTCCTCCTCTTCCGGTCCATCGATCTCCTACTCCTCTTCCAGTCCATCGATATCCTCCTCCTCCTCTTCCTGTTCCTCGACCTCCTCCTCCTACTCCTTTTCCCGTCCCTTGACCTCCTCCTCCTCCTTTTCCCGTCCCTTGACCTCCTCCTCCTCCTCCTCCTTTTCCTGTCCCTCGACATCCGTCTCCTCCTCTTCCTCTTGTCCCTCGACAGCCTCCTCCTCCTCTTCCTGCCCCTCGACAGCCGCCTCCTCCTCCTCCTCCTCCTCCTGTTCCTCGACCTCCTCTGCCTCCACCGATATCTCCTGCCTCCCTTCACCCCGACCCCCACCTCCTATGATCTTTGTCTCGGTTCAGGCCAAAGTCTGTTTTCTCTCTGCTGCCTCCAACAACAATAACCGTCGAAAGGGAGTTATGAGAGAGGCTCTGATTCCCTCGGAATGTATTTGCACAGACTGCTCTCTCCCTCGCTCTCTCAATTTCTCGTTCTCTTGTCCTCTTCCCTTTTCTTGTTTCGTGTTTCTATTTTTTCTATCCCTTTGATGATGTCCGTTACCTGTCTTCTTCGAGACAACTCTCTATCTCTATCTTTTTCTGTGAGCGCGCGCGGGCGCGCGCGTGTGTGTATGTGTGTGTATGCGTGCTTGTATTAACATACAACCTTACCTTTCTCTGAAAATCTTATATGAAAACAATCATATATACGGTACACACACACACACACACACACACACACACACACACATACACACACACACACACGTATTGACAACGGGAGAAAATACACAATATTCCCGAACTGGTGGATGGTTCAAAGGGCGCATTCACCACAAGTGTTTATAGTAAACCCAGTAACTCCGAAAGGTGTTGAAACGGGTTGAGTGAGTGCCCTTCAAAATATAAAATTAAGTATAATACGAGCATATATTTCAAGAGCTTTCATTTTTTTTTCTAATTGGCTCCTTGTCCACCTAGAACTAAATAGGGTTAAGCAAATTTTAACTAATAATGGGTTTGCAATGAAAGAAATCAATAATAATATGGAAAAAGCCAACACCATCACTAGTCATGATAATCACAAAAAAAAAAAAAAATTAAAACATTTATCAAAATACAATGTCTTTTGTTTATAAAACAATGAAAAGTTATTAAAGAATATAATCCATAAGAATTGTAAACCGCCAAAACAAGAGGATGAACTTAATGTGATCATTTACTATCGCAACCCCAGAACCTCGTCTCTAGTGATGGGAGCAACAACAGACAAATTGAAACAAAGTAATGTTGTGTACAAGTACTCGTGTGATTTAAACAAAGACGGTGCACTTTGCAATGAGGAGTACCTTGGTCACACAACACAAACATTATCACAAAGGCTTACCTACCACATGCAAAACGGAGCCATAAAATCACACATCACACAAAAAAGCAACACCAAAATATCACGGGATCAACTGAACACAAACACAATAATAATATCCAAGAACAACGACAAAAGAAAATCTAAATGCATAGAAGCAGTACTGATAAGAAATCATATGTCATTCATTAATATTCAACAAAATATGTGTGGGATTTTGGAATTATTCGGGGCATCCAACGATGCGCCAAGACGATGACGCGTCCAAACACCATTGAAACATTACCTCTCTAACAATTTCAGTACACAAAAACATTGAATGTAATTTAGAAAATAAATTTACCAGAAGATAACTGAGGTATAGGCGAAACGTCTTAATGCGTTAGTTTTTAAATCCAAATAATGATGGACCCATTCGGAAATATTGTGCATTGTCTTCCGTTCTTAGAGAAGAAAATAATGAGGAGTGTAGAAAGTCTAAAGAAAAAGATAACCAACGCTGAATCTGCTGTCATATTCAACAGAAAATGTATAAATGAAAACTTGCTCCCAAAATTTAATTATATATATATCATATATAACATGTATTATATATGTATTATATATATACATTATATATATATATTATATATATATACATATATATATATATATATATATAGTTTTCATTTCTTTTGGCCGCTCACCTCTGAAATTGGTAATATATACCAGCCATCTATCTCCATCTTTCATCATAGACTCATATATTCCAACCTCATTTTTAGCTTATGCATCCTGTTTACACTTAAACGTTGCGTGTAATTTCTTCGCTATTGTTCCTCAAAAGACGATTTTCAGAATTTAAATACATTCAAAATTGTTTCTCGTTTTGTCATTGTTTCCTTATTTCTACGTTTTCTTTTTTCATTGGGGTTGTTATTCCAATGGTTGATACGGTTTTACTTTCCTAAAAACATTCGTTCATTTTGAAACAAAACGAAAAGACAACGAAACAATTTGGTGAACCTGTCTTTCTCCCCTAGCAATATTTCTCTCAAGTCTACTTTTTTTCTCTCTCTTTTTGCGTAAATCTTCTTTCTAAAGTGATACACAATCTCCCGAAAACACTATTGTTTTTTCTTTTTTATCCATTTCGAAATTGTTCAACATTCGGCTGCCTTGTATTACAGAAATTATTTGATTTAACGTCACGTAACTCCCCCTATCAGGAGGCTAGAGCGGTGCCCCTCACAGAGGACTTTCTAGTGCGGAACTTAATGACCCATGCCCTTGGTCCAACTCGCTGGCGGCATGTTCGAACTGTCATCACCTCGACCTTCGCCACAAGTGGCGACGCTCTAACCGATTCCAAAAGGATTAAAAGCTCCAGACTCAAACAATCTTCCCAAATACAATCCTCTTTCATATCCTTCGCCTGAAACAAGGCACACAGTTAATCTCCAGTTACCCTAAATCACCACATTCTCCTTGCAGTCAACCTATCATCTCCCAATTTCCCTAAACCACCTAGTGGTACTATCACTTCAGACAGTTGTCAACCACAATGGCACCTATTCTACATACCAAGAGATTTTCCCCCTTATAATAGAGGTAGCCGAATCAAAGGCACGTACCTACTCCCACCCAGTAATCGCACCTACTCCCATATATCTCCCACATTCTATATACTTTCTTCCACTCACACCTTTATCTCTCAAATTAGTTGGCGTTAAAATCACTAAAATATACAAATTCTCTATCAGTCTAACTCTACTCCCACTAGTTCCTCCATCCTTTGCTACTTTCTTCTGTCACTATACGGCCCTGTTCACACTAGCGGTTTGAACTGCGCGGAAACCGCACCGGTACTGCACAGTCAAGGAAAAACAGCGCGGTTGTGTGTGAACGACTCCATTGACTTGCACCGTAGTTCAACCGCCGCAGTTGAAGCCGTTAGTGTGAACAGGGCCAAAGTAATCCATACTGAAGTCCACTACGATGAGCCGCTTCTCCCTCCCCTTCCCCTAATCTCTCTTATTATTATCTCCCTTTCTCTTGCTCCATTACCGTAATACTCCCCCGTCATTCCCACGCCAGATTCCTCTATTCTTCTTTCCCCTTCCCCCTCCTCCCCACGTCATTACAATTAGCCCGTTTTGGAGTCACAGACCGACCCAGTTCACATCTCACTACTCTTCCTCCTCCTCCTCCTCCCCCCGTCCCCGTCTCTTGTTGCCACAATTAGTCGACACAGTTGTTTATTGGCCTATCAAAGGCCACGTAGGTCTATTAGTGTCCAGTCGATGCATCTATTTGCCGCTTAGGAGTACCTGGTGTCTAGTATCTCTCCTACTCCACACCCCTCACGGGTTTGAAAGGAGACTAATTTATTTATGTATGACATGTTGGACAAATTAAAGTTTAAGAAGGAAACAGTCAAGAACTGGTTTATGAACAGATTGGTTTACGAACGGAGCAGACTTAGTAGCAATGTACTGAGCGCTGAGACAATTGGTTATTTTAAGAGATGATGATATAATCTTATGGATAAGGATGAAAGTGGTAAGGGACATGGAACTGCCTAGTGTAGGCCTTATGGTCTCTTGCAGTTTCCTCCATTCTTATGTTCTTGTGATGGAGATGCCATGGCAGACCCTTCTGTTGTAGAAAACTTCTGAAAATTGTATTTAATTGATGGTAAGTTTACGAAAACTTCTTCAGACTGTACATCACTACAAGACAAACACAACATATATTGGTAGGAGGAAGGATCGCGGAAACCCGCGAGAACAATTGGTATTTCCGCGGCTCGCATTTTCCGATTCAATGACACGATCGGTGATTAACATCCACTGCCTACGAAGTCAATAATGAGGTCAATAACGAGGTCAACTGTTAAGCACGGGTACTAATTGGGTCATCTCAGATGAGCGACAGTTCCCATTCATCACGCCTCCGATACTAATTGTTAGAATTTGTCTCCTTCACTTTCCGCGTCTCCAGCTGACCAATGAGGACATCCCTCTAACCAGTTGCCTCTGGAGCACCATCTGACCACTGCAGCTGGGCCACACCATCTGCTTTGCACGACTTTGGTCGTTTATTACACTTGATATTATGACTATTCTATTCAGATGATGGGAGCTCCCCAGAGAGCATAAGGGTTGAAAACTATGTCGAGAGTTTCTTGAGTAATAATTTTGGT
>NC_134785.1:65475582-65500582 GCF_046742065.1 Oratosquilla oratoria | reverse complement strand
GGAAGAATACGACATGAGGGAAGAAGAATGGTAGTGGCATGGGGAAAATGGGATGACAAGAATGACAAGGAAGACAAACGAGAAGGCAAAGAGGACAAAAATGACGAGAACGACGAGATGGAAGAGAACGACGAGAACGACGAGATCGACGAGAACGACGAGATGGAAGAGAACAAAGAGAACGAAGAGACCGACGAGATCGAAGAGAACGGCGAGATCGAAGAGAACGACGAGATTGAAGAGAACGACGAGATCAAAGAGAACGAGATCGAAGAGAACGACGAGATCGAAGAGAACGACGAGATCGGAGAGAACGACGAGATCGAAGAGAACGACGAGATCGGAGAGAACGAGGAGATCGAAAAGAACGACGGGATCGAAGAGAACGACGAGATCGAAGAGAACGACGAGGACGATATGTAGGAGAAGAATGAGTGGCTAGTGTAATAAATGTTTGGCCACTTCCCTAAGGGGCTTTATTTAATTCATTTATCTGTTTATTCATCTATTTATTCATCTATTTGTTTATTAATTCATCTATTCATTTATTCATTTGTGCATTCATAAATTTATTCATTTACTCATTTATTCATTAATGTATTTATTCATTTATTTTTTAATTAATTTATTCATTTATCTATCCAATTACTTATCTAATCTTCATTTATTCATTTGCTTCTAATACGACCACATTCTTTCACAACAGATCCAGACGTTTCTCTCTCTCTCTCTCTCTCTCTCTCTTTCTCTCTCTCTCTCTTCTTATTGTGGTAGTCAACAGAAGGGAAGGTCTCTATAGAAGTTTACAATAGCTTCCATGAAGATCACATAATCCAAAAATCAGAAACACTTATTGGATAACGTAAAGTTTCTTATGTAATAATATATGGGAACTACGATAAAATGGGTTGGTATGTATAGTTTACGTCACCCTTCCTCACCTCCTCCTCCCCTTCCTCCTTCTCCTCCTCCTCCTCCTCCTCTTTCTATTCATTTTTCAGTAAAAGATAAGTAAATTTCTGAGAAACAGAAAGAAATTCAGAAGAAAAATAGTCTGCAGTTGAAGTATGCAATAACGGTGTATGGAACATGCCTCAACGCACATAACGAGGTAAAGCATCAATGCAATATCCAATAGTATAAACAAAAAAAATGGGGAATGCTCTTTGGATGAGTGTATACTGTGTGTAATACTGGATGCCCCAGAATGTTTGAACACGTACATAAAACACACACACACACACACACACACACACACACACACACACACACACACAGACACACACACACGACATACATCTATTTGCGCTCACACAAGTATGACATTGCTGTACCTTATTTATATATACGAGGACAAAGGTCTCCGACTCCAAAACAATTCAAGTAAATCTCCAAAGAAGGCGGGACATAGTCTCAGGGCTGATCTCCGACAACGCCGGAGCTGTGAGCGCAAGGGACGGGGACGAGCCAAACCGAAAGAAAAACAGGCCAAACACGCATACATATGCAAACAGAAAAACACGATGCAAGGTGACGGAGGTAGTGGTAGTGAATGTGGTGGTGGTAGTGGTGGTTATGGTGGTGGTAGTGGTTGTGGAGGTGGTGGTGGCTGTGGTGATTATGGTGGCGGTGGTTGTGGTTGTTGTGGTTGTGATGGTTGCGGTGGTAATAGTGGTAGTGGTTGCGGTGGTGGTGGTGGTGGTTGTGGTGGTGGTGGTTCTGGTGGTGGGGGTTCTGGTGGTGGTGGTTGTGGTGGTGGTGGTTGTGGTGGTGGTGATTGTGGTGGTGGTGGTTGTGGTGGTGGTGGTTGTGGTGGTGGTGGTTGTGGTGGTGGTGGTTGTGGTGGTGGTTGTGGTGGTGGTTGTGGTTGTAGTGGTGGATGTGGTGGTGATGGTAGTGGATATGGTGGTGGTGGATATGGTGGTGGTGGTGGTGATGGTGGTGGTAGTGATAATGATGGTAGTGATAATGGTGGTGGTGGTGGTGGGGGTTCTGGTGGCGGTTGTGGTAGTTATGGTGGTGGTTGTGGTTGTGGTGGTGGTAGTTGTGGTGGTGGTGGTTGTGGTGGTGGTTGTGGTGGTGGTGGTGGTTGTGGTTGTAGTGGTGGTTGTGGTTGTAGTGGTGGTTGTGTTTGTAGTGGTGGTTGTGGTGGTGATGGTGGTGGTGATGGTGGTGGATATGGTGGTGGTGGTGGTGATGGTGGTGGTAGTGATAATGATGGTAGTGATAATGGTGGTGGTGGTGGTGGTGATGGTGGTGGTGATGGTGGTGGTGATGGTGGTGGTGGTGATGGTGGTGGTGATGATGGTGGTGATGATGGTGGTGGTGATGGTGGTGATGGTGATGGTGGTGGTGGTGGTGATGGTGATGGTTGTGATGATGTTGGTGGTGATTATGATGGTGGTGGTGGTGATTATGATGGTGGTGGTGGTGATTATGATGGTGGTGGTGGTGATTATGATGGTGGTGGTGATGAGAGTGGTGAAGGAGTGTAAAAAAATGGGAGGGAGGCGAGAAGATGGAGGGGGGAGGGAGGCGAGAAGAGGGAGGAGGGAGGAGGGAGGAGGGAGGAGGGAGGAGGGCGTTAAGTAGGAGTGAATTAATTAAGGAGGAGGGCGTTAGGGAGGAGGGCGTTAGGGAGGAGGGCGTTAGGGAGGAGGGCGTTAGGGAGGAGGGCGTTAGGGAGGAGGGCGTTAGGGAGGAGGGCGTTAGGTAGGAGGGCGTTAGGTAGGAGGGCGTTAGGTAGGAGGGCGTTAGGTAGGAGGGCGTTAGGTAGGAGGGCGTTAGGTAGGAGGGCGTTAGGTAGGAGTGAGTTGGGGAGGAGATATGAAGGGAAAAGGAGGAGGGCGTTAGGTAGAGCGGAGGGAGTTAGGGAGTTGGCAGGAGGGAGTTAGGGAGTTGGCAGGAGGGAGCTAGGGAGTTGGCAGGAGGGAGCTAGGGAGTTGGCAGGAGGGAGCTAGGGAGTTGGCAGGAGGGAGCTAGGGAGTTGGCAGGATGGAGGTGGTGGGTTGGGAGGATGGAGGAAAGAGGAGGGAGGAGGGAGGAGGAGGAGAGAGGAGGGAGGATGGAAAGGGAGGGAGGATGGAAAGGGAGGGAGGATGGAAAGGGAGGGAGGATGGAAAGGGAGGGAGGAAGGAAAGGGAAGGAGGGTGGAAGGGGAAGGAGGGTGTAAGGGGGAGGAGGAAAGAAGGGGAAGGAGGATGGAAGGGGAAGGAGGGTGGAAGGGGAAGGAGGGTGGAAGGGGAAGGAGGGTGGAAGGGGAAGGAGGGTGGAAGGGGAAGGAGGATGGAAGGGAAGGAGGATGGAAGGGGAAGGAGGATGGAAAGGGAGGGAAGATGGAAAGGGGGAGGATGGAAAGGGAGGGAGGATGGAAAGGGGAGGATGGAAAGGGAGGGAGGATGGAAAGGGGAGGGAGGATGGAAAGGGAGGGAGGATGGAAAAGGGTAGGGAGGATGGATTGGGAGGGAGGATGGAAAGGGAGGGAGGATGGAAAGGGAGGGAGGATGGAAGGGGAAGGAGGGTGGAAGGGGGAGGAGGATGGAAAGGGAGGAGGATGGAAGGGAAAGGAGGCTGGAGAGGGAGGGAGGCTGGAGAGGGAGGGAGGCTGGAAATGGAGGTAGGGAGGCTGGAAATGGAGGGAGAGAGGCTGCAGAGAGGAGGGAGGCTGGAAAGGGAGGGAGGGAGGCTGGAAAGGGAGGGAGGATGGAAAGGGAGGGAGGATGGAAAGGGAGGGAGGATGGAAAGGGAGGGAGGATGGAAAGGGAGGGAGGATGGAAAGGGAGGGAGGATGGAAAGGGAGGGAGGATGGAAAGGGAGGGAGGAGGGAAAGGGTGGGATGGAAAGGGAGGGAGGATGGGAAAGGGAGGGAGTATGGAAAGGGTGGGAGGATGGAATGGGAGGGAGGATGGAAAGGGAGGGAGGATGGAAAGGGAGGGAGGATGGAAAGGGAGGGAGGATGAAAGGGATGGAGAGGATGGAAAGGAGGAGGATGGAAAGGGAGGGAGGCTGGAGAGGGAGGGAGGCTGGAGAGGGAGGGAGGCTGGAAATGGAGGTAGGGAGGCTGGAAATGGAGGGAGGTAGGGAGGGGGAGGTAGGGAGGGGGAGGTAGGGAGGGGGAGGTAGGGAGGGGGAGGAGGGGGGGGAGGTGGGGGAAGGGAGGGGGGGGAGGTAGGGAGGGAGGGGGGGGGAGGGAGGGAGGATGGAAAGGGAGGGAGGATGGAAAGGGAGGGAGGATGGAAAGGGAGGGAGGGAGGATGGAAAGGGAGGGAGGATGGAAAGGGAGGGAGGATGGAAAGAGAGGGAGGTAGGGAGGGGGAGGGAAGGGGAGGAAGGGGGAGGGAGGGGGAGGGAGGAAGGGGGGAGGAAGGGGGAGAGAGGGGGAGGGAGGAAGGGGGGAGGGAGGGGGAGGGGGGAGGGAGGGGGAGGGAGGGGGAGGGAGAGGGGGGAGGGAGGGAGGGGGAATGAGAGAGGGGAGGGAGGGAGGGGGGGGAGGGAGGGCGAGGGGGAGGGGGGAGGGAGGGGGAGGGAGGAGGAGGGAGGGAGGGAGGGAGGAGGGAGAGAGGGAGGGAGGAGGGAGGGAGGAGGGAGGGAGGTAGGGAGGGAGGGAGGTAGGGAGGCAGGGAGGTAGGGAGGCAGGGAGGCAGGGAGGTAGGGAGGCAGGGAGGTAGGGAGGCAGGGAGGGAGGGAGGTAGGGAGGTACGGAGGTAGGTACGGAGGGAGGGAGGCAGGAAGGAAGGAGGGGAGAGGAGGGAGGGGAAAGGAGGGAGGGGAAAGGAGGGAGGGGAGAGGAGGGAGGGAGAGGAGGGAAGGGAGAGGAGGGAAGGGAGAGGAGGGAAGGGAGAGGAGGGAGGGGAGAGGAGGTAGGGAGAGGATGGAGGGAGAGGATGGAGGGAGAGGATGGAGGAAGAGGAACCTGGAAAAGAGTCCAAAGCCTTTACCTCGTCGAGGGAACAAGAAATGCCGTCGGGGAAACCAAATGTCCAACTCCCTAACAACTCGATGAAAATGGAAAAGAAGAGACTAGGAAGAGGGACTAGGAAGAGGGACTAGGAAGAGGAGGAGGTGGGGTTAGGAAAAGGAGGACGTGGGGTTAGGGAAGAGGAGGAGGAGGAGGTGGGGTTAGGGAAGAGGAGGAGGAGGAGGTGGGGTTAGGGAAGAGGAGGAAGAAGGAGGAGGAAAGAGGAGGAGGAGGAGGAGGAAGGAGGAGGAAGGAGGAGGAAGGAGGAGGAGGAGGAAGGAGGAGGAAGGAGGAGGAGGAGGGAGGAGGAGGAGGAGGAGGAAGGAGGAGGAAGGAGGAGGAGGAAGGAGGAGGAGGGAGGAGGAAGGAGGAGGAGGGAGGAGGAAGGAGGAGGAGGGAGGAGGAGGAGGAGGGAGGAGGAAGGAGGAGGAGGGAGGAGGAAGGAGGAGGAGGAAGGAGGAGGAAGGAGGAAGGAGGAGGAGGAGGAGGAGGAGGAGGAGGAAGGAGGAGGAGGAAGGAGGAGGAGGAAGGAGGAGGAGGAAGGAGGAGGAGGAGGAGGAGGAGGAGGGAGGAGGAATGAGGAGGAGGAATGAGGAGGAGGAGGAGGAGGAGGAGGAATGAGGAGGGAGGAGGAGGAGGGAGGAGGAGGAGGAGGGAGGAGGAGGAGGGAGGAGGAGGAATGAGGAGGAGGAATGAGGAGGAGGAATGAGGAGGAGGAGGAATGAGGAGGAGGAGGAAGGAGGAGGAGGAAGGAGGAGGAGGAGGAGAAAGGAGGAGGAAGGAGGAGAAGGAGGAGGAGGAGGAGGAGGAGGAGGAGGAGGAGGAGGAGGAGGAGGAAGGAGGAGGAAGAAGGAGGAGGAGGAGGAAGGAGGAAGAAGGAGAAGGAAGGAGAAGGAAGGAGGAGGAGGAGGAAGGAGGAGGAGGAAGGAGGAGGAGGAGGAAGGAGGAGGAGGAGGAGGAAGGAGGAGGAGGAAGGAGGAGGAGGAAGGAGGAAGGAGGAAGGAGGAGGAAGGAGGAGGAGGAAGGAGGAGGAAGGAGGAGGAGGAGGAGGAGGAAGGAGGAGGAGGAGGAGGAAGGAGAAGGAGGAGGAGGAGGAGGAGGAGGAGGAGGAGGAGGAAGGAGGAGGAGGAAGGAGGAGGAGGAGGAGGAAGGAGGAGGATGAAGGAGGAAGGAGGAGGATGAAGGAGGAAGGAGGAGGAGGAAGGAGGAAGGAGGAGGAGGAGGAAGGAGGAGGAGGAAGGAGGAGGAGGAAGGAGGAGGAGGAAGGAGGAGGAGGAAGGAGGAGGAGGAAGGAGGAGGAGGAGGAGGAGGAGAAGGAGAGAAGGAGCTACTCGTAGATAGAATGACAACAAGGAACACAGTAATAGGATGACTTGTTCCTAATGAACGAGGAGGAGGAAGCTACTTACGACTTCAGAAGACCTACAAATCAAAATCAGGAGACGGCTTCAACATAGAAACGTACCAAATAGGAATATTCTGCAATAATCTAATGACATACTTACGAATGGAATCGAGCTGAAATGATGGAGGACTTCCAAGTCAAGATACATAAAAAAACATGATGAATGTTCGTCTATAATTGTAGCTATCAATTGCCTATAAGTGTTAAAAGTGAAGTAAAACAACTGTATACCCATACATCAATTTAAATTCACAAATAAAACATACATATACCATTTCATTGTAGGACAAAAAGTGTACGTATATATCATCTTGGTGCAATACATGTTCCTAACAATTATTATTTATTGCCATGCATGTAAAAAGGCTATTCTAAGAATAGATACTCTTTCAAATATACACATAAATTCACAAAATAATAAACCATTTTAAATCACGTATATTTAAAAGTTCAGATTTGCGTGCATTCGTGCGTATGCGTGCGTGTGTGTGTGTGTGTGTGTGTGATTCACCATGGTCTTGGATCACATGTTGGAATTGTGACTGACAGTTTTTACTCTCCCGAAAGAGAGCTCAGAGCTCAGAGTTCACATGACCGAGTTATGGGTAATGCTGTGACCTTACACACACACACACACACACACACACACACACACACACACACACACACACACACACACACACACACACACACACACACACACACACACACACACACACACACACACACACACACACACACACACACACACACACACACACACACACACACACACACACACACACACACACACACACACACACACACACACACACACACACACACACACACACACACACACACACACACACACACACACACACACACACACACACACACACACACACACACACACACACACACCCAACTCCCCGCCTACAAGAACTGGAGTAACAATTCGCAGTGCAGCGATACTGAAATTATTTCAGTCCTGGACGGGATTTGAACTCGAACCGCTGTAGCAATAGTCGCGAACGCTACCATTGCGCCGTTGTGTGTGTGTGTGTGTGTGTGTGTGTGTGTGTGTGTGTGTGTGTGTGTGTGTGTGTGTGTGTGTGTGTGTGTGTGTGTGTGTGTGTGTGTGTGTGTGTGTGTGTGTGTGTGTGTGTGTGTGTGTGTGTGTGTGCGCGCGTCCGTATGTATACTTTCTAGCACTTTGTAACTTACACCTAAGTTTAAATCTATTTCAGTACGAGGAAGAGCAGTGAGTAATACAAATTGTATTAAGAGCTAACCTACCATTTGGGGTTTACCCACTTCCATACATAGGACAAACCACAACCTCGATTTGTAAACAAATTTCATTGGGGGTCCACAATTCACCATCCAATTCCCACGCAGTAGGAAGTGAAAAACCCGTGGAAGGGCAAAGCTCAGTCAGTTGCAGCAAGCCGCTTGCCCGACGCTGTTCACTTCCAATTCTCTCTCTCTCTCTTTCTCTCTCTCTTTTTCTTCTGGTAACTCTTGAAGACCCATGTCATCATCAGGAGTTAGTTCTATCTATGCTAAGTATCTCAAAATGAAGAAGGATCTTCATACGTTTGAGTGAATCTTCATATTTTGTTCTACTTCACCATAGACTTGTAACCGCAATCTTTAGTTCTAATATATTTCAGTTTCATATTCACTCGCAAATTCAAGTAATTCTTGATTGCTGGGTTTTATTGATTTATCTATATACATAGGTTTTTAGATACCCAACATCTGCTCCTGCAATAGCGTGGATGAAGATAATTTGATTCAAATATAAGGACAAAGTTTCAGCTTGAAATCTTGACCAATAGACACAAAGATATTTTACTAAGCATTCCTGGAGGGTAAGAACTATTTTGCACGGAGTAACCATCTCTTTCGATTAAGGTAGCTTTTGCTCGGTGCTATTAAGTTTTGCTGTGCTATTAGGTTTTGCTCGGTGCTATTAGGTTTTGCTTGGTGCTATTATGTTTTGCTTGGTGCTATTATGTTTTGCTCGGTGCTATTATGTTTTGCTCGGTGCTATTATGTTTTGCTCGGTGCTATTAGGTTTTGCTCGGTGCTATTAGGTTTTGCTTGGTGCTATTAGGTTTTCGCTCGGTGCTATTAGGTTTTTGTCCAGTGCTAATAGGTTTTGCTCAGTGATATTAGGTCTTGCTCAGTGCTATACCTACCACACCCTATGTCGGGTGACGCAATTGATACTGGTATAATATTTGCGTAAACTCGTTGGAATTGACGATGATCAGGTTCGTATTTTGCAGCTCGAAGCAAACCAACCCCATTCAAATACAAATAACTAGTGCTGTAGAAAATCGTTTGACGATCATCGTTGACCCGTGAACGATGATCACACCGAGCACAACGGACATCTAGGTGTGTTCTAGGCCGTACTTCTAGTACTCGAAAAAAAAACTGTACTAAATAATTTAAGGAGTAATTATGTAGAAGACGAGTTTCCACATCATTCGGTGTTTTCTCCATAAAATTGTAGTTCTTAAAAGGAAAAAAAAATCTTTGTACTAAATAATTTACGGAGTAATTATGTAGAAGACGAGTTTCTACATCATTCGGTGTTTTCCCCCTAAAATTGTAGTTCTTAAAAGAAAGAAAAAAAGAAAAAGAAAGAAAACAAAAGAAAAGAAAAAAAGAAAAGAAAAAATACAATGCCAAGTTGTGGTCTACGTTCACATTCCATCCTTTTCAATAAGCTAAATAACTCCATCTCCACTGGAATTCTGCCAACAGTGACTGTCATTTGACGAGGCTATCCAACACCCAAGTTGAAGTAATAGCTTATGTCGCAGCATTTTTTTTTTTTTTTTTTGTTAAGGGGCCGAGGGTACTTTTTGCTTACTATTCATTTCCCTCAACTCATCCATCGTCCATTCCTCAAAGTCCTCTCAGTGAGTCCATCTATCACAATGTCACATCTTCTTTCCTCACTCTCCTCATCTATCATATAGACGCGTACTTCCTTCAACCTCTTCGACTGCACACTCATCATCATCAATTGGGGACTTAAGCTAGAGGGCGTGTTGTTCCACCCACACGCCAGTGCCAGTCCACATGCTCTCTCAGGGCAATCTCCCATACAGGCACCCACCCTTCCCATTCCAAGCAACTCTCAACAGGTCTGATCAACTTGGCCCGAGCATGAATTATGTGAGCCTCCCCCTTCGCCTCCTACATCGAGGGTTGTCTCTTGTGGAGACAACGCTGAATAGGATCAACATCACATTGTAGTAAAAAAAATAAAACATACAAAAAATAAAGAATAAGGGGGAAGGAAAAAATTTAGGATAAAAAATTAAAATGAACAAAGAAAATAAATGATGAATGAGGAAAATTAGGTTGAAGAATAAAAAACATGAAAATAAAGTATAAAGTACAGATATTAAAAGAATAAAAAGAAATAGAAAAGACAGAAAAAGTAAAAGGAGAGAAAGGAAAGGAGAAATGGAAAATGAAGACAAAACGAGGACTGCTAAAAAAGACTTAATAATAAAGAAAAGGTGAACGAAGAATAAAGAAATGGAGATTACAGAATGATAAAAAGAAGATAAGAAGAATAAAGGATAAAGAAAAAGATAATGAAACAACGAAGAAGGAAAAAGATGAAAATAGCAAATAAGGGAGAATTCATATTTTTCTTTCAAACTGTTTCACGCGTATTTATGATTACAGTATTTTCTGAACTTCATTATTTTTGTCTTCTTAATTGGTCTCATGACATTCCTTGTCGGAGATAACCACGAGATTCTTAACGTTGGGGCCTTGGCATTTATTTTTGATTGCTAAGTAAAATTATATTTCTATAAATATTACTTCTACTGTTACTACTACTTGTACTACTGCTGCTACTACTACTTTTACTACTGCTGCTACTATCACTTTCTGCCGCTATCACTATTACTGCTACTACTATCATTATTACTGCAACTATCACTACTATTACTACTACTACTATCACTACTACTGCTACCACTACTACTACTACTACTACTACCACTACTACTACCACTACTACTACCACTACTACTGCTACTACTAGTATTCCTATTACTAGTACCCAACTTTCTCACCACTGGTACACAACAACAATAAACGTGTACAATGCTTTTGCACAAACTAAGTTTTGGTAAATCTCCTGCACATTTACACCACGTTCCTCCTCGGTTCCTCTTCCTGCCTGCCTCCCTGCCTCTCCGACAACAACGCTTCAAAACTTCATTCCCTCAAGGCTCCGTTGTGCTTTTTCCTTCCCGCATGCTGATTGCTTTCCTCAAAGTGGTCGTCTTCGTCTTTTCTTTTTCTTTTGTCGCTGTCTTACGGACTGCCTCCATACCTTCAAGGGTGTGGTTTATGCTCTTGTTTGCACGCCATCGCGACGACAAGAAAATAACATGCGTACATATATTCACAATACAAGGACATGTGTGCGGACAATCATAGACACAGACATGGACAGAGACAGACGTAGACAGACACAGACACAGACAGACACACAGACACACACCTACATGGTGATAGTGGTAGTGGTAGTGGTAGTAATGGTAATATTGGTGGTGTTAGTGGTGTTATGTTAATGGTGTTAATTATATAAGTGGTGTTAGTGGTGTTATGTTAATGGTGTTAATTATGTAAGTGGTGTTAATTATATTAGCGATGATGATGTTAGTGTTCTTGGTGGTGTCGGTGACAAAGGTGATGATGGTGTTGGTAAGACTGGCGTTCGTGTTGACGTCGATGTTGTCGGTGGTGCAAGCAACCACGGCCGTGGTGCAAGAGGAGGTGGTTGCTGCGTGGAGCAAGAGGCGGAAGCGGAGGAAGAGGACTCTGCATCAGAAGGAGCCCGCGGGGAGGTGGCGATGGCGTTCAGATAAATAGACAAAGATATTGTAAGATAAAGAATGCGAAAAGTTGGATCAAAATAGGAGGAAGAGGATGGGGCATACTGAGGATGTGGCAGAAGATTAAAGAAGAGGATGAGGAAAGGGAAACAGGATGAGGAAGGGGAATAGGATGAGGAAAGGAGAGAGGATGTGGAAGAGGAAGAGAATGAGGACGGGGAAGAGGAGGATGATGGGAAAGTATGAGGAAGGGGAAGAGGATAACGACAGGGAAGAAGACGAGGAAGGGAAGGAGGATGAGGACTGGGCAGAGGATAACGAAAGGAAAGACGACAGGGAAAGAGAAGAGAATAAGGAAGGGGAAGAGGATGAGGAAGGGGAAGAGGTTAATGACAGGGAAGAAGACGAGGAAGGGAAGGAGGATGAATACGGGGCAGAGGATAAGGAAAGGAAAGACGACTAGGAAGGGGAAGAGAATAAGGATGGGGAAGAGAATGAGGAAGGGGAAGAGGATGAGGAAGGGGAAGAGGATGAGGAAGGTACAGGGGTTGAAGAAAGGTCATAGGAAGGGAAAGGGGAAAATGATGTAGAGGAGGAAGAGGATGAGAAAGAGGAAGATGAGGAAAAGAAAGAGGATAAGAAAAGGGAAGAAGACTAGGAAGGGGAAGAGTATGAGGAAGAGGAAGACCCTGAGGAACGGAAAGAGGATGAGGAAGGGGAAGAATATAAGGGAGGGGATGAGGATGAGGAAGAGGAAACGGACCTAAGAACGAGTAAGAATCAAGGGGAGGAAATGGTACTCATTTTGTAATTCACAAATAACCATTCTAATTGCGATGGATTCATGTACAAAAAAGAAGATGCTAGGTGCATACAAGAGCAACAGTAAAGAGGAATAGAAAAAGCTAATTGAGATTAATGTTATTTTCTCTTTCAAGGGAAATTGGTCTACAAATATAAACAAATACTGCGTGGCCAGTCCTTAGAGAGTTATCTAAGTCTGAATAAAATCATAAGGTGGTTAGCAGAGATAGGGGGTATAATTACACTCCCCTTAAAATAACGTAATATGAAATACACATTTTGAATGAATGAATACATACATTATATATGTACTATATATATATATATATATATATATATATATATATATATATATATATTATGCACCCCCTACCAATCTGTACGATGGTAACATAATCGGAAACGTATTGGTTTCGCATTCGCTTAGCTGTTTGAATCCCGCACTCCTTTCCTATTCCCAGCAGTGACTTACCTGCCCTAACAGTCCCTCAAGCGCATAATAGGGCAAAGGTGACGGCTTCGGCCGCAGCTACGAGCTTCCTGGAGTAGACAACTCCTCACCTTGTTTCATCAACCAATCACACGAAGTGTAGAGTGGAGACGTCATTCTTTTTTAGATTACGTCTTGTTGTCACTCGAGGCCCTAACATGACTTTCTTCTTCAGCATAATAGATCAACCAATCACATCAGGCAGAAGCGGTGTTTTTATAGATTACAGGAAGTTGTTAGACCAGGTTCCTCGTTCACCCCCCCCTGCCCCTTCCCCTCCCCCTCCCCCTACTCCTCATCCTATCCCTCCCTCTCCTCCTTCCCCCGACGAGCCAGCCCCCTGTTGTGAAGTCTGGGGCTCTTTTTAGATTACACGAACAAAAAGAGTAAACCGAACCTTCGCATACCATTACAAGTGTCTTCTTGTGTAATGAATTGTGAAAATTCACATTTACTTAAACAAAATCTGACATTTTGGGGGAATGGGAGAGGAGAAGTGTCAGCATTGAGCAGTGTTATAATGATGGTACCCACGTCTATCTATCTCTATCTGCCCCCCCCCTCTCTCTCTCTCTATTTTTTTTATCTATTAATTTTCTTATAATTTTTAAAGACGCCATTTTACAAAAGTCTTTGTCCAAGACAATGACCATATTTGACAGTCCTTGAGCTTTCAGATATAACAAGGGAACCTTCTTTCTTCGATAATTAATGTATCGAATAGCGGGTGTCTTTCAGTCGTGGTTAGCATAACTCAAAATTACAAATACAAATGTTCCCAGTATCAGGACCCTCGTTTTGGATGCCTATACACGCAGGGCAAGGGTGATGAAGAGAAATAGAGGAAAGAGGAGGAGGAGGAGAAGGAGGAAGGGAGGGAGAAGGAAGGGAAGAGGGAGAGAAAGAAAGGGAGGGGGATAGTGATGGAGTTGGGGAGGGAATGGGGAGGAGGAGGAACAGACGAAAGAAGAGGGGATGAAAGGAGGAGAGGAGGAAGAAAGGTAGCGGAAGAGTAGGAGGAAGAGGTAGAGGAAGAGGAAGAAGAGGAAGAGATACAGGAAGAGGAGAAGGAGAAGGAGGTAGAGGAAGAGGAGGAGGAGGAGGAGGAGGAGGAGGAGGAGGAGGAGGAGGAGGAGGAGGAGGAGGAGGAGGAGGAGGAGGAGGAGGAGGAAGAGCGACAACGAACTACCGATTGGACGCGATCGACATGTTGGGTGGCTCGCATGTAAGGCGGTAAAATGCCTCTGGATGGGTTTCAACGATTCAGAATGTGACGGGGGCGCGTGTTCCGAATGGTACCTCTCGTCAGGGAGCATAGCACAGCAAATATTTCGATATTCGCTGCAAATATTCCGATATTCACACGTGTCGTGAGCTTTGATGCCTTCATACAATCAGGGGTAATACTTTAACGTACCCTTCCCCACCCACCGAACATCTCGTCATCAAGTATCGGCCTCGATAAAAGGACGTTATGCATAAAGGATACACAAGGGGCCGTTCTTTGTAAATGCGTTTTTTTGGTCCTTGACGTTTGTACAATAGACTCTCGGCCAAGGCGTCAATAAAAAGGTCCATTTCTTATATACGTGTACTTTACGAATTCCGACACTTTTATAGACATTTTGAATATTCTAAGAAATAAAAAAAGGTTATATGAGAAAAAGGAAACTTTACATACTTGTTCTTCACAACTTGTTATAGCCTTGACCACAATATTGATATTCATGGACCCATTTTTCACTGCTATGTGTATAGACCAAAGATTATCCTTCTATAAACAATACAAGTACCAATGTTTTTAATACTACAAAGTACGTTTCCACTGAAGTAATATTTAATGTTTTTTGGCAATAACAAACAATTCGTACTAAAGAGTTGGTAAAGGAGAGATAGCAGAACGGAAGAAAACAATAAAAGTGATCAGATTTTTTTTTTTACGAATATTTGTCTCCAATCATAAAAATTGAATGCACATTGATTTTTCATACGTAAGTGGGTAACCAGAACCTACAAAATTCTGAATGCATAGAAGTAATACAGTCTATATCAAAAGAGTTGCCAAAAGTACGGAGTAAGCGCTATCTTTATATACATTATATACATATATATATATATATATATATACACACACACACACATAATCATGCGCGCGCACACACACTCAAACACACATACATATACACACACATACACCTCATGTATGTACTTTTCTTTATATATATATATATATATATATATATATATATATATATATAATATATACATTACATTTAATACTTCTGTGACGCCACAGAGTTCTTGTGTTTGATCCCAGTCCTCAGAAGGTTGCCTTCTCAGTCACAGTAACCACACCTCCTCTTCGATTAAGAATATTTCTTCCTGATGATTCTAAATTATGTCCCTCAACTCTACTTTTCAGAATTTTCGCCAATTTGTGATGCACCGCATAAGTTGCACGTAACAATGGACTGCTTCTATACAAAAATTGTCAATTCACGAAATTACTCTAACCTGATAAACATTTCATGAAACAAGCGTTCACTTTATTGCGAAAAAATAACTTAGTCTGCATGTGTTCAAACTTACTGGTGTAATGCATTCTGTGGGGGAAATGTACTTATTACAATAATTATAATATTTTGCTACAATATGATTCTTGTTCTGAGCACTTTTAATTAAAAAAAAAAAAAAAAAAAAAAAAAAAATATTATATATATATATATGTATATATATATATATATATATATATGTATATATATATATATAGATAGAGAGAGAGAGAGAGAGAGAGAGACAGAGAGTAAAAGAAATAAAGAAAATAGAAAAATAAGTGAAGTAAAATAAAATAGAATAGATAAATAGATCAATCAAATAAATCAAAGAAAAAATAATTAAATGAATAAATACATTAATAAATAATCTACCGCGAACTCAAGCCGGACTATCTGATCATATCCAAAAAGGCTCAACGGAAAGACAAAATAAATGATACTCAATTTTGTTGACCAGCGAGCTTCCTTGTCCATTAATGACTGACTGACTGACTGACACACACACACACACACACACACACACACACACACACACACACACACACACACACACACACACACACACGTACGTCCCCCAGAACGACTTGATCCCTTTCTCTCCTAAACTCTCTCCCCCATCAGATCGGTCGAAAATAGTTTGGGGATAGTTCCTCGTCCTTCGACAAATTCCCTGACGAGACCCATCACAGGTTTTCCAAGACACAAGACATCAGAGTCCAGGTCGAGTGTGACCCGATGAAGCTGCCGGAGTCCAGAATCGACAAGGAGGAAGTTATGGGGGGGAAGTCGCCTATGTTGGTTATATAGATTCTGGGGTGGAGGAGGGAGGAAAGCGGATGAAGAAAGAAGAGGATAAGACAGTGGAGATGATGGGAGAAGAAATATGACGAAGAGAAGGTGGGTAAGGAATAGAAAGAAGAGGAGGAAATTGATAAGATGGAGAAACCAAACACACACACACACACACACACACACACACACACACACACACACACACACACACACACACAGGAGGAACCTGAAAAAGAACAGCTTTCCCCACAGAGTGAGATCTGGAACAAGTTGGACGAAAAAGTGGTGTGTGCAAAAACAATTCATGAATTTAAAAACAGTTTAGATAAAATGAGATATGAAGACGGGACACCACGAGCATAGCTCCCCTTCCCGTAAAATACAGCTAGGTAAATACACTAACACACCTACCTTGACGGCGCAGTGGTAGCGTTCGCGAGCGCCACTACGGTGGTCCGGGTTCAAATCCTGCCCAGGGCTGAAATAATTTCAGTATCGCTGCGCTGCGAGTCGTTACTCCAACTCCTGCGGGCGGGAATTTGGACTGTGTGTGTGCGTGTAAGGCCACATCGTTACCCATAGATCAGTCATCTATGAGCTCCGAGTTATCTTCCGGGAGGGAAATAGCTGTCGATCACGAGTCCAACACGCGATCCAAGACTATGGTGAATCACACACACGTATATGTACGCGTACGCACGGGTTTTCACCTTGTCCTTTTTTAGTAGCAACTGAACCATTTTTATACATTTTCAAGCGACTACTCACTGATACATATACAAATTTCATGTATAACAAGCACGTACAAACGTGTGTATTTACAGACACAAAAGAGTGACGTGAAAGCTCAAAATGAATTAAAAGTTGAAGCACAAAAAAGGAAAAAAAAATGGAACTGATCACACGTTTATGGCCAAATGCTTGTTTTAATATAAAAAAAAAAAAAAAAAAAAAAAAAAAGCGTGCCAAGGGAAATACAGTTAATGGATACCCATGTGTTGAATGGAAACGAATCAATGATTTTTTACCAAAGCTTTTGTAAAGAGATTAGCCTCGCCAATGGTCGGATAAAATGGAAGCATTTATCTTAAACTATTTGAATCTGTATCACAAAGCATCGGATCCATCGAGGTAAAAAGCCAGTCACGTTTAGTCAAATTGAAAACAATCGTTTGGGGCTTACCGGTATCTATAGAGGACCCATCAATAATCACGTGTTTAATGTTTATCCCTGGGAATGATAAAACGATTTTTTACTCGTAACTCTTTGAAACGAGGTCATAGTGCAAAGATTCTCTTCTGTAAAAAGTCGCACGGGTTCATTCATTGAGGTACAATTACATTGGGATTACCAAAAATCCATGTGTAATGACCTGGATAATCTGCTGTAATCCTCAACTCTTCGTACCGAACAGCTGTGGTAATACATCACAATACATCAGTTCAATGAAGACTCCAATAACATATGTACCAAGCGGCTTGCAGCAACTAGCAGGATTTTGCCCTAGCATAGGTTTCTCACTTCCCTCAGTGTGGGAGTGAGATGGTCAGTGTACCAATCATCTAATCATATCTGTCGACCCTAAAGTCTCTTAATCTGGTTCACTAACTTGACTCTCCCTACCACAAAGACAAGTTTATCTTAATCTCCTTCAGCTTAGTGACTCATTCATTGGAATCCGATTTGATGGTTTTGTTCCATCAAGAAACGCGTTACCGTATTGAAACTACAAGTCTGATTATCCCCTTCAATTAGGTAACATAATTCAATAACTTTGTTCAGATTGACGTATAGTAACGTCATCGCACTAAGAGGATTAAAACTCCTAAGTTAGGGGTTTCCTCCAAACTGAATAAAATCCACCGAGGTCAGCCAGTAGGTCTGTGAATCTAAACTGGAGTAAATGGTTCATTGTTGATTAACAATTTTAGTCTTGTGTGGGGTTTTTCCTATTATGGGAGAAACTACTGGGCTATTTCATTCATCTTTCTGGAATCCCACTTTGGGTACTGTGTGATGCTTTCTTTTATTCCAGCAACTACAAGAACACATCACTCACTTCCGTGTCATCCCAGCCTAAAAGGAATACCTGAAGAAGGTTCTGTCGAAGTTGAAGAGCAACCAAGACTCAGAAAGGCTCCGATGTGGAAGACGAAGAGGCCCCGAGGAGCAGAAGACGGGAGAACGAGAGACAAGAAGAGGAGCTCGTAGAAGGAGCAGACGAAGAACCACAAGGTCGACCTCCAAAGGTCGAGTTATCGGTTCTCTCCACCTCAACCCTTTTTCCTCCACATCCTCTTCCACCCTCCCTCCCTACCTTTGGCTGTGGTTGTGGGTAATGTTGTTTTTGTTGGTGGTGGTGATGTTGGTGATGGATATTGGTGATGGTAATGTTGGTGGTGATGTTGGTGATGTTGGAGGCGATGATGGTGATGTTGATGTTAGTGATGATGTTGCTGGTGATGTTGGTGATGATGTTGGTGATGTTGGTAATGATGTTTGTGGTGATGTTGGTAATGATGTTAGTGATGTTGATGATGTTGGTGGTGATGTTGGTAATGATGTTTGTGGTAATGTTGGTGGTGATGTTGGTGATGATGTTTGTGGTAATGTTGGTGGTGATGATGGTGGTGGTGGACTTAGTGTTGGTCGTCGTCCCCTTCTCTCTTCCACCGCCTCCTTCTCGTCCTCCTCCTCCTCCTCTTCCAACCAACAGAGCGTGAGCTGTCTATTCACCTAGCCACGCATACACTGACAAGCATATAAACACACACACGCACACATATTCTCCTTCTGTTACTTTCCATCTCCTCCTCCTCTTCCTCCTACCCTTTCTTTTCTCGTTTCCCTTCCTCCTCCTTTTCATCCTCCTCCCCCACTCCTCCCTTTTCCTTTTCTACTCCTCGTCCTCCTCCCTCACTCTTCCTCCTCCTACAATCTTCCTTCTCCTACACTCTTCTTCCTCCTCACACACTCTTCTTCCTCCTCACACACTCTTCTTCCTCCTACATTCTTCCTTCCCCTACACTCTTCCTCCTCCCACACTCTTCTTCCTCCTCCCACACTCTTCCTCCTCCTCCCTTACTCTTCTTCCTCCTCCCACAATATTCTTCCTCCTCCCACATTCTTCTTTCTCCTACACTCTTCCTCCTCCTCCACACTTCCTCTTCCACCTTTTCTCCTCATCCACCTTTCCTCCTCCTTCACCTTTCCTCCTCCTCTTTCACCTTTCCTCCTCCTCTTTTCTTTCAATATCTCCTGTAACTCTTCCTCTTCTTTCTCTCTCTTCATCCTACTCTTACTGTCAGACTAACCTTGAGCTATAACTCTTCTCTCTTGCACGCTATCACATGTACAACTACAATATACACGAATATAAGAACACTTATATTCAAATATTTGTAATGTTTATCTTTATAGTTGTATGCACGTATCCTCACCGCCCTCCACACACACACACACACACACACACACACACACACACACACACACACACACACACACACACACACACACACACACACACACACACACACACACACACACACACACACACACACACACACACACACACACACACACACACACACATACACACACACACACAAGCATTAGAGAACTCTGTGCCTGATCAATGAACTGTATAAGAACACAAACATAAGAATGAAGGAGACTGCAAGAGACCATAAGGCCTACAATAGGTAGTTCCATGTCCATTACCACCTGTCATCCCTATCCATAAAGTTGTCAAAACTTTTCTTGATCACTCTATACTACAGACGATTCCGTTCATCTCGAGGTTCGACCCTGAACTTAATAGGTGCGGTGCAGGCAAGGTCATCATATTAAGACGGCTGGGCAAGATTCGTAGCAAAGGATTTAAATTGGGGGGGAAATAGGTTTAAGAAGGAAATAGGCAAGAACTGGTTTACCAGCAGTGGTTAACGAATGATGTAGATTAAGTAACCATTTAATGAGCGCTGAAACTATCGTTTAAGAGAAGATTAGATAACTTTATAGACAGGGATGAAAGGTGGTAAACGAAGTGAAACTTCCTAGTGTAGGCCTTAAGGTCTCTTGCAGTCTGCTTCAATCTTGTGTTCTTATGCTCTCTTCAAATCAATATTCTATCCATTGTGGGTTTTGATGGAATATTTTCTGTGGCTTACAAGAACAAAAGGAGTTTAGCGCGTTGTGGTAATACAGAGTTTAATCCTGAGATGAGACGGTTCCCCTGAGACAACTGAAACGGTCATTTGGAAACCGGAACAGTAATAATGAAATCTGGTTCGAAAAGGTTAATTTGAGTTGGCTTATTTTGCTATAAAAAGGTTACCAGAGAAATAGATAAACGAAATAATGAATATGCAAATGAATAAATAAAACAAATAAATTGATTAGTAAATAAATGAATAAATATATCAGTAAATGGAGATAGAAAAAGAGACAATTAAGCAAATGAATAAACAAATAAATGAATAAACATACAATTATAGAGACAAACAAGTAAACAAAAATATAATTAAGTAAATAAAAACATGAATAAATGATCGAATCAATAAACAAACAGAAATAAATTGAAATAGCAAGTAAACAGTTTAATATATATATATATATATATATATATATATATATATATATATATTATATATATATATATATAGATAAATGAACGAATGAAAAAATACTGGAATAGCAAATAAAAATAAAGAACTTTATAAGTAGATAAATGAATAAAGATTTAAAAATAAATAGATAAATGAATGGACGAATCTATAAGCAAATAAGCAAATATTGAAATATCTTGTGGGCGGCTATGATAAAAGAAAGAATGCCACACAGGAAGCAAGGTTTTAGGAAAAAGCCTTCCCGAAGGGAGCGAGTCTGACTGATGGAGACGCGTGCTATGAAGGAGGGGAACAGAAAACGGAGTTGGAGATGCCAGGGATAAACAAAGACGAAAGAAGATTAAGAGAAACAGTAAATAATAATAACTATGATAATGAAAAATATTTGGAACATTAAGTAAAATGAATAAGAATGACAGACAGAACAGACAAGATACACACAGACAGACACAGATATGGTCAAGGGAGATATATAGTAAAGAACGTTCAATCTGGTAGACAGACAGTACGACAAACAGACATATTGACAAAGACAATAACTAACATTGGTATTCAGGTAGTAGCTGATGACATACATACTGGTACAGACACTCCGATGTAAATCAATACACGGTGAACGGAAAGACATACAAGCCAACAGACGGATAGACAGACGTGTGTATTCGTGTGTGTGCGTAGGTGTGTGTGTCTGTGTATCCAGTAGTATACAAAAAAGAACATTGAAAGTGGAAAGGCATTTAAGTCATTCAAAATCATGTCACATCTTTTGGATTCTATTCTCACTCAAGACTTGCTAAAATTGATAGGCGGACCCTTACATAATAGAGTAATATGAGAGTCGGTTCTCAGCTTGATAAGACATATGGAGTGGACAATAATGCTGATCGGTCAAAAAAAAAAATGGGATAGTCATTCATCCCTCTTTTCGCTTGAGTCATACGATTTCATTCAGCTGACGAAAATTCTTATGCTTATAGAGTATAAATCCGCCTGTTTATTCTGTAGCTATAAAGACTGACTTAAGTATGGTTATCCTTCATATTAACCATTTTGTTAAGTAAAACCCACTGTGCAAAGGGTGGTAGGAGGAATAGGAGGAGGAATAGGTGGAAGAGGAGGAAGAAGAGGAGGAAGAAGAGGAGGAAGAGGAGGCGTAGGAGGAGGAGGAGGAAGAGGAGGCGGAGGAGATGGGTGACGACGACCACCACTACCACTACTACTACTACAACCGTCACAACCACCACCGCTGGAATAACACTGACTGTTTATCCTGTCTCCCACGAAACGATTTTATTCAGTCCAAGAACGACCCCCACCATCACTAGAAAGGATTAACCTCAAGAAGTCCAAGTCACGTCCAAGACTTTCGTGAACAAAGGACCCGAAGACAAAGGATGGGCGACGACACTGGACGGATCAAGGGTCGAGACAAAGGCCAAGCATAGCTGAGCATCTTGTGGTCCGAACAATCCCTTAGGAGACGCCGAGAGAGAAGGTCAAGTAATCCCCTTCCGTACCGGGTGCCACTTTTCCTTTTATTTTGGACGCCGTCACGTGATTTCATTCGTCTCCATGGCAACTACGTGGTGAGGAAATTACAAGATATTTTAAACGTCTCAGTGGCAAATGCGTACTAAAGAGTTTAATCTCGTATTAGCGATTTTTATTGGCTCGTTGGCAGGCCCTGGTAAAGTAGAAAATATAATTTTTTTTACACATTAACTGTATCAGAGTTTCCATGGAAACTATGTATGAAAGAGATTAAAACCAATATTAGTGAGTTTATTTTCTTTGGGTCCATTGACGGGTCCCAGATGAAAAAGATTGATAGATTCTACAACCCATTCAACGTCCAAGTGACTCAATGTGTATGTTTAGGAAAACACTAGAGGTTTCAATTCATCTAAAAATAACCTGGATTCCGCAAAGGTTAATTATCTCAAGTGAACTCAAGAGATTAATGAATAATTGAAAATTTCTGTCCTTGGTAATCAATCTTTTAATTCAGCTTTAAAAACATCATAGTAGTTAAAACTCACCTAGCAACGAAGGTATTTTATTTTATTTTATTCTATTTTATTGAGGACTAATGATAAGAGTTTATATTCGCTTTGAAAAAAGAAAAGAAAAAAAAAGGAGGAAGGAGGTCGAAGACGGGGGTGGTGGCTTCGCAAGGTCACCAGCACCATTTCGGAGTCTCCTTCGTCCTTCCCAATAGCCTCGCGAGGGGTCCGAAAGATGAGGTCTCCGGTCTTGTGCCCCCCGACAGCTGTTTTCCCCAAGAGTCCCCGAAGTCAATCTCGAAATCCAAGGGCGCCCGCTCAAGGTTTTACCCTTCCTCCTGACAGACGACCACAAAGATGAAGCGAAGGGGGAAGAGGAGGAAGAGGGGAAAGAAGAGGAAGAGGATGAAGAGATGAAGGGCGTAGTAGACCAAAAGGAAGGAGGGGGAGGTGTTGGTATAGGAGGAGGAGGAGACAAAAGAAGAGGAGCAGGAGGCGAAAGAAGACGAGAAGAGTGAAAAGGGAGGACAGGAGGTGGATGAAAAAAAATGAAAAGACGGAGGAGGAGAAGGAGAAGAAGCAGCAGGAAAAGGAGAAGAAAGAAAAGGATAAGTAGAAGTAATAGAAAAAGGAGGAGAAGAAGAAGAAGAAGAAGAAGGAGAAGAACACGAAGGAGGAGCAGGATAAGAGGGAAAGGAAGATGGAGATGGTGATAGAGAAGGAGAGGGAAAAGGGAATGGAGAGGAAGAATAATGAGGAGAAGAAAGAGAAGGAGGAGACAAACGAGTAGGAGCAAGAGGAGGAGAAGAAGATGGAGATGGAGAAGAATAAGGGAAATGAAAAAGGGAAGCAGGAGAAGATGAAGAGAAAAAAAAAGAAGGAGAAGGAGAAGAGGGAGAAGGAGACGAAGGAAAAGAAAGAAAAGAAAGAGAGGAAGAAGAAAGCGAAGAAGGAAAACAAGAAGGAGAAGAAGGAGGTGATGGAGGAGCAGGGGAAGAAGGAAAAAAGAAGAAGGAGAATAAGAATATGAATGAAAAGGAGGAGAGCCAGGAGAAAGAGGAGAAGAAGGAGAAGGAGAGGGAGAAGAAGGAGAGGGAAAATAGGAGAATACAATCTTTACGTATTCCGACCGCGAAGACTTGTATCTCTCCAAGGAGTGCAATTGAATGAAGAAAGAAGAATAGAGATATACTGATAGATAGGCAGACAGACCGGTAGCATTACAAAGACATACAGATAGACAGGGTAATACAGAGGGACACAGGGAAAATGACATAGGAGACAAATGGATATACTTAGACTATATATCTTATCAAAGACAAAGATAAGGAGACATAGAGGGAGACACACACACATACACACACACACACACACACAGAGAGAGAGAGAGAGAGAGAGAGAGAGAGAGAGAGAGAGAGAGAGAGAGAGAGAGAGAGAAGGGGGAGGGGGGAAGGGAGAGATAGAGAGGGCGGGGGTAGAGAGGGTGGGGGTTGAGAGAGAGAGAGAGAGAGAGAGAGAGAGAGAGAGAGAGAGAGAGAGAGAGAGAGAGAGAGAGAGAGAGAGAGAGAGAGAGAGAGAGAGAGAGAGAAAGAGAGAGAGAGATAGAGAGAGAGAGATAGAAAGAGAGAGAGAGAGAGAAAGAGGAAAGATTATTTAAGATGATTCTCACTGAAGTTGAACGTTCCTTTAAATTCTTTCGATCGAAAAGGAAAGTGGAACCCCGTTCATCTTAACATGGCGAACATTTTCTTCGCTGATATTGATGCATACGTGTATTTAATTTTTGGGTTTTATTTATTCTTTTTTTTCATTTAATTTCTGCAAGACTGTTTATCTAACGGGTCATATCCAGTGTTGCCAACTGTGATCTATACCAGTTCCCACAAATGAGTTAGATTTTTTCACAAAATTCCTACAAGGAAATCTGGATTTCAACATTTCTCCCACAAAAAGAAGGAATTATTATATACACAAATAAGTTCATTACAACATATAATTCTTCAAATTCTACATACAATTCATCAAATTTTTCCCACAAATTTATAGAAAATTCACACAAAATGACTCATACCTGTTCCCAGAGAATTCCTTAAAGTGAACTGATAAGTTACAATTGGGTCAATCATGACCTCAGGTGTTCGCCCCTATTTCAGTAAATATTCAGAAAAAAAGTGGAGTATCTTTAAAACACGAATAATGGTAATGCTAATTAAATATCTCGCTGCTAAATCACAATGAGGTTAATGAACCTTTTCTACATGCATTTATGTATTACGATAGGTGGAAGGGAGGTAGAAGCCATTTAGACACGAAGAACTTGTATACATGTTATGGCGTGGATGAGAAACAGACAGACAGATAGACAGAGGTACACACACACACAAACAGACAGATCCAGCACGTGGTCCAAAGACCAAGGTGAATACACATACATTCAGTCACTCAAAAAAAAAAAAAAAAAAAAAAAAAAAAAAAAAAAAAAAAATCCTAAGCCCAGTCA
>NC_134785.1:65440582-65470582 GCF_046742065.1 Oratosquilla oratoria | reverse complement strand
ATATATACAGTATATACACATCTATATTCGTATCTTTCATATCTACACACACACACACACACACACACACACGCGATTACTGTTGATCACGAGTCCAACACGTGATTCTAGACCATGGTGAATCACGCACACACACACGCACGCACACACACACACGCACGCGCGCACACACAAACACACATAAACACACAATGTATACATATATATTGTGAAATTTACAAAAATTCTCCCTGAACTTTCAACCCCATGTAGGCCTATAAGAAAAGAAAAATAAAGAAAAGAAGTAAATGTGAACGTGATCCTAAGACTTTTCTAAAATATCGCTTTCATTTTATCTCAGGTCTGGAGCGCTTTAACGCTGATGAAGCTTATTATAACTGCTGGAAGAAAACTAATATTGTTTTTTTCAACTTTAATGATGCTATATTAAGAAAATAAATAAATAAATGCGAATAAAAAATTTGACGCTTCGTTGAACCTTTATTGTTATATTTGCTGGTCTATTTTCAACCTTGTATAAAAGGCCATTTATCCATTTTTATAACGTAAACAATGGTAGATTATATGGGAAGTTTCTTTATTTAAATTTTGAAAAAAATTCTGCAAGTGATGTGTATATATATTTTCTCTCAGGCTTGTGTTTGTTTTCTCTCTCTCCCGTTTTAACACTGATATTCAACCAAAAGCCTCCTCTATCTCATTCCGTTCTATTCAAACTCAACTTTGTCCTGTATCTACACAAGCTGAAGAAATACGTTTGCCAATTGTCGGAGCAATAGAAGCAATATCCCATTGCAGAGAACTCCATGACTCACGGAACTGGCTATTCGACATTCCTAAAACGCTACCTCAGTGACCTCGTTTGACCCAGACAAGATCAAATCATCTACATACCCTTGTCATGTGCTAACGGCTCTGATGCCACACAACACCGAATCACACGGGGATCTTCCACGATACCTTATGTCATCAACTCTTCGACGATAACTAGGACAACGCTGCAGAGGATCACAGTCGTATTGTTGCCGGTTATGACGCTTCTGTATCACCGTTTCGTGGCGGTGAATTGTTGGCATTGCACCAAACTGCGCCGCGGATTAATCCGTTTCAGAGTCGACATTGAGTCAAGCCCGGCGCGTGATCAAGGTATTTGGCCTCTTCCGAGTTCCGCTTCCCGGGGATCTCCAGCAATGCAGAGTTATGCATACGTACAAAGGGAAGTGTGAGGGTGAGTACAAACGGGAACACATACACTTGCATACAAACACGCACAAGCTCGCGCGCACCCCCCACATTTTATATATATAAATATATATATATATATATATATATATATATATAATGTATATATATATATATATATATATATATATATATATATATATATATATATATATATATGTGTGTGTGTGTTGTTGAGACGTTGCGACAGGTTTGAGGAAGGTGGAAGCGTAAGTCACGGGTCTAGGACAGAGTTTATTCCTGACCTGTTTCGCTTAGCGTTTCTTCCTCTGAAGAAGCTCTAAACTCAGCCCTAAACCCGTGTCTTACTCTTCCACCTTCCTCAAATATTATATATATATATATATTATATATATATATATATAATATATATATATATATACATACACACATATATATACCAATTGTTTCTTCCCCCTTATATGGGGGGTAGCTAGTCAAGGCACGCACCTACTCCCAACCAGTTCCCTCCGAACCACCTCCCATTGTTTCCCTCTCATCTTAGCTTCCCGTGGATGAAGAGTCATTCTGGTCTCCTGCCCACTGCCGGGTCAGAAGCAATGCAGCAAGACACGTCATGCACAAAATAAATAAATAAATAAATGAATAGATAAATGAATAAATAAACAAAATGAAATAAAAAATAAACAAAATAAAATACAAAATAAATAAAATAAAATGAAATAGTAATAGAATAAAATTAAGTAAGATTAACTTAAGGTGACGTACAACCAAAAGACTTCCGGAACTCAAAAAAGCTAATATGGCTTGAGATACAATAAAGAATGAGAGAGTAAAACAGAGTGAGAGTGAGGGACCAAGAGGAAGGTCTGGAATGTGAGAGAGGGATCTGCATGGAAGCTCGCCTGCACTCTACCCAACCGACCGCGAGGAGACATAAATCACAGAGAATAAAAACTAATCTTTTGTTTGTACAAAACACATCGAGCTTAAGAGGTCGTTCAAGAATACCCTTCAATAAAGTGGGCAATAGAAATAATACATAAAAAAAAAACATGATATTTGGTGGTGGAAAAAAAAACACGAAGATGGCTTAAATGTTGTAGTCTTAATTTGAGACCAAAACGTTGATGGAAAATGAAACTGTGGTCTCTTCCAAGGCCGTTTAATTAAGGAAGTTTATACCCAGGCGGGTCGTTCTGTACACGCACAGGAACTGATTGCCAAGCCCTTGAACGAGTGTCTTACCTTTGGGATGCTATGGTCATGGGTTACCATATTTATAATCGAAATAAATTACATCCCATGTTTAATATACGAGAATCAATCTAGAGAGTCGTCAAAAGAAATTTACATAGATTACATTTCATAACACTCCTGATGGGTCCTCTGTAGACAACTTTCTTAAGAAGACAATGTTGGTCGCACCGTTAAAGCAATCTAATCCCTAAATCATCTTTGTCTTTCTCTCACCATCCAATCTCTCATTTGTCTTCGCTTCTCTAAATATAACAATACACCCTAATCTTCGATACCCCAAAGCCAAGGTCAGCCTAGTGGACCTCTATTAAGAATAACTTTTCTAATAAGCTGAGGAGCCTACGCCAGGAGGCGCTGAGTAACTGCGGTCGAAGCAGTCATCTATGCCCTACTACGCGCTCAATGGACTGTTTGGGTAGTTAACAGTCACTGCTGGGAACCGGAGAGGAGTGTGGGACTCGAACCCAGAACAAAGCGAATGCGAGACAAGCACAATTCCTATTACGCCACCAACACAAATAGGCCAGGCAAATTTATTCATTGCGAAATATCAGAGTGCCAGAAATCTAACATCCTAAAACACTATGAATTACGTTGAATATCTTGTGTTGCCTACTGCTAGACGATTTCAGTCAACATGAAGGAACTACTAAGTTTACAGGGAGTAAATAATTGATTAATTGTAAAATCCCCCCCAACAGTGATCAACTGTAGAATCTACTACATCCTAACTACACTCAATTGTTGAATTCCCCCTCAACACACACTTGTCAACTGTACAATTTCCACTCCAACTAACATAGATTAGGTTAGGTTAGGTTAGGCTTAGTTTGGTATGGTTTGGTAAGGTTTGGTAAGGTTTGGTAAGGTTTTGTTAGGTTTGATATGGCATGATATGATATGGTTTGGTACGGTATGGTATGGTTTGGTATGGTATGGTTTGGTCTCGTTTGGTTGAGTTAGGTTTGGTATGGCATGGTATGGTATGGCATGGTATGGTATGGTATGGCATGGTATGGTTTGGTTTCGTTTGATTAAGTTAGGTTTGGTATGGCATGGTATGGTTTGGTTTGGTACGGCATGGTATGGTACGGCATGGTATGGTATGGTATGGCACGGTATGGTATGGTTTGGTTTCGTTTGGTTGAGTTAGGTTTGGTATGGCATAGTATGGTATGGCATGGTATGGTATGGTATGGTTTGGTTTCGTTTGGTTGAATTAGGTTTGGTATGGCATGGTATGGTATGGTTTGGCACGGCATGGTATGGTACGGCATGGTATGGTATGGTATGGTATGGTATGGTATGGTTTGGTTTCGTTTGGTTGAGTTAGGTTTGGTATGGCATGGTATGGTATGGTTTGGTTTCGTTTAGTTGAGTTAGGTTTGGTATGGCATGGTATGGCATGGTTTGGTACGGTATGGTATGGTATGGTATGGTTTGGTATGGCACGGTATGGTATGGTTTGGTACGGCATGGTATATGGTTTGGTATGGTATGGTACAACTGTACAATCCTCACCCTATCACGTGTGTATGCATATGCGTTGGAGGAGAATTCTACAATTGATTCGAAAAAATAATCAAGCATGGCAATAATGACGCAGTTGATGATAAGATTGATGATGATGACGTAATAATGGGAGGTGCAATAATACCTTCACGATTTAATCAGCGCTCATGCAATTGCATTGATTACATTTATCCGTGTTAAACACATGTATGAAATTTCATAACTACATCACGGATATTAACACAAAGAATGACAGTAGTTTTTTTACCCTGGGCAGCGACATCAAATGTTATGACTATGCTAATAAAAGCGACGCTAACAACTATGCTAAAAATAAAACTATCATAAATTCTAACAATACCGATTTGTATTACGGGCACGTGTTCTGTAAAGAGAGACCTTTATGGTTTCATTAAAGGAGGTTCGTAATTTCGTTCAGCCTATTACCAAGAGATTTTAATCAATTTAAATAAACCTTGGGGAATCCAAAGGTTAATAAGAATGTAAGAGGAGCGATACAAACACACAAAAACACACACACACACATACACGCATTTAAGAGCAAACTAAACACTGAGATACAAAGACGGGACACCACAAGCATAGCTCCCCTTCCGTAAGATACAACTAGGTAAATAGATACACACATGCACAGGCATTGGTGCGCACACACACACGCACACACACACACACACACACACACACACACACACACATACACACACGCACACACACATACACACACACACTCACACGCACACACACATACACACACGCACACACACACACTCACACGCACACACACACACATGCGCGCAGGCATACGCACACACGCACAAACACATACCCACATGCACATACATTCACATACACGTACACACACAAACATACATAAACATGTTACAAGAGAAACCGATACAGACACACCGATACACATAAAGACGTACATACACATATACAAAAACAAACACATACACAGACGCATACACAAATGAATTCCCATAAAGTCACATTCGTTGTAAGGCAACAAATAAATGTCCTAACTCTCAAAAACAATTATTCAATGTTCAAGTATATAAAGGAAACAGATTCCAGTTCTGATTCCGAATATAAGTTTTACTCTTAATCAGGGAGAAAGTACTCAGTTTCGAAGGGGACTAACTGACCATAGTATGAGAAAAACAATCAGTATATTATATAAAATTCAAATATATAAATAGATAAAAAACTTAAATAGATGAATAAACAAAATAAATAGATAAATAGATAACCAAACAAATAAACAAAATCAATAAAAATGAAAAAAAGAGATAGATAAATAGATAGATAATATAAGAATAGAATAAAAATAGTGTAAAGTGAAGCTAAACAAAGATATTTGAATCTGAATCAGCTGTTCTCCAAAGACAAACGAAATCGGCGTCATCTGTCTTCCCGAAAGAAGCTTTAGGTATGCAGCCGCCGCGGTCGACGAAGCCAAACACCCACCCCCACCCCCACCCACCCCCTCCCGGGGTCCCCGTTTTCTTCCCCGAATTCTCTTTACGTTGGTTTGGTGGTCGACCGGGAGACCTAAGTCTGTTTCCCGTTTTCTTTCTTCCGATGTCGTCTTCTCACTCGTCATTAACGAATTCTTTACCGGTTCTGTACATTTACTCTTGTGAAAAATACTGCAAATCTATTCCCTTAATTTCCGTGGCTTCTTATACGTATTAAACGATTTTTCACTTATGTCGACTGGACAGTCTCTCAAGGTCTTCTCTCACTGCGGTTGACGTCAGAATTTCTTATTTATATACGTAGCACTATCTTGGCGGTGCAGTAATTAACAACAGAGGAAAGTTTGCTCAACAAAAAAGTAGCACAGTGACCTACCAAGGGGCAGAATGTATTATTCATTTGAACTCCATAACAAGAGTAAATATTGTATATATATATATATATATATATATATATATATATATATATATATATATATATATATATATATACATATATATATATATTATATAGTCAAATGTATTTTAAGTAAATGTGAAAAACAAGTTAATAATCAGTATATAGAAATACATATATACACAGATACATGCATAGGTACATACGCACATATATACCTAAACATATCAATACATATACATATACTTAGATGAGACCACCTTTGCGGTAATTGTATTCCATCATAAATGCAACGCCGAAGGCTTCTAGTATACAGTCACCCCGACCCCATACCGCCTTCCACAAACATCGTTGATAATTAATTAATGAATAATTAATCAATCATTAACTGATCATTAATTATTATTAATGTTATACTACATTAATACAATACTGTATCAATATAGCATTATACTAACACATACACAATTTTATATATATATATATATTAATCATTAATCACATAATCAACCTCTTTACTAATTGAACTATAGTGAAGGTTCTTATCAAAACATGTATAACTACGGTCGAGGCATTCCTACTTTGACCTTAAGCTTCGATAATTTGAACAAGTGGCTGTGACTGGTGGGCAATTTGAATCGGACCTAAACTTAGAAACGTGATTTTAAAATTTTCGCCAAACCAGTAAAACCCTTTCTGCCACTAGAGTATTTTTCTTCGTTTCATACTTAAGTTTCTCTTGTTTATTTAATTATCTTTAAAAACGGACTAGTATTTTTGCAAATTGTAGCAAATAAACTTAGAACAGTTTTAAGTAATCAAGGTATCAAATTATTCTACATCGTCATTTGTTGTTAGAAAAAATATGTAGGTACTATGTTATAGATCTAATGTGTTTAATGCTAAAGATCACTTATTGCTCTATATACCTACACACACACACACACACACACACACACACACACACACGCACACACACACGCACGCAAAAGCAACGAGATAAGCAAGCCGCCAAACTAAATTAATTAAGCTAATTAAACATGATGGTGTTTACTGAATAAATTTGAATTATATGAACAGTGGAGGAGAATGCCAAGTGTGGCTATGCGCTGGTGAGGCGTTAGATCCAGGTTAATGTTTGAAGGGATGGTATGATATTGTCTAACACTATCGTAACCAAATCTATGGCAATCAGTCTTTTCTAATACGCTTTCTTTGTTTCAAACTGGTTTCTGATCTCAACTTTTAAATAAAATGGTCAGAGTTCGAATGGCTACTGATGATTTTCTTTTACCCGAGCTATTTTAGTGCATAGGGCTAATTTGGTTGTTTTTGCTGCAACTAAATGCATTTAGGATTAAGCCAATCATTGTTTAATTTCAGTAACAATATTGTTGTATCCCTATAAGAAATATAGAGTAAAAATTTGGTAAACAGAAGTATCCTTGATAAGATATTTTACGATGAAAATGCAGATAGGCATCTGTAGATGAATGAGAGAGTAGGTTACGAAAATGTACCTTTTGTTAAGAGAGGGAAGTGGAGAGCACACTAGAGTCAAAGTTATTGTATCAGAGCGATTCGTAAACGCTAGATTTAGATGAACAGAACGAAACTATAGGAACGTATTGTCGAAAACGTACACGTAGCACACGAGGAATTTTGAGAAGAAATTTACACAAAGAAACTATGAGAGAAGTTGGGAAGCGTAGTAAAGATGAAGATTGAATGGATGTCAAAGATGTTTAAAGGTGATAGGATAGATGGAAATAAAGGTGCGAAGAAGCCGACAAGAAAAGCAAAGGATAATGCATAAGACTGCATGAAAAATGGAGAAAGGAACGGAAGATACAAAACTAGTGTTACATATATTAAAAAAAAGAGAGAGAGAAATAAAGGTGTTAAGAAACCGACAAGAAAAACAGAGGATAATGCATAAGCCTGCATGAAAAATGGAAATAGGAAAGGAAGATACAAAAGCAGTGTTACATAGATTAAAAGAGCGAGAGAGAGAGAGAGAGAGAGAGAGAGAGAGAGAGAGAGAGAGAGAGAGAGAGAGAGAGAGAGAGAGAGAGAGAGAGAGAGAGAGAGAGAGAGAGAGAGAGAGAGAGAGAGGCGAGAACATGGGAAAGGAGACAGGAGAAGCAAAGAAGGAATTTCTTTTTAAACTGAACACAATGATAAGAACCTAAATGGATATAAGTCAGTTGTGGTGGCATATAGGAAAAATAAGTCAGAGAACACACACACACACACACACACACACATATATATATATATATACATATATATATGTATATATATATATATATATATAAATACACGCACGCTCGTGCACACACAGATACACACACACAAACACATAATATAATGTATAGGGTTTATATATATATATATATTTATATATATATATAATATATATATATATATATATACTGTGTGTGTGAATGTGTATGTTTGTGCATGCATGTATATGACTGTCCACAAATAATGGTAAATGCTTTCTATGGTTAAACCTCTTAAACAAGCAAATGTTAAACATGAAATTCAATTAAAGAAATTAATTGGACAAGTGAAATGACATCACTAAGTGGATTATACGTGATTTGAGTTAATTATCAATAAATATTCATATGATTTACGACCTTCCACTGCCACTGGCGCCATCTATCGGAATAGATTGGATGCTGCTATTCTTTCAACCTCTATCACGTTAAAGCCTCCGCTGGTTGTTGGGTCCGCCTTCCGGCTCTCCTATCATCACTCTTGCCCTCTCTTACCCTCCCCTATTTCTCTCTCCAACTGTCTCAGTTCCCGTCTTTCTTCCCATCTCTCTCGCTCCCTCTCTCTCTCTCTCTCTCTGATCTCTCTCCCTCCCTCCCTCTCTCTCTCTCTCTCTCTCTCTCTCTCTCTCTCTCTCTCTCTCTCTCTCTGGGTCTCTCTCACTCTCTTCCTCTCTCTCTGTATCTATCTCTCTCTCTCTCTCTCTCTTTATACTACTCTTACTCCCTCTCTCCCTCCATCCACATTCACCTCCATAGATATCTTTATGTCACATGTACACAAAAACGTGTGTGTGTGTGTGTGTGTGTGTGTGTGTGTGTGTGTGTGTGTGTGTGTGTGTGTGTGTGTGTGTGTGTGCGCGCGTGTGGGCGTGTGTGTGTGCTTGTGGGCGTGTGTGCTTGTGGGCGTGTGTGCACGTGGGCGTGTGTGTACGTAGGCGTGTGTGTACGCGGGCGTGTGTGTACGTGGGCGTGTGTATACGTGGGTGTGGGTGCACGTAAGTATGAGTGGGTGTTTTCTTCTTCTAATAAACGAGTGTATCTACGCTGTCGAGTACACTTCGGTCTGCTTCGTTACTGGAACCAACACGAATTTCGAGGAATGCTGATATCAACATTCACAAAGTTAAACTTTCTATTATCATTTGCATCAAGCGTATAAACAAGTATTGCTACGAGTATGTATAAACAAATACAAACATTTCATTATTTTAGTCTCAACTTACTCCCACTCACACACACACACACATAGATACATGCACACACGTATACATGGATACATAGCTACATACATACATACATACATACATACACAAATACATGCTTGTTCATTCACACAGGTTCAGAAAAATATATAGACCCACACACACACACACACACACACACACACACACACTCATGCGGGCACCCGCATTTATATGTACAGCATACATAAACAAAAATATATGCACATATGCACACACCAACGCATGAAGACCCAAACAATGGCACGCACGCACACACAAACACACGCACACTCACACATGCAGATGACAAGACACTTTGCAGGCCTGGAAATCACAGCAAAGTTGGATACGATTTCTACTTTGTATTCATGTATTCTCCGGGCGAATTTCTATAGCAAGTGTTGGCATTATGGCTTCGACGGCGGGAGGAGCCTCGCCCCCTGATGGATGGGGCAGGAACAGAGGTGGTCTCCGTGGTGGTGGATGTGGTGGTGGTGGTGATGTCGACGGCGGTGCTGGTGGTGCTGTTGGTGATGCTGATGGTTGTGGTGTTTGTGGTGTTTTTGCGGGTGGTGGAAAACGTGATGAATTTTTTTTTTTTTTTTTTTTTTTTTTTTCTTGGTGGTGATGGTGCCAGTAATGGTGTTGGAAGCAATGGTGGTAGCTGTGACGGTGAAAAAAAGGTGATGGTGGTGTTAGAAAGAATATGGTGTAGGTGGCAGTGGTGAAGGTGGCAGCAGTGATGGTTGTAACGGTGATAACAGATTCGGCGGTGATTGTAGCAATGATGATGTTGGTAGTGATGATGGTGGTAGTGATGATGGTGGGAGTGGTGGTGTTAGCGTCGAAGGTGGAGGTGTCGAAGGTAGAGATAGTGACAGATATCGTTGCCGAGTTCTGGCGACTGTAACTAAAGTTGTGGAACAGCGACAGCAACAGCAGAACTTGTACACGTTAAATCTGTCACCACAAATCCCATTGCATGACAGATTCCACCCCAGATGATTTCATTCAGGCCAAAGTATCATCTGGACAGTACGCCAGATCATTCAAAAAGTATCCGACCAGGTAATGGCACAGGTGATAGATTTCCAGGTAGTAGCGTTTTCTGAATAAATAAATTAACGCAGCCCGAAGGGATTTCTCCCCGTCTTCTCCTTTTCTGCAAGAGGGGACGGAGAGGAGGGGTCGCCGATTTAATGAAGCGGCTTTGCTGTGGATGGGCTGTGTCTTGCGACACTGCTTCTGACCCAGGGCAGTGGACAAGATGCAGGGATGACCCGTCATCCAGGAGGTGCCAAGATAAGAGGGAGGTAAGAGGGTGGAGGGGAGTGGAGTATGTAGGGGATGGAATGGGTGGGAGTGGTTTCTATGCCTTTGTTTTTTGGCTACCTCCCGTGTAAGGGAGGGGGGAAAGCCTTGTTATATGTATATAGCGTTGCCTGTGTTATTCCTAAGATGATTGTGGTAGTAGCTATAGGAGTAGGTAGGATGTGGTAGTGATGGTACTCTTCTTGGTGATAGTTTTAGCACCGGTACTGGTGTTGGTGGTAATGGTTTCAGCGGTGGTGTTCATCGCCTCCACGGGAGATTTACTGTTGCGAGATCCGTTTCTCCGAGGCAGAAGATGAATGTGGTGCAACCAGAAGAGTTGTTAGATCGTAACCACAGAAGGTGTTAGATTGCTAAGCGAGGCGTTGTAGTGGCGAGGTTGCTGGGTAACTACAACCCACACAAGTTGTGAATTCCTGACAAACTGGTTTTGTGGCAAGAATCTACGAAGTGCGCTGTAGCAGTTAACCTCAAAGGTACATTTTACTTTTGTCTTTTACTTTAAATGTATCCGGGTGGTCTTGTTTTCCTTAAGGAGAGGTGGGAGTAGACCTGAAGGGGTGGGGGCGAGTTGTCTTCAATCAACGCCCTGTGTTCTCCACAAGAACAGAATCGTTTAGCAATTCCCAGACGAAAATCTGTAGAGATCCAAGTCAAAAAGGGAGAAACGTGGTTATATATGCAGTTGTTAAAGTGTACCCAATTGTTAGGAAATCAAGGTAACAGGAAATATGTGAGCGTTGTTATATAGAACATAGCCTTTCATTTAACAAAAAGAAAACGGGTATGTACTTTCTGTATTTTGTGTATTATTCAGACTGTCCACTTAACCTCTGTAGCACTCTTACTAGCGTCAAGATTACATTCTCTTTTAGCATTTTTCGTATCAAGAGGCTAGTTCATTTAATTTCTACATGTATAAAATTTAAACTAGACTAGATTAGACAGGTTATTTTAGGTTAGATTAGATGAGGTTTGCAGGATTAAATTTTCAGGCGAAAATAGAAATTACTTTTAATAATATTTAATTCTAAGCAACTTTTGATAAAATTAATCAAAAATGTTGATCATAATCCACGATTTTTTTCTAAGACTCATATGCATAGCATCATTCCAGAGGACGGCTAACAAAAAAAAAAAAAAAAAAAATTCTAGACAAGGCCACATGACGTCACACTAAGCCCCACGTCTTTGGGCGGGACCAAACCATGCATCTATAGACTTTGATAATAATATTTCTGTTGACGGTGTAGACACTAACAAATATTTTAACTTTAAAATATTATTCAAGTGAACAGTTCCAATGAATAACTTAAAAATTACAAGTTTTGCGATTATAGCTTTGTCAATGGAGATATATATTGTCAGCAATCTCTCACCAGCGCTTCAGTGTTTATCACGCAGATTGTATTATCTGTCTCCGTTTGTGCTTGATTGGGCGTTTAATCGCTAGAGTGCTTCCACCACTCACCCCGTTTTCTTCCCAGTGTTTATATTTTACTTTTTATTCTGCCCAAAATCAGACGTGTTGATTCTGTTAAGAGGAACCAATGATTGGATAAAGAACTGTAAATTATTTCGCTCCCATGACAGGCGTTATATATTTAGTTTTATAAAATGTTTGACATTTCAATTGATTATCGATGAATTAGCCGATTACGATAATGATGATAACTACGGTAACCCTTTCCTATCATTACGTTACTTGAATTAATTCTAGATAACACACACGCACACGCACACGCACACACACACGCACACACACACCACGGCTCGACGGCGTAGTGGTAGCGTTCGTAACCTCGCCTCTAGCGATCTGAGTTCGAGTCTTGACCAGGCCTGAAATAATTTCGGTATGGCTACGCTGCGAGCCGTTATTCCAACTCTCGTAGGAGTTGTGTGTGTGTGTGTGTGTGTGTGTGTGTGTGTGTGTGTGTGTGTGTGTGTGTGTATGTGTGTGTATGCGTGCAAGGTCAGCATTACCCATAGATAGGTCATATATGAGCTCTGGGTTCTCATCCGGGAGGGTAATAGCTGTAGATCACGTGTCCAACACGTGATCCAAGACCATGGTAAATCACACGCAGAAACACACAAACACACACACAAACCACACTCGCAAAGAAAACACAAATAGTAAACGTACGTACACACACACACACACACACACACACACACGCGCGCACACACACACACATAAACGCACAAAAAAAATACACAAACACACAAAATCCTGTGCTGACACTCGCTTATGGAAAATCGAAGGCAAGCGTGACGAGACGCCGAAGATGACGATACTTCAGGGACATGGAAGATCTTCGGTGGCATTAGTCTCCTCTCTTATGTGTTTCTGTTCAATTTCTCTCTCTCTCTCTCTCTCTCTCTCTCTCTCTCTGTCGCGCAAAAGCAACTATGCTTCTCCAAGGCGTGATTAGTTACGATTCTGCCTATTATCAACTTTGCCCAAAGTGTTTGGATTCCAAGAACACAGAATTCGGAGAGGGCCATTGGATTTAAACCGTGAATTAAAATGAATAAATAAATAAAAAATAAAAAAAATAAATAAAAAATCATCTTGCCATGGTGAAATATTTCTATTGTGATTATAATAAACTTGAACATATTTCTCGTTATACCTAAAATGTGTATATGGAAACAGAAGAAATTTGAAGATAATTACTGTACATATATGATATACACTTGTACATGTCTATACACACACACACACACACATATATATATATATATATATATATATGCATCCGTGTGTGTGTATGTGTGTGTGCGTGTATTCACCAAGGTCTTGGATTACATGTAGTACTCATGATCGACAGCTATTTCCCTCCCAGAAGAGAGCTCAGAGCTCATATTTGCTGTGACCTTAAACGCGCACATACACCCAACTTCCCCGCCCACAAGAGTTGGAGCAACGAATCGCAGCGTAGCGATACTGAAATTATTTCAGCCCTGGGCGGGATTCAAACCCGGACCGCCGTAGTGGCGGCCGCGAACGCTACCAATGCACCATCGAGAGAGAGAGAGAGAGAGAGAGAGAGAGAGAGAGAGAGAGAGAGAGAGAGAGAGAGAGAGAGAGAGAGAGAGAGAGAGAGAGTGTGTGTGTGTGTGTGTGTGTGTGTGTGTGTGTGTGTGTGTGTGTGTGTGTGTGTGTGTGTGTGTGTGTGTGTGCGTGCGTGCGTGTGTGCGCGTACGTTTGTGTTTGAGCGCAAAATAATAGACAATTAAAACTTATGCTACATCCATTAATCGACCTTCATTTTTCCCAAAGTTCTCCACTAACCAGAGCCCCGAACTTGGCCTTCCTTCTCACACATCTCCGCCACTTTTTTCCCCTTCTATACCAATATTTGGTCTTTTCATTCTTTATCCTGTACCTCTCTATTTTTTTCAGTCAGGATATTTCAGTCATCCCCGGTTAGATAAAGGTAAAAATGTATAAAGGTTAGTTTTCAAATCTAAAACCACATTTGAAACAGAAGTAAAAACTGGAAAAAGTGAATCTGTATATTTCGACTGTAAGCTACAAAAATCTTCAGGAATGAAGAGGACTGTGGCTTACAGTCGAAATATACAGACTCCCTGTCTCCAGATTTTCTTCTGTTACGATTGGGGTTTTAGATTTGATTTACAAATGTGTCACTACGTTTCTCATCAGTGAAAGTCAGTTTTGTTTAACTTCTGTACATGAAGCACTCATTCCTTCATGTTACTTGCCCCAGTTCTGGTTCTTCTTCATTCCACTCTGTATTAAATAAAAAAAATCAAACGCTTAATTTAATTTGTCTCCTAGTCCTTACCATCTCAATCTTCTCTCCGATTTTCGTTATGAATAATCAACCTTCAGGAAATCGCAAACATTTCAATCTTCTAGCAATCAAGAGTTCTATTTCCAGCTAGCGTTAAGAATAAGAACAAAGATGAAATCACAAAAATACAATTTACTTACATTTGCAACTATGGACATTACTTCATTGCATTCCTTCAATCATCAACCCAAGACATACAAATTTGGGAAATGCGGCTTATTTGACAATGCTCATATGTTCCTGAAATGCAATATGCAGAAAATGAACAATATAGTCTGCTTATTTTCTGCCTACACGAAAACCCACACGATCCCTTGCCACGTTGGATCTAATGTAAAAGCAATTGAACCATGCAGAAACGCTGCCAATCATGCAACAGAATAGCTTGTCGGTCTAACAGTCGTTCACTTGAATGAAATCCCCGAGACCAGAAAGATACACTAGATTATAAGCCTTAAACACTCGAAGAATATGGACCATAATTCTTACAACCTTAGATACGTTGAACTAGAATTTTTGTATACGAACACAGACTCAAGTGCAAGCCCCCTTTTTTAATGGAATTGCATGTGTAAGGTCCGTGTGTATATACGCATGCGCGTGAGCTAAAGCACAATCATAAGATTAGGCGTGCACGATACCAATTATATTAAAACATGAAACAACTTAAAGACATGTTGAATTTGGAAGTGATTAAGCGGACGTGAATGGGAGTTGGGAGGAGTAGCCTCTTATTCCCTCCCTTTAACTCTTATCACACAATTAACTATTCTAGAAATAAATCTCACGACCGAAGGTTTTCCAAGAAATCAGGAATTGGCAAACGTTACTCCTATCTTAAGAAAAGGTGAATTAAGGGATCCGCAGAACTATAGTCTGTATATATATATATATATATATATATTCTATATATAGTTTATATATAGTTTATATATAGTCTATATATACTAAACACGACGGGAATCACGCAGTATTGTATCATGATTAAAAACCAATGATCACTGAACTAAAAACACTGAACACAACTTCTAGAGCTATTACTAGAAAACTAATGTTCTACTCTCGCCCATTTTTTGTTGCTCTATTTAGGTCTCGCTCTTACCACATGACAACTTTATATTTTCAGTGCAATATTCTCCCTAAGAATAGAAGCTGGGCTGGTCTCGGCGACGAACACAATACTTCACCCCTCGCCGCCAAATCATACCTCCCCACACCCATCACACAATCACGCACCATCGTTCGCCCTGTCTTTTTCTGCCTCGCCTTCCGGATATTCTTCTTATTCTTCATCTATACTTCCTCCCTCACACTCTCTTCTCTCCCCCACCTCCTCCTCCACTCTCTCAATCACACTCGGCTCGGCAAACTCACAAACAAGCGCGGTTAAACTATCGTCAACTATCAGAGGAAAAATATATCTAGTTTCATAGTTTCTTCTGAAAATTGTTCTCTTCATCCGTTGGCACGAGTGCACATAAGCGCAATTCCCCAGTATTACTATATACACACACACACATACACACACACACACACACACACACACACACACATACATTATGTATATACTCATATATACACAAATATGGTTGTCTGTGTGTGTGGGTCTGTGTGTGTGTGTGTGGGTCTGTGGGTCTGGGTGCATGTGCCTGTGTGTGTGTGTGTGAGTCTGTGTGTCTGGGACTGTGTGCATTTGCCTGTGTGTATGTGTGTTTGTGTGTGTATGCCTATGTATAATGTGTGTACAATTGTGCGTGTGTGCATGTGTGTGTCAGAATTCTGCACCCGCCTGCCCACCCACGTCGTACGGCATGCAATTTCACGACTTCCTTTTGCCTTTTTCTTTAACACAAGAAATTTCTACCTCTTCTTCCCTTCCTCCCTTCCTATAGCCCTCCTGTCTCGTCGATATCCCTTCAATCTCCGGCCTTACCCCTTCGCAAATACTTCCCCCATCCGCACCGATTTCCCTTCAAGTAAATTTCCTTCCATCCCCTGCCTTGTATTTCTTCCTCATCCTTTTTTTCACTATAACAAATCAACATGCGTTGTTTTTTACAGTGACATACACATAAACACATACATACAAACGCACACACACACACACACACACACACACACGAACACACATACACACACATATATATATATGCATAAGCAAATATGCATATTTCGGTCTCTGTTCCGAGATTCTTCAGCAAATGGAATTAAGAAATAAATAAATTATGCAAAATCGGGTCACATATCCGAGCAAGTGGACAGAAAAGGGCTAATGTTAAGAGAAAATCTTTCCTGAATTACTCCAAGGCACGAGCTAACGCCAATTGGTTCATAATCAAATTCCTTTATGACAAATTATATCATACGTTTAGGTGATATACACATCATTTTTGTATACCTTATTTCTACACCATGGTAATAATGGAAACACTATTCCCTTAATTGGTACGAGTTTCTTCCCGAATGTGAATTAAAATGGCAGAATTATTCGGAGCAATTTTTTTTTTTTTTTTTTAATATCTTCCAAATATTAGTTTTATTCCTCTGAATACGAAATATGAAAAGTAGTACTCGCTTGGTTCTTGGTTAAATTTTTTTTATATCTATTAATATGCTTATTGAAGAATTTTGTTTGGATATATATATATATATATATATATATATATATATATATATATATATATATATATATATATATATATAATATATATATATATATATATATACATATATATATATATATATATATATATATATATATACACATGTATAATTATACGTATATTTATAATTTCGTAAATATTCTGTAATATTTGTGTGTTCATAAAACGGGCTTTAATGATATCTGCTTGACTAATTATGTAGATTAAAAATTAACGTAATTAAGAAACAATTACAAAAGGTGGTTTCCCCCTCATGACTTTTACATAAAGGCTTAATTACTCCTAATCTAACCGTAAAAAATCTAGAACGTCTGATTCATGTTCCCAAAATGTATCAAAGGATTTCGCTAAAGCTCTATGTAATGAACATAAAAAAATACTTACCAACTTATAGAAATATTAATTAATCGTGCATCATTTTAATTAGAATTACTTATACCTTTGATATCCATACATATACACCTATTCACGCAGACACGCATGCAAACGGGTAAAAAAAAAAAAAAAAAAAAAAAAAAAAAAAGTCATGCTTTCCTTCGCTTTCCCCTTTCCTTCTCGTCTCCTCCACTCCACTCCCTCCACTCCACTTCCCCCTCCACTCCACTCCACTCCTCTCCCGGGTCATGCAATTCCCGCAATGGCCATGACCCATGACCAGCATTCCCGGCTCATCCTCTTCCATTCCATAGGAATCCCATCAAACTCCCACCCCGCCCACACACACCCCAAGCCTCACCTCGTTTAAACCGCATCGCCCGCAGAACCAATCTCTCTCTCTCTCTCTCTCTGTCTCCTTTCTCTCTATCTCTGTCTCCTTTCTCTCTCTGTCTCCTTTCCCTCTCTCTCCCTCTCTCTTTGTCTCCTTTCTCTGCCTCCTTGCCTCTCTCTGTCTCCTTGTCTCTTTCTCTTTGTCTCTCTCCTTGTCTGTCTCCTCTCTCATTGTCTCTCTCTCCTCACCTCTCTTTATGCATATCTCCTTGTCTCTCTCTTTGTATATCTTCTTGTCTCTCTCTTTGTATATCTCCTTGTCTCTCTCCTTGTATATCTATGTTTCTGACTTTTGCCTCTCTGTCTCTCTCTGGTCTCTCTCGCTGGTCGGTCTGTCTCTATCTTGTCTCAGTGGTCGGTCTTTTTCTCTCTTGTCCTAGTGGTCGGTCTCTCTATTCTGTGTGGTTGGTCTCTCTCTCTCTCTCTGTCTGTCTCAGTGGTCGGTCTCTCAACCTCTGGTCAGTCAGTTTATCCGGTCTCTGTGGTTGATCTATCTCTCTCTCTCTCTCTCTCTCTCTCTCTCTCTCTCTCTCTCTCTCTCTGACTCACGCTCATTGGATAAATTCGTCCGCTCCCCGCTCCCTGGCCAACGGCGGTGTCGTCTCTACCCTCTCCGGCATTTTTCTCTATGAAAATCATTTCAGCCTAACGCCGGCTTACGTCAAGCGTTCTCCATCACAGCGGACTCTCCAACAGTGGCGAAAACCTTATCTCCCCTCCCACTCCCTCCCCCCCTCCCACCCCCTCTCCCCCCTCTGCTGGACGTTATCTAGTATTAGTCAAGTCCTGTCAGCGTTAGTATCAGTTGGGGGATCATCATTTAAGTCAGCAAGTCAGTCAGTGTCTGATGCTGCGTGCATGCCCCAGTCAGTCAGTCAGTCTATCTGATGTTGGATGAATCGGTGAGTCAGCCAGTCAATCTGCTAGTCAGTAAAACAGTCACTAAGTCAGTCATCCAGTCTTTCAGTCAGTCAGTCAGTCTTTTAGTCATCAAGTCAGTCAACCAGACAATCGGTCTTACAGTCTTTTATTCAGTCTATCAGCCAGTCAGTCATCCAGTCTTTTAATACGTCAGCCAGCCAGTCAGTCAGTCAGTCACTCAGCCAGTCAGTCAGTCTTTCAGTCATCCAGTCAGTTAGCCAGTAAGACGGCCTGTCAGAATGTCAGCCAGTTTCTCTCTCTATCTTTCTATCTCTCTCTCTCTCTCTCTATCTCCCTCCACATCTCTACGAGTATTCCTTTCCCTGTTACATTTCCAGCTCCTCCATTCCTATTCATTCCTATTCCAAATTCCTTATAGTTCTCATCCCATTCTTTATTAAAGCTTTACTTTTCTCCTCCTTTTCCTCTACTCATTTCTCTCTCTCTCTGTCTGTCTTTGTTCCTCTACCTCTGTCTCTCTCCGTTTCTCTGTCTCTCTCTACGTCTGTCTCTCCCTGTCTCTCTATCTCTATTCCTCTCTGTCTCTGTCTCTCTCCCTCACATCATACCCTTCTCTCCCTTTCCCCCTCTTTTCCTCTCTTCTTTGCCCCTTTTTTTCACTCTTTATTCAAGATTTCAAAGCACCTCTCTATGACTCTCCCTCAACCTCCATGGCTGTCGTTCCCCAATCAAATCAGTCGGGCGTTCTTCTCTCTTCACACCGAATCACCCGACCCGTTCCTTTCAATGCTGCACGTGGGTTTTATCATGCGAGAGGCAAAAACAACTTTGCTCTTCGTAAAGTCAAGGAGTCTCGAGCGGAAGCTCTTGTCTCCTCTGGCATAAACCTCTAAAACGCGGCTTCGTTTTTGGTTATTTGGTTATGGCCTTGCTGTGGATGTGCTCTGCCTTGCTGCATTGCTTCTGACCCAGGGCAATGGGCGAGATGCAGGGGTGAGCTGTCATCCGGGAGCCAAGAAAAGAGGGAGGGTCGGTGGATGGGAGTGGAATGGAAGTGGAATGGGAGTGGAATGGGAGTGGAATGGGAGTGGAGTGGAAGCGGATGAAATAGGTGGAAGTGGAGTTGTATCTCTTGACTTTGGCTACCTCCCTTGTAAGGGGGAAAGAGCCCTTGGTATATGCATGTATGCAATAAAACCACAGGAGAAGAGAAACTTGTAGACAGTAAGTACTTTCGTATATTACACTTTCACACTAAAAAGAAAGATGTAATATACAAAAGTACTTACTGTCTACAAGTTTCGTTCCTCCTGTTGTTATTTTGCATTTTCGTATCACGGTGATGTATGTATGTATGTATGTATGTATGTATGTATGTATGTATGTATGTACGTATGTATGTATGGTTATGGCTTATGTCAAGCAATTTCGTACAGAATGATTCAATATTCTTTTATCTTAGTTGGAACCAAACTGTTTTATTAAGTCTCCAAGGCTAAGCAAAGACAATTTGAATACTTCCGTTTTATCATCCAAGATGAAAGAACAACTTTGCTTCTCGTAAAGTCAACTGGTATCTGGTGGAAGTGCTCTTTCCTATCGGTTGTTTTAAGAAAAGATTTGACAACTTTATGGATGGGGATGACAGGTGGTAATGAACATGGAACTACCTAGTGTAGGCCTTATGGTCTTTTGCAGTCTCCTTCATTCTTATGTTAGGCGTCTTGTTATTTGCTTATGGCTAATGTTAAGTAATTTCGCACCAAATTATTCAATATACTTTTATCTTGGCTGTAACCAAGGCTAAGCAAAGGCAAATTAAATATCTACATTAATCTTGTTCGTACATGATATCCACAATCTTATTTCATTTACATTTGAATGTCAGTTTCCGCTAAAGATCTCCTTTACATACAATCAAATCCTCTCACACACTCTTAAACGCAATCAAAACCTCTTCCTCATTTGCTATATGCGATCTAATTCCTCTCTTTGTCAATTACACATACGAGTTAAACACAATCTAACTCACTTCCGGTATCCATTAAACAATCTAATTATTCCACCGCGCCTTCCACGTACAACTAAATTCCTTTCATTTGTTCGTTATATATACTCCGTTTATCTCCGTTTTAGTTATCAAAATATGGAATCTCCTTCTATAAAATTTTTAATTTATTCATTTATTTATTTATCTATTTATTCCTTCCTCTATCCATTTATTCGTTTTCTGAGTAGACGGCAAAGGAAATTCTGATAAATTTTCTGTGGCCGAATATCCAATCATTTCTGATCTGCTGAAAGCAATTCAACCCTCCTATGCGAAATACAATTCTTTTTGTATACCTTCTATCGTACAACCTAATCCTCTTTGTATTCATTACACACAAACCAATCCTTTCCCCGTGTCCATCGTTCACAATCCAGTTACCTTTCTTAGTATAACAAAAACAATCCAATCCCTTTCTCGATACTCGCGTATGGACTCCGAGCTTCTACTGTGCACTACACACAATCCAAGACTACTCCTGCCTTCTCGATATACAATCCAATCCTTTTTCAATGTCGGTCAAAGACAATCCAATACTCTTCCTGCCGCAGTTACAGACAATCCAGTCCTCTTTCCCTCACCAGGCCCGTCTCGTCCCTTCAATCTCAACCTCCCCTTTATGTACTCGCTTCTTCCTCTTCCGTACCTTCAATTTCTTTTCCAAACTTCCCCTTGCTCTCTACCCTCCCTTCGCTCCATCATCCTTTCCATCTCAATCAAGCTTCCTTTCCACTCCTCTCGTGGGTGTCTAGCATTCCCATCTATCCTCCCCATTAGTATTCTATCTCCATTTACATCTGTATCATCCACAGTTCTCGTTCATTTGTACCCGATCTATCATCTATATTCAAATTAAGCGTCGTCTAACGCTCAACGTTGTGGTCTTTGATTGGGCAAGTCCCACGGCGGGTGTCCACGATAGTTCGATTCAAGCTGCGTATCACGTTCAACTACATCAGCAGGAAGTTCACGTCATTCGTTGCATGACTATTCCTATCTATTAAATATCGATACGTAATTTCTGTTTCTACGTATATATGTGGTCATATGGAACAGACAAAGTTTGGTCTTTTGTCGTGTGATAGCTAGCAATACTCGACAACTATGGTTTGTTTACATATGTCTTTATCGCGATGTTGCAAAGTGTTCTGTCTGTTGGTTGTTAATTGTGTATCTTGATTTAACACCTGAATTAAGCTTGAAGATATGCGAGAAAATAGTTACATCTCTATATATCATATACAAAATTTGTGAGACTGGGACTGTAATAATATATAGTCTAGAGTCAATTTAACATGTACACCATCCAAATATAAAATTTCGAACTAAATGTTTGGTTAATGTTTTTATGATGTATTAACTTAAGAGGGGGTTTCCACTGTGTAACGGTTCGTCGAATGCGGTTCGAAAGACACGTGTTTAAAGTGATGTGTGAACGGGGTATTTGGTTGTCGAACACGTTGGTTAAACCCCGTTCACACGTTCACACATCACACATCACTGTGCAAACCCCACTCTAAAAGCATAATACTTTACTTGCATAAAAATCGATGACAGATACTTGCAAATGAGCTTAATAATGAGACCCATAGACTACAGATAGGGAATCACAACATTACTATTCATTTAGGTCCAGTGACTTTGGAAATAATCAAAATCATTCAAGGACCCTTTCTCGGCCTTCTGTACTTTCTCACTTCTTACATTATTTTCGTTTCCACCCATTTTTTGAACAGATTTTTTTTTTTCCCTAAGGATTTTTTCCATTTTAGGGACTGTTACCCACCCATTAAAACTTTTTTTTTATTCATTTTTTTTTTATTCTGGGGAATGTGATTTTATCACAAATAATGGAACAGACAAATGGAAAAAAGTTTCCTGAACACATCAAGATAAATATCCCCTTGGAGAGCATTCTCAATTAAGATAAGCTCATCAACTCTCGTCAACTCCCATTAACTCTCGTCAGCTTTCATCAACTCTAAGTAACTCCTAGCTAAAAACTAAGTGTGAAGTAACTGAGTAACTACGAAAAAAATTTACAAATGAGAATCAAGGAAAAAACCCAGTGTGACCATGAGGAAAGCCATGAACTCGTTCGCTTGCTCGCTCCTACGCACTGTGTTGTGAGAAACCCATAGTAAGTCGCTTTTTTCATGGCTGACGTTGATTAGCCTCCCCGCATGGCTTGTGCCCTCAGGAACCAATACAGTAAACCCACATTGAGTCCCGGGTCTCGAACTCACGACCAACTGTTTACCAGTTCAAGACGGTATTTACTATAAAGTAAGGATATGTATGGGGAAAAGGTATCACACACGGATGCAATGGCGAGACAGAGGATGATGAAGAGAGTTAAAGTTAATCTAAAGTCCTATAAGAGCAACTAAATAATTGACCTGCTAAACCATCTCAATGTTGGGCATCTCTCATTTTTAGATATTCATAGATTCCAATTTTTAATGTTTAGTTTTCATTGTAGATCGTTCGTTATTTCAAGTTATAGTCAGTTTTTCAATTTTAGTTATAGCGTTTTAGTAACCATGTTAGTGCAAGAGGCTGGTAGAGAATAGGTAGAAATAGGTAGAAAGAAGGGTAGAAGGCGTAGGTTTGATTTCTGAGTTGGGTGTTTGATAAACAACAGTTCGTAAGCGAGCAGTTGTACAAGTTCGCTCTCCGCCTTTAATTATGAAAATGGCCGGGGGCATGTATGACGTGTATGTTTAGCTGATTACTTGTAACCTAAGTGGGTTATGCAGAGATTTGAGATTGCTTAAGTAAAAAATATTGTATATAGACTTGTAACAACGAATCTGATTGGAGAAAGCGTGGTGGAGGAAATTCAATTGGTTCACGATTGTAAGTTCCCGCTCTTTGGGGGAAGATCTTAAATATAAAGTTAAAAGATCATCGGACTAAAGAAATCACTACGTCACTGCAAAACTTAAATAGGACCTAGCTTGCGGTTATTCTGGGGATTCCTTGTGTGACACTCAGAGAAAAGTGTAGAAGAAAATATTGAAGGAAATAAAGAAAAATCTCTACAGTTTCAATAAACCTTGACTGAAGATTAAAACTGAAGGAATAGAACTTTAAAAGTGGTGAACAAAAACAGTGGTGGAAATTGAACGTGAAAGACTAAGGAAATGGCGGATGAGATTAGCTTCTTCAGCCACCAAGTTATCTTAACTTAGTTATCATTCGTTATTTCAAATTAGACTCGCTTTCTTAATCTTAGTTATTAAATCAGTAACTTTGGTTTTTTCAACCACCAGGTTATCTTAACTTAGTTTAATTGGTTATTTCAAATTGCAGTAGCTTTCTTAAACTTATAGCTACTAAATCAGCAACTTTAGTTTTTTCAACCAAGTTATTATAATTAACTTCGTTTCGTTCATTTCAAATTATAATTGCCTTCTTAATTCTATATTTATTAAATCATTAACTTTATTTTTTCAACCACCAAGTTATTCCTGTCAACTTCGTTTCGTTCATTATTTGAAATGACATTTGCTTTCTTGATCTAATAGTTACTAAATTAGTAGCTTTAGTTTTTTCAACCAAGTTATTTAAATTAACTTCGTCTCGTTCATTATTTCAAATTACAGTTGCCTTCTTAATCTTATAGTTACCAAATCAGTAACTTAATTTTCTTTAACTCACCAATGTATTCTACCTAACTACGTGCCACCCTTCTGCACCAAAAAGATCTAGTCAACAGAACAGGATTCCTATTCTTCTGTCGAGGCATTTCCATTAATCCAATTCCTATACGAGGTATAACAAAGATCCTGCCAAGGAATTCAATTCCTTCTGTAGGAGACCAATCCCTCTACCACCTCCCAGTCCCTCCATATTACATCCAAATCAATTCTTTTGATCAATCCTCTCTTTCATCCTGAACCTTTACTGCCATCCCATTCGTTCAGGAAAGAGAGTATAAAAAAGCTATGTAGAGGAATGAGAAAAGAAGTGTAAGATGAAAAAGAAATAGATGGAAGGGTATGAAGAATTAATAGGAGGAAGCAGAGGTGGAGGAAGAGGATTATAAACCAGGGGAGAATAAAAAATAGAGAAATTAAAGAGTGAGAAGAAAAAGAAGATTACGAAAATAATATAGTAGCAAAACAGAGATGGAAGAAAATTACAAGGAAAAAAATTGGAAAAAAATTAATAATATGAAGGAAAAAAGGGAGAAGCATTAATAGAATACTAAAGAAGACGGAAGAGGGGAGGAAAAAAAATGAAGAAGAAGTTCCCTAATCCAGATCCACTTTGGTTTCCAGGCCATTTGCCTCCAGGGCTCTTCGTCGGAGACTACGCTCTCCCTCCAGCCTCTCCATCTGGATTTGCATAAATAGCAAGATATATAAATACTCAAGAAAAATATCTACGTATATTTTGCATTTCATTAAATGAGCGCCTTGTCAAAAACTTACACTTTTGTGCCTTTCGGACGCGCATTATCATTTTTCACTCATCATAGCGTCTTTAATTCAGGCAAATTTTGCAAGATTCGTTTTGAAAATTGGTTCTCGACAAATCTTTGCTCATCCACCACCTTATGAAAACTGACGATTCATTGGAAAAAAAAAATTCTTTCAACACCCCCCTCAAAAAAATTATTTTTTGATGATGATGATGATAATGATAATAAAATAATGATAATGAAATAAATAAATAAATAAAATAATAATAATAATGATAATAAATAATAATAATTATGTGGACAGAATTATGTCAAGGGTAGTGTTAATAAAAACTAAGCTACTTCGAGTAATTCAGCCTTTACTACCAATGAGACAAATGGGAAATTTCAACATTGTTTTCTGCTTCAAAAATCACTAGGTTATTTTATTCATTTTAATACAGTCTCTGGATTATAAAGGCTCAAAGATGCCATCCTTCGCAGAGCCCTTCGAGGTAGCCCAGTAACCCCAAGAAAGAATCCCACCGTCTTTGACTTCTGCAGGAGGTTCTCCAAGGAGTCTCACCGTATTTGACTTCTGCAGGAGGTTCTCCAAGGAGTCTCACCGTCTTTGAGTTCTTCAGGAGGTTCTGCAAGGAGTCTCACCGTCTTTGACTTCTGCAGGAGGTTCTCCAAGGAGTCCCACAGTCTTTGAATTCTTCAAGAGGTTCTCCAAGGAGTCTCATCGTTTTTGACTTCTGCAGGAGGTTCTCCGCCTTCTGCAAGAAGGTCTTCACCTCTCGAGCAAATATTCTTTGCAGAGACTGTAACAGCAGACACAGAATCAAACTCGGACCAGAAAGGGTTACGGCCGATCGAATCTTTCTTCAGTCGGCAGTCCACTGGTGAATGATGATAGGTGGCCATGTACATAGAACTGCCTAGTGCAGGCCTTATGGTCTCTTGCAGTCTCTCCTATTCTAATGTTCTTATGAAGTCACAACTTTTTCACCGAAAGAACATTTCAAAGAAACTTCATGAAACGATTTGTCCTCAACTTTTGCATGGCATCACTTGAGAAAATTACTTCAAGAAAAAAAAAAGTCATGTCACAAATTACTCTCAATTTATCTATGATGGCATTTATCTTCTTCGCAAGACATTTACGTCAAAGCCCGAGACGATTTGACCTCAATGGTTCTAACGTCGCTCATCTACGTCTATGCCTTGGGCATGACGTCATTCGAATAGAACGAAACACGTTGTCTTCGACGTCACTATGATTCCAATTGCCTTCGACGTGGGAACAATATGTCTCACAAATTATATGAAACGCTTTGCCCGACATGTCACTTTGAGGTCACTTGACTTCCTGGACTTCAGGAGAGATGATATCATAGAACGGACATGTCACGCCCTTGCCCTGAAGGATGAAGTCTTCGGGTCACTTTAGGGTACGAGGAGGAGGAGGAGGAAGAAAAAAAGATGGAGGAGGAAGAAAAGAAGATGGAGGAGGAAGAGAAGGAGGAGGAAAAGAAGATAGAGGAGATGATTATGGAGGAGAAGATGGAAATGAAGAATATGGAGAAGACTGAGGAGAAGAATATGGAGAAGAATATGGAGAAGGAATATATGGAGAAGATGGAGGAGGAGGAGGAGGAGGAGGAAGAGGACGAGAAGTAGATGGATGAGGAGATGGAGGAGGACGAGAAGTAGATGGAGGAGGAGAGAGGAGGAGAGAGGAGGACGAGAAAAAAACCTAAGAAATACGTCTATTAGACCTAATATGCATAACAAAACCTTGGGCTGTTTCGTAAAGTCCTGGCCTTTGTCAAGATGCCTTGTTGTGAGGCACAGGTTCCTTTGTTGCAGAATGTGGCCTTTTTATGCAAGAGGAGCCCAGATCCGTCCACCGAGTCTGCCTTGCCTGGTGAGCCAGAACGGACGTCTTTAAAGATGTTATTCTGTCTAACGTCGAATGATTCTATTGAAGTGGGAGGAGTTTCAAATTTGAAGGATGTCCGTGGTTTCCTATCCCACTGAGTAGAGTCCTCTATACTTAGGGGAATATTGTGAGAGGAGGTATATGTTTCACCTTTTCATTTGGGAGGGTGCTTCACTTATCTGTATTAGGTTCAAATAAAAACAAAAAACAAATAAAAACATTTAATCGTGATGTGTTGAAACCTTGGTTTGCACAGAAAGTTTCTTTAAGTGAAGTCCTTCGCTAGGAACTGAAGTTTAATTTCGTGATGCGAAACGCAAAGAGAGAGTTAGCAGACATCGTCTTTACTTCTTCCATGTCACCCCACGAGGTAAACCAGTAACCACAAGGAGGAGTCTCACCGTCTTTGACTTCTGCAGGAGGTTCTCCGCCTTCTGCAAGAAGGTCTTCGACTCTTGAGCAAAGATTCTTTGCAGAGACTCTGCCTTGGGCTCCGGAAAGCTACTCCCAACTTTCACACTGGCTGTTGACAACCGGTTGTACTCAGTTGACAGAAGCCTACTGCAATTGGTTTGTTAATCCTGTTGTTCTGGCTGACGTCAGACGATTTTATTCAGCTAAGGGTACATCGCCTCTGTGAATCAACCACCATATTTACCGGCGTATAAGTCGCAGTTTCGCACATGACACCTCTATCTTACATAAAAAAAAAAAAAAAAAAAAAATAGTACGTTTCATCAAGCATTTATTGAAAGATATCTTAAAGTGGTTTTGCAGGGGAAATATATGATTGTATGATTCTTTGCATTCGTAATAAGGCAGCATTACATGCAGGGCTATTTTGTGATCCATTTGAAAATAAAAAAGACCGTCTTATACGCCGACAAATACTCGTTCGACACTTTCCCCGTCCGTTACACATTTTATTCTGGCAAATATGATCTATTTGAAAATGAAAAAAGAGCGTCTTATTACGCCGGCAAATACAGTCATTCGTTTGACACTTTCCCTGTTACACATTTTATTCTGTCAAATACTAAGGAGCTTATCTAATTGTAAAAGGTGCCAATATAGGGAATGGGTCATCCAGTAGGAAAACATTAAGTGTATTTTTTCCCTTATACCTTGCTTCCCCCCCCCCTTTTTTTTTTTTTTTTTTTTTTACAAATTCGGTTTAGTTCGGGTCAGTGTTTTAGGTTGTATTGTACTGGAGTGTGTTGATTTGTGTCGGGTTTGGTAGTATTTATCATAACTGTACAAAACACAAACAAACCCGACCTAACCCAACATAACCCAATCAAACCCGACCAAACCTAACCCAACCTAGCCCAACACAAACCAAACCTAACCCCATCAAACCCAACCCAACCTAGCCCAGCGCAACCTAACCGAACCAAACCCAACCCAGTCCAGCTTAACCCAAAATTAACCAGCCCAACCAACCCGACAAAAACCAACGTACCCTAACCTACCCGAACCTAACTTCGTTTGTCAACTGAGCAGTGCCATGCACTCGTGGCGCTCATAGCACAAAGAGGCAATTCTGCAACAGAAATGGACCTCATTCTACAGCGTAATGCAAGAGCTTATTGTGCAGCGTCCACCCATGTTGCACAAAGCTTTCATCTCTAATAAGCCCTTAGTTCATTCAACTCTTTACATCTTGTGATGTTATTTACATATTCTGTTCTAGCTGATGTCATTTAAGCTGATTCGGCTCAGGGATCTCCCCCAGTGGGATGCTACTGTCGTTAGGCGATGGCGTTGGTGTTGTTGGTGGCGTTGGCGTTGGTAATGATATTTTGCGTAGGCGTTGGTGTTGGCGTTGGTGATGGCGTTGACGATGGCGTTGGCGTAGACGTTGGCGTTAGCGTAGGCGTAGACGTTGGAGTTGACGATGGCTTTAGTATTGGTGTTGGTGTTGGCATAGGCGTTGTTGTTGTTGGTGGCGCTGGCGATGACGTTTGTGTAGACGATGGTGTTGATGGTGGCGTAGCCGTTCGCGATCGCGTTGGAGTTGGCGTAGGTGTTGGTGTTGACGTTAGCTTTAGTGTTGATTATTTCCAGTACTTCTATCCTTGTGGGCAATCTCCCGCCATTTTCGTGAGTATATATGATACAGATTGCCAAATCTTTACATAAATTAATATTCTACGGACCAGAGTCGCCTAGCATAATCTTATAATTGAAAACTAACAGATTTACTCACGTGAATGGCCACTCGCGTATATAGACGTATTTAGAAAAAATCTATGCTCCCTTCAGTTTCCTAAGATATTTCTTGTAATATACAATATATATTAGATTATTTACTTTATATTAGAAAATCATACATTAAAAAATCCGCAAACATAATATTCATATATAGATAATAATTAATATGAAAACCCAAATTCAAAAATTTTAGTTTCTCGTTTCTTCATAAATAACGTGTTTTGATAACATCTCAAACGCTGTATTTGTCAAAAAATGAAACAGAATAGTACAAAAACAAACATATTTACGCGACTGACAAATAATATAAAAAAGCAGAAGTAAAATTAATTAATTTGATTTGTAGCCTCCTCTCCCTTTACGGAAGTAATGCCTGATTTACAACGCGAAAGTGATGCATTTTGCGAGCCAACTGGTCGAATATTCATCATTATGAAACGTTATTTCGTACTTATGGACATGTTCTCGGCTTAGTTTGCAAATACGTGCTTTACGGAGGGTGACAAATGATCACATTATGTGTGTGTGTGTGTGT
>NC_134785.1:65388082-65438082 GCF_046742065.1 Oratosquilla oratoria | reverse complement strand
AACATATGAATAGACAAATAAATCAGATAAATTAATAAGTAACATTATCTATAGGTGTTGTTAACAAAAGAAAGAAGACAAAAAGACACAGAACTGAGTGCATTGGTGTGTGTAGAATGCCCTTTGTAAATACAATTGCAGTCATGGTAACAAACCAAGGTACACAGTGGAATGACCTTTTCATTTACCTCCCAGTCATACTAAAGAAAAATACATCAAATAAATTTAATTACTTAGAACAAAAACGAAACTACGAACAATTGTGTCAGTTGTTGTTAAAAAAAAAAAAAAGTCCATAATACTTCTCTTGCTGACAAGTGTTTCTCTTGCTTTTTCACTTTAACGTGTACTCTCGCTCCCTTTAACGTTTTCTCTTTCTCTCCTTAACGCTTTCTTTCTCTAGTTTTAATGCTTTCTCTAGCTTTAAGGCTTTCTCTAGCTTTAACGCCTTCTCTAGCTTTAACGCATTCTCTAGCTTTAACGCCCTCTCTAGCTTTAACGCCTAGCTTTAACGCTTTCTTTCTCTAGCTTTAATACTTTCTCTAGTTTCAATGATTTCTCTAGCTTTAATGCTCTCTATCTTTAATGCTCTCTAGCTTCAATGCTTTCTCTATCTTTAACGCTTTCTCTAGCTTCAATCTCTTTGTAGCTTCAAAGCTTTCTCTAGCTTCAACGCTTTTTCTCTCTAGCTTCAACGCTTTTTCTCTCAAGCTTCAACGCTCTCTCTCAAGCTTCAACGCTCTCTCTCCAACTCTCCTTTCAACGCTCTTACTTTAATACTCTCTTGTTTAACGCTTTCTCTTGCGTACCGTATATGCATATGTGTGTGTCTGTGTGTGTGTGTGCGTGCGCGCGCATGCGTCCATGTGTATGTGTGTGTGTGTGTGTGTGTGTGTGTGTGTGTGTGTGCGCGCGCGCGCATGCGTCCATGTGTATGTGTGTGTGTGTGTGTGTGTGTGTGTGTATGTGTGTGTGTGCGTGCGTGTATCCTGCGTGCATGTTGGAGTGCGCGTGTATCCTGATGGTTCTAGCCACAAGCACCATACAAATACTCTTCATCTTTTCCTCATCTCGTCTCCAGATTCCCAAAATTTTCCTCCATTTTCTTTTTTTCATTTTCCTACACATCTTGACTACGTCCCCTCATTATCTTCTTTTTTCCATATATATTCCTTCCTCTCTTTTATCAGTACTTCTTATCTTCCTTATTGTCAGACACCTTCATTTTATTTCTCCTCCTCCTTCTTCTCCTCCTCCTCCTCCTCCTTCTCCTCCTCCTCCTCCTTCTTCTCCTCCTTCTCCTTCTTCTTCTCCTTTTTCTACTTCTTCTTCTACTTCTTCTCCTTCTTCTCCTTCCTCTTCCTCTACTACTACTTCTACTACTACTACTACAGTACTACTATTCTTCTTTGGTGTATTTTTTCCATACTCCTCTTCTATCTTCTAACCATACTTCTCTTCTTATTTTTACCATTATTACCCTACTTCCCTTCTCTCTTTTTTTTTTCCTTTCTAACATATTCAATACAGTCATCTCTTTCTTCGTCTATCTTTCGCCAACACCTCCTTTACGTCCTTTTCTAATTATTTCTTTTAGTCTTTCATCCCTTCATCTTTCTCCATTTCCTTTCTCATATCTACTTTTTCCTTCCTCCACCTTCACCACTTAATCTACCTCCTCCTTCTCTTCTAGTCTTTTTCTTCCACATTTTATTCTATTTTTCCGTTTCATTTCTACTTAAATTCTACATAATTTCGTCCTCTAATCTATTTCCACTCCCGCTCTTCCATACGCTTTCCTCCTCTCCTTCTTTTCCTCCTCCTCCGCCTCCTCCTCCATCTCTGCCACCTTCTCCGCCTCCTCTTCCTGTACCTTCACCTCCTCCTCCTCTGACTCCGCCTCCTCTTCCTCCTCCCCCTCCTTCTCCTCTGGTTCCTCCTCCACTTACTACTCCTCCACCTCCTTCTCCCCCTCGACTTGATAATCTGGCTGCTCCACTTCCAGATCATCTCGTCAAAACGCAATCATTACCTCCAAAGCATCACACGCCCCCTCCCCCCTCCCCAACCACTCCCTCCACCACAGACACCCCCCCCCTCTCCTCTCCTCTTCTTCTTCTGTCATTTGGGCTCTGCTCTCATTCATTCTCCATTTCTTCGTTTGTTTTTCGTTTTTGCTTCGTTTAGTTCCGTTTTCTTTCGTCTTTTCGTTTCCTTTCTTTTTTTATTCCCTTCATAATTCATGTTTCTTTTCTTTCCTTCTTCATTTTTGTTTCTTTTTTCTTTTTCTTTTCTTTTTATCTTTCTTCCTTTTCCTTTAATATTCATTCTCCTTCCATCTTTTCTTTCTTCTTTTTCCAATTAACTATTCCTCTATTTCCAACTTTCTCCTACTTTCTTCCTCTTCTTCCTATTTCTTCTTCCTTCTTCCCTCTTTCTTCTTTGTACATCTTCTTCTTTGTGTTGCTTCTTTCTTCCACTTTACTGATCATTATCTTATTTACTTTTTTACACGTTTTCATTTTTATCCTCATTTTTTCATCTGTTCTCCTTCAGATATTTTTTTCTGATTTTTCTTATTCCGAAGAACATTATACTTTTTATTCACATTTTTACATTTGATCTTCTACTTTGTTCTCATATTTTCAATCTTACCTTACTTCTACGTTTTCTTTCTTGTTCTTCAGTGGTTATTCCACATGCAATATTTATTCATGCTATATGCATATATCTATGATCTACATACAAATCCAACGCTGGTCATGTGGCAAGAATGAGAGAAGAGGGAACAACAAGAAGAGTAATGTTAGGGTTGACCGAAGAGAGAAGACCAAGAAGTAGATCAAGATGGAGATAGATGGACGCCGTAAAAGAAGCGGACTTGCGGGAAGGAAGAGATCAACTGGATGGAACGGAAACAAGATCGTCACCGATAGAAAGGCTTGGTACCGACTAAAACGTGTCCACAGGAATAAGATTAGAGGGAGTGTACAAAACCCATGTATCTGTGTTGGATTACATGTTACATGGGTTAATGGATTTACACACACATACACATACACACACACAAATGCATGTATATACACTTGTTAAGAGTATCGTTTTTTATCATATCATCACAGTTTGTTTTCATTTTATATTTTACTTCTGCCTGTTCCTTTCAGATAACATATTTGTTTATATTTTACCTATGTTAATTAATTTCATACATATTCCTAGGTTATTTTTCAATCTATTTCTTATCTATTATTTCTTCCTTTCATGTAGTTATTCGTGTTTTGAAGGAATTTTTGCGTTGCCTCCAAATCTCAAATTCTCTTTCAGTCTTTTTCTCCCCTTTGCACCAACTGTCTTCCACTTGCCCCTTCTTTCCCCAAACACTCCCCTTCCTGCTTCTCCAACTTCGTCCCCTTCTGTGGAACCCAGCTCCCCCATAATGAGATGCTGCTAATATTCCTAATTTCTGTGCTCTGTCTGTCTGTCTGTCTGTCTATCTATCGGTCTGTGTCTGTGCCTATGTCTGTCTCTGTCTACCTGTGACTGCATGTCTGTGTCTGTGTCCGTCTGTGTATCTGATTGCCTGTCTTTGAATAGTCATTTTTCTCTTCTTATACTAAAGAATACACAGCGCAAAATAACATCTTATACGCCTGGACACACATCCATTATAGCAACTTTCTTTATATTTGGCCCTCGTCATGTGATTTTATTCATCTCCGTATCGTCTTCGTATTATCTCCGTAGCGACTCCGTAGCGTCTCTACAGCGGCTCCGCATCGTCTCCGTATCGCCTCCACAGCGTCTCCGTATCGCTTCCGTAGTATCTCCGTATCACCTCCGTAACGTCTCCGTATCGCCTCCGTAACGTCTCCGTATCGCCTCCGTAACATCTCCGTATCGCCTCTGTAACGTCTCCGTATCGCCTCCGTAACATCTCCGTATCGCCTCCGTATCGTCTCCGTAACGCCTCCGTATCGTCTCCATAGCGCCTTAGTATAGTCTCCGTAACATGCCTGTACCATCTCCGTACCATCTTCCTCGTGTCAGACGAGACCGTGATACTATTCCGTCAATATCATCACTCACTCACCAACATCCTTGGAATTTTCTCCCTCTCTCCTTCCTACCTACCTACCTCCTTTCCACGTTTTACCTACCGCCTCCCCTCCCTCCCTCCTCTTTTCATCCTTTATCAAAAGCCAATCATCAGTAAGAAGCTGAAATCCTTCCCGTCAAAATTCCATATTGTGTTCGCACAACCATTTGAGAGATGTCAATAAGAGAAGTCAATAAGAGACGGTAAGGAGAGATATCATATGATTAGGTAACGTTATAAGGAAGAATGTGTTGACGTCAAAAGACGTCAAGAACCAGGTACTTATTGGTATGACATTACAATATGACGACGTGGCTGCATACGATATTGCAAGGAAACTCTTGTAGATTTAAGTTATGAGGTGAGTATGATGATGATATGAGATCAGGAGGACATCTCAACGCTATGATATATAGGTTCCAAGATCCTCACTTATATCATACGATATGAGCATATGGTCATATGATAACATGACGTTGAATTTCCTTGTTCATTTCGCGTAATGTTACTACATAAATACCGGTTTACATTACACCATTAGATCTTCATGGATGGCGAATTAGAGTTTTATCTTTTAGCGTGGTATGATTGCATTAGTACGCGACTGTGCAATTATATCAAATGTTTGTGAATAGTCTGGAATATTGAGGGTACTTGTTTCTTTGGATATACAAAATCTTTGACGTAAACAGAACAACGCTTTTTAGTGATATGTTGTGGTTTGTCAATGAAAGTGGCTACTTAAGGTAACGAGAAATAATGTTTTCAGATCCGAATATTCTGGGATATGAATGTGATGAGAAAGTAAAAGAGGAACATATCAAGCGGTGCGACATTAAAACACGAGAATATGAGAAACGCCGTTATACATGTAGAGAAAGCTTAGTTTGTGCTATGTACGTAGGGGAAATCAGTATGATACAATATAATTAGGTCAACTTATAGGACAATCATAAAACATTTATTCTTTTGACATCAAATGTTAGAGCGAAATACGGTCTAACAATACCAGCTGTTGGTAAGAAATAAAGAGTGTACATTTACATTATCTGAAATTGAGGTTAGGAAGTCATATGACGGTAAGGTATATCAAATAATTATTTTATAAAGAATGGATATAGGTTGTCAAATAAGAGTATTGGATATAACTATAATTTCATGATAGTATGAATATATTATATATTATCTGTGCTATGATATTGCAAGTAATTAGAGGAGAGCAGAGCGAGATGACCACAGGATGACCATGTAATGAAATCTATGAAAAAATTTGATTTTTCATAATTTGTATAATTTGTAGCTGCTAAAGATGAAAATATGACTGGGTAGAGGTATGTATACATACATATACCAAAGGCATTTTCCCCCTTACAAGGGAGGTAGTAAAAAAAATAAAGGCAAAGAAACCACTTCCACCGATTCCATTCCCTACATCAGTGGTTCCCAAACTGAAGGTAAATTACCCCCTGGGGGGGGGGGGTTAGGTAACAAATTTTCGGGGGTAATGGAGGGGTGACAAAAAATTAAAGATAAAATAAAATAAAATAAAATAAAATCAAGAAAACATTGTGGTACCCAGCATTAGGATTAAGGTTAACTTAGTACGTATAGTTGTAAAACTGAAAAAAAAAAAAGCTTGGGAACCACTGCCCTACATACTCCACTCCCCTTAACCCTCTTCCCTTCCTCTTATCTTGCAAAAATAATGGACGTATTAATTTTAACCTTAATCACCTGCTCAAGCTCTTCCATTACGATAGGACCAATGGGATAGACTCCTGATTGTGTTCTACTTAGTCTTCATGCTGAATGAATTCCTCACAAGATCAGAATAAGTAGAGGGCAAAAATGATCAGAGTCCCTTATAAGAATCACTCCCTTCCCAAGGGTTTTCACTACACAGATGAGGAGATACTGAAAAATATTAGAGTCTCATCCGACCAAGACTGTAATATGTAGCAGAGGTATGGTCCCCACACAAGGTGTATGATACAAGCTAGACGATCTTAGGGCACCAAAGACTTGTTATTTACAATACAACATTTAACCTTCAGAGTGGAAGGATCGTTCTTACTTATGATATCGGCTGCCTTCAGACAATTTTATTCATCTGAATTAAATCTCTCCGCCGTCGAGGAGCAATATCTGATTTTTATTAAATTAGGAATACAGAGATTGTACCGATTACACACACATTTTATATATATATATATATATATATATATATATATATATATATATATATATATATACAGCCTCTTAGACCGTCGCCTGGCGATTTCATTCAGATATGTGGAACTCTTCAGCAATTAAGAAAACTAAATTACGACTGATAAACACAATACTGAGTAGAAAACTACAGCAGAAAAAAAGGAAACATTAGGAGTACTTCCCTCTGGACGATACGATATGATCGTGATGTGATATATGTATATATGAAATACATAAGGGAGATACAATGTGAAATGCAATCTCATAAGTTGTGATGTGAAATTCAAAGGTGCTGCCAACGTGAGAGGTGATGTGAATGTGAAATGTGATGTGAACAAGGAAAGTGATGTGAAAGCAAGAAGTGCTACGCACACACCTGATGTGAAGGTAAACAGTGAGGTGAACACGAGATGTGATGCGAACGTGGGATGCGATGTGAACGTAATCTGTGATGTGAACGTAAATTGTGATGTGCCCTCCCCTGACGGTGATCGGGGGACGAGTGGGAACGAGTGGGCGACGAGATCCATTCCAATTCCGGCCTCAGTTCCCGTTCCAACTTTCAATGCCATTCCCACTCTCCAAGTGCAACCGCTATTCTCTCTCTCTCTCTCTCTCTTTCTGGTTGTGTGCGCGTATATGTGTGCGTGCCTGTGTACGTGCCTGTGTGCGTGTGTGTGCATAGGGATTTCTCAGGGAAGACGCGGCTTACACACACACACACACACACACACACACACACACACACATACATATATATATAATGTATATAATTATATATATTTATGTGTGTGTGTGTGTGTGTGTGCGCGCGCGCTATTATACATGTATATATATATGTTCGCTTCTGCTCTCTCTCTTATTTTGTAGCCACTATATTCTACTTCTGGTCAGAGTTTGGAGTATTCATTTAAACTGAGCGCCGTGTGTGTGTGTGTGTGTGTCCACCATAGTCCCGAATTCGAGTTCCGGGGTTTAATATGATTCACAGCTCCCCTAGAAAGTGAGAAACCTACGCCAGGAGGCCCTGAGTAGCTGCGGCCGAAGCCGTAATCTTTGCCCTTTGCGCTTGAACGTAACGGTCACAGCTGGGAATCGGAGAGGATTGCGGGATTCGAACCCAGAACTAAGTGAAAGCCAGACCAGCACATTTCCGATAACGCCATCAGCGGTTCATAGTTCAATGTTCCTACAATGATCTTACGTATTCCTCAGAGTGGTCTTTATATATATTGTTCTGGTTTACCAAGGAAGCTTATTTCAGCTGATATTAGGTTAAGGCAGCATTTCTCAACCTTTTTACCCTTGCATAACCTTTAAAATAAATTGCATGTCCCAAGGAACCCCTGCAAAAAAAAAAAAAAAAAAAATCTTTATCATTTCATTTTCATCGTAATAATAGGTTAGATAGGATGATGTCTATATTACATTATTACATCTACCAAGAATATGTCGCGCGTGTTTAATTATATTACGTATATGAAATTAAATAAAAAATCAAAAGTACATTAGCTCATCTCACTTGTTCCCGCGGAACCCTTAGGGACCTTTTGCGGAACCTTAGGGTTCCGGGGAACCCTGGTTGAGAAACGCTGGTTTAAGGTGTGTATCCCCAGACATTGGTACCCACTTCGATGACATTTGCATCTTACCTCCGATCATCCACTAACGATTTCATACTTAGGGACACCCATACACGGTACGACCGGATCTTCAGGCCACAGTACAAGTGTACCAATTTTGGATGGTCCGATCGATATACGTAAACCAATCTGGTCCGATCCGATCGGATCAGTCCGGCGGCCTCAAGATCAGATCGTACCGTGGATGGGATCCTTGAAGGACATTATCGCTTCAAAAATTCACTTATGCAGTTGTTAAAGGGGAGGGACGTAAGAAATAGGGTTGGTAGAAGATTCATCTCCTCTTTTGGGTGATAAGCGTTTCAATTATTGACTACATAAGATCTATATTGTAAACAAGCCTTACAGGGTTACATTAGAGAGAGAAAGATAGAGAGAGAGGGAATGAGAGAGAGAGAGAGAGAGGAGACAGAGAGAAGAGATGAGAGAGAAAAGAGGAGAAGAGAGGAGAGAGAAGAGAGGAGAGAGGAGAGAGAGGAGACAGAGAGAGAAACAGAAATTGAGAGAGACAGAAAGTGAGAGAGAGGCAGGGAGAGAGAGAGAGGGAGGGGGAGAGAGAGGGAGGGAGGCAGGGAGAGAGAGGGAGGGAGGCAGGGAGAGAGAGGGAGGGAGGCAGGGAGAGAGAGGGAGGGAGGGAGAGAGAGGGAGGGAGAGAGAGGGAGGGAGAGAGAGGGAGGGAGAGGGAGGGAGAGGGAGGGAGAGAGAGGGAGGGAGAGAGAGGGAGGGAGAGAGAGGGAGAGGGAGGGAGGGAGAGAGAGGGAGGGAGAGAGGGAGAGAGAGAGGAGAGAGAGAGAGAGAGAGAGAGAGAGATAGAGAGAGAGAGAGAGAGAGAGAGAGAGAGAGAGGGGGGAGGGGGGAGGGAGACAGAGAAAAGGTTGTTCAACCTTTCTATCCTCTCTAGTACAAGCTCCTCTTTCTTCTCTTCTCTCCCTCTCTTCCAGACAAATCCTTAGTCTTCATGCTTCCCTAGTTGCACGTTTCTACATATTCCTATTTCCTCTTCCTCTTCTTCCCCTTCCCTTGTATATCCACGGCTAATCCCTACTCTTGTCCATCTCCCCTCTCTCTCTCTCCACTACAATCTTCTCTTCCCTATCCCCTGTCCTCTCTTCCCTCTCACCTGTCCTCTCTTCCCTCTCCCCTGTCCTCTCTTCCCTCTCCCCTGTCCTCTCTTCCCTCCTCCCTGTCCTCTCTTCCCTCCTCCCTGTCCTCTTTTTCCTCTCCCCTATCCTCTTTCCCTTTTCCTCTTCCCTATCCTGTCTAAACCTTTCTATTTCGTTTCCTCTCTTTCCCCTTCTCTTTTCCTTTTCCTCTCTATCCCTCTCTCTTCCTTTTCCTCTCTATCCCTCTCTCTCTCTTCCTTTTCCTCTCTCTTTCCCCTTCTCTCCTCCTTTCCCCTCTTTCCTCTCCTCTCTTCCTTTGTTTTCTCTTTCCCCTTCTCTCTTCCTTTTCCTCTTCTTCGTCGTCTCTCTCCCCTTCCCTTTCTTTTTATTGTGACTTTTCCTTTCATTCCTCTTCTTTCTTTTCCAGTTTTACTTCTTCCATCATTATTCTTCCCCCGTTCCACATCCCTCCTTTCTTCTCCTTCGCTTCTTTCCTCTTCTCTTCTGCTTAATTTTTTTTATTCGAATACAAATAGAACTATATATACATGCTTGCCCATCTTTATGTCTGTTTACACACACACGCACGCACACACACACACACACACACACACACACACACACACACACACACACACACGTGGCGCAGTGGTTGAGTTTCTGGCTGCCACTACGACGATCCGGGTTCGAATCCCGCCCAGGGCTGAAATTATTTCAGTATCGCTGCGTTGCGGGTTGTTACTCTAACTCTCGTGGGCGGGGAGTTGGGTGTGTGTGTACGTGTAGGGTTACAGTATTACCCATAGATCGGTCATACGAGCTCTGAGCTCTCATCCTGGAGGTTAATAACTGTCGATCCGAGTCCAACACGTGATCCAGGACCATGGTGAATCACTCACGCACACACACACACGTACGCTCGCACACACATATGTACATACATATATAAAGAAAATCACTATGATGATACAAGCTTTTATTTGAAATCGATCAAAAACGAAAACTTTACAAATGATCTTGTCGAAAATGTCTTATTCACTTACATATCCCATCTCTGTCACGATAGGGTTGTTCTCTTAACACTAACATGCAAACAAAGACACACACGGTACCCAATATAATGTCACATCATTGAACCAATTTCAGCAGCCGTGGACTGCACATCCTTAGTCAATGCCACTGAACACCAAACGATACACATATATATATACATATATATATATATATATATATATATATATATATATATATATATATATATATTTTTTTTTTTTTTTTTTTTTTTTCCCAGAAATGACCCCTCATCCATGAGGAGCTGAGATGGGAGAGGGCGGGGTTGTTGTGGAAGGGTTGGTAGAAGGGAGTGAAATGAATGGGAATAGGTACATGCCTATGACTTGGCTACCTCCCTTATTAGGGGGGAAAATTTCTCTGTGTATAGATAGAATATGTGTGTATAGGGGGGGGGGTTATGGAGGTAAAATAATAATCTGAAGACACTTGGAAACTATGTCCCAATCCGACAGAGCCCCAGTTACATATAAAATTTAGTCCTATTACCTTTAACAATGTCATATCATTTAAGCACTTTATTTCTGTTCTAAGAAAAAGCCAGTATTATTCCAGAAATAGTAGGAAAATTAGGCAATCATATAGAACATTATTCTATTCATATTCATAATCAGCGTCAACGATTATTATATCAGGAAAATAATCACAAAGGATTCTTCTTGGAACTTTTGCCTGCATATTTACCAAAAAGGCAAGCGGGCGAAAAGACATGTCATTCTTCAACAACAATACTCGTACCTAGCTATAAATTTGCTTGCGGTTTTATAATAGACCAAGTCTTCTTTTGGGTGATTCCAGGAATTGACACATCCACACAGAAAACGGTTTCTTGATATCCTTCTTGCACGTAATCTTCTTCATGTTTTTTTTTGGGGGGGTGGGGGGTGGAGGAAGGTACGCGGGCACGTGTGCACCAATCTAGAAAATTCAGTCCTCACTAACTCATTGACGATATCAGTTACTCCTAAGGATTTTTGGTCATCGGTGTTCAGTCTTACTTTCAAAAGTATTTCAATTGTAAAGAGATTAATAATAATAATAATATATATATATATTATATATATATATACGTATATATATATATATATATATACATACATATATGAATTACCTCCTGAAATATGTCTATTCTTTTTATTATACATTCAGATATCCCAATATTTGTCCTCATGGTTATGATAAATTAAAATCTCATTATTTTAAACCCAATTAGAGAAATAACTTTATCGCGTTGAAAGCATCTAAAACCTCATTGAGTTTTGTGAAATTTAAAATTAAACTCTTCAGACTGTAGACATTTCATTTGCAAATTCAATTTCAGGAAAGGAGTACAAGGCCTATTGACAAGGTGGCGGGTTATGTGCGAGAGAATGAGAGAGAGAGAGAGAGAAAAGAGGAGGGAGAGCAGGAGGGAGAGCAGGACGAGTGAGAGGGGGGAGAGGAAGGAGAGAGAGGAGGGAGAGGAGAAGGGAGAGGAAGAGGGAGAGAAAGAGGGAGAGAAAGAGGGAAAGAAAGAGGGAAAGAAAGAGGGAAAGAAAGAGGGAAAGAAGGGAAAGGAGGGAAAGGAGGAAGGGAAGGACAGAGAGGAGGGAAATGTGGAGGGAAAGGAGGAGAGAGAGGAGGGAAAGGAGGAGGGAAAGGAGGAGGGAAAGGAGGAGGGAGAAGAGGAGGGAGAGGAGGAGGGAGAGGAGGGAAAGGAGGAGGGAGAGGAGGAGGAAGAGGAGGGAGAGGAGGAGGAAGAGGAGGAAGGAAGAAGAGGAGACATGAGAGAAGGAAGAAGAGGAGACATGAGAGAAGGCAGAGTGGGATGGAGATGAGGGAGAGAGGGGGAAAGAGAGAGAAAGGCAGGAAAAGATGAAGAAAGGGAGGGAAAGAGAGAGAAAGGCAGGAAAAGATGAAGAAAGGGAGGGAAAGAGGGAGGAAGGGTGGGAGAGAGGGAGGGAGATAAGGAGGGAGATAGGGAGAGACAGAGGGAGACAGAGAGGGAAACAGGGAGGGAGAGGAGAAAGGAGACATGGAGGGAGAGGAGAAGGGAGACGGGGAAGGAGAGAGAGAGGGAGAGAGGGAGGAAGGGAAAGAGGAGAGAGAGAACGCCTGTCTCCACATAAATTTCCTAAGACCATGTTGAGGACAATAAATGAGAAAGTCAACAGCGACAATAGTATTGTTTAGATTGTAATGAAGCTTTTCTTTGTTCCCAAAAGAACGTTTTTGAGAAAGAGTATTATTCTTGGGTACAGATACAATAAACGTTTTCATAAACATTTTAGTCTATTAATTCCTTCTAATTCACATCAACATCTTTCAACTATCTGCGATCATCACCCGTAAGGAAGACGTGGAAATAGTGGATACAAATGTTAATATACGATCCACTAGACGAGGACGTTTTACTAGGACTTTGATCGATAAACATCAAAACGGAGCGTTCAGAAACAGAGGGGCATCCCAACCAGTCTAACTGGTTTCAAGTTAAGTACGGGTCGTGGAAGACCTAAGCGTCATCTAAATACGAGTATACCCGTGCTTAACTCGAAATCGGTAAAAAATGGCGAGGATGCCCCTCTGTTTCTGGACACCCATTATGTGAAGGCCCAATTTATCTCTCACCAGTTTAACACTTAAAAGGACTACCGAGATCATGTACGAAGCTTACGATTCTCGACGTCTCGTAAGAGCCAAATCCGGACATACGCACCGGGAGATACCATCAATATATAACACACGCCAATAGTCATACTTCCAAGTTACGAATGAAATCGCGCTTAGCAATGAAATGCCAAGTGCGATATTCATTCAAATGCCCATTGTGATTCATACCACTCGAACTTTTGGGAACAAATGGTTATGAATTGCAGCTATGGTAAGAATCTTTCTCCTCGTGCACACAATGTAGCTCAAACCATATATCAACTGTTTTTAGCCTTCTTTCTCACTGGGAATAACTGCTATGTGTGCATGTGTGTATATATGTATACATGTATGTGTGTATGCATTAGGTGTATGCATATATGTATGATGCATGCATGTATGCATGTAGGTATACATGTATGCGTGTGTGTGTATACACACACACACACATATATATATATGCATGAGAAATCACATAAACTCGTGATTCTAAATATGCGGAAAAACCACCAAGGAAAAAGAAAAACTGATGACCAAGCGCTTTCGTCTATTCAGACATCCTCAGGGTACATAGAAAAGAAAAAGTACACAAGAATATATACAAAGAGTATGAGGTCAGGGAAGGAACCAGGAGAGGTTGCGAGGATCTAATGTCAACCTGACCCGTTCGCGGCAGCGGACGTTTGGGCTACTACTTTTTTCACAATAAAATTGTCTAACTTATACATACCATGACTTAAATTTAAGTTATTGACAAATGTATCTTTGATCAGACTGGATTCTATTATATTTCTCGTCAAATATGACTTATCTTTAACAATTTCTTTAGCACCCTCCCAATTTATACAATGATTAAAATCCCTTAGGTGAATAAATAAGGCATTAGACATTTGCCCACTCTTGACGCTATACTGATGTTGTTTTAACCTTACTTTTAATTCTTTTCCAGACTGGACTGGAAAAGAATTAAAAGTAAGGTTAAAACAACATCAGTATAGCGTCAAGAGTGGGCAAATGTCTAATGCCTTATTTATTCACCTAAGGGATTTTAATCATTGTATAAATTGGGAGGGTGCTAAAGAAATTGTTAAAGATAAGTCATATTTGACGAGAAATATAATAGAATCCAGTCTGATCAAAGATACATTTGTCAATAACTTAAATTTAAGTCATGGTATGTATAAGTTAGACAATTTTATTGTGAAAAAAGTAGTAGCCCAAACGTCCGCTGCCGCGAACGGGTCAGGTTGACATTAGATCCTCGCAACCTCTCCTGGTTCCTTCCCTGACCTCATACTCTTTGTATATATTCTTGTGTACTTTTTCTTTTCTATGTACCCTGAGGATGTCTGAATAGACGAAAGCGCTTGGTCATCAGTTTTTCTTTTTCCTTGGTGGTTTTTCCGCATATATATATATATATATATATATATATATGTTATATATATATATATATAATATATACATATATACATATATAAACACAATGCATTTGAGGTCAAATGACATCGAGTGGGACAAAAGGACAGATAAAATGAAAAATAAAATGCATTTCAGTTCTTCTTTTACATTTTTCCCTACATAACTTCTACGTATTCCAAAGACAAAGCAATGACAGAGGTGGACTTTTCCATGGATCTTAGGGTGTATTTTTATGATTATAATTTATTGGTGTGTTCATAGCTACTTATTTCATCTAATTTCTAGTAACATTATAATTTACCTTCAGTTTTAGATAAAAAAAGAATAGGTAAATATACAAATAAATAAATAAATAGATAAATAAATAAATGAAATTAAATAAATTCTGGAACCTCCTCTCTTATTTGCAAATCTCTGGCACGTATCACTGTCAAGGTGGTGATACAAAGGTGATAAAGATAATATAATATAATCCGGATTAAACGAAAGAGTGCGGGCGTGTACAGAAAGATTTAATCCATCCAATTACTAACACTTCCGGTTTGTAATCAATCTCTACATCATGGATTAGGAATAGGATTGCAATTCCACTGAATGAAAGAGCCCATAATGAGCCAAAATATCACCAACAAGTTACTTTGTGGAATAGAGTCATTTTCCCGTTTTAGGGTTCAACTTAGTCTCCATTAACTGCATTTGACAAATCGGTTTGGAATTTTTCACAAACCCGAGGGTAATTAACGTCAGTGGCACTCGAGTGAGATTCGAAGCAGTTGGGACAGTTAGGGAACACCAAACACACAAACTCTAGAAACAATTCGTTAATTTTTTTTTTCTTTTTTTTGGGGGGAGGGGAGGGGGTTAGTGACGCTGGATGGAGGGGTGTCGTAATACGAGCTGCAGCATTACCGCCATCTGTTCCAATATGTTCCGCCTTTATATATTACAAGTAAGCTTGAGTGGAAAAAACAGTGTCCATAAATCCATAAAACAACAACAATAACAACAAAACACACACACACACACACACACACACACACACACACACACACACACACACACAATGTTGCAGTGATTAACGTTGAGGGCTGACAAAGACGCAACATTAGATCAAGTCTCATTTAGGTATTTAGAGCATTACCGTCCCTCTATTCTCTTGAGCAAGACGATGGGGTATTTCTGTGCTACAGGACCTAAGTTTTCCATACATACACATACACATACACACACACACACACACACACACACACACACACGAGTTCTCAACCCTCATTCGGGAGAGTCATACGAGTCAATCACGAGATCAGCACGAAGAAAAAGAATAATAAAGGAAAAGCAAAATATGAAAAGGAAAAGGGCGATGAAGATGAAAAATATGATGACTGAAATTGAAGAATACTGTATGAAAAAAAAGATGGTGTTGAAAATTAAAAGATAAAGATGACGATGATCTGAAGAACAGATTAAAGGAAAAGAATGAAGAACATGGACAACAATAAGAACGAGGGAGAATAGGAGGAACATGAAGTAAAAAAAAAAAAAAGAAAAAAAAAAAAAAATGGGTCGAGGGGTGACCTTGCTCCTAGAAGAGGAAGAAGAAAGAATCAGTAGAAATGAAATGAAGGAATACTCAAAAACGCCAAAGAAGAATACAAATAGGCGAATACAAATACCAACGAAAAAAAAATTATATGGTAAAAAGGAAAAGAAAACAGAGGAAGAAAAGAATACTCAAAAAAGTCGATGAATACATGACGAATACAAATACCAACGAAAAGAGGAATAGAAGAAAAATACAAGAAAAAAGGAGAAAAATAAAAGACAAAATAAATAAGAAAGGAAAAGAAGAAAAGACAAAATAAATAAGAAAGGAAAACAAGAAAAGACCAAAGAAAAAAGAAAAGAGAAAAACGAAAGCTGAAGAGAGAAAAAGAAGACATTGAAAAAAAAAAACAGAAAAAAAAGAGAGGGGTTGAGTCGCGACCTTGCTCCGAGAGCAACAAGACGACCTCTGGCCAGCCATAAACCACGAAGCAAATCCCCCGGCGAGGCCACGGCGCCTCCGACTTTCCCGAGCTCGGCGGCAACTTTTCAACCAGTTCCTCCAGCTTAACTCCTTGGCAGCTGAGACATCCACCAAGGACTTTTTTTTTTTTCTACAGAAGCCGCAAGATCTTATTCAGCTCAGGGTACACCAGAAGGTTGTCAATTTTTTTTTTTTTTTTTTTTTCTATGTTGAGACGAAATCTAAGGCTTCCAGTCTGGCCAAGTGATTCTTGTCAGTTGAGTGAAGATGAGCGAAATTATTTAATTCCTATACTGAGGAGACTTTCAGTTATTTGTTTTGGTCTACACTAGGCTGTATCATTCAGCTTCGAGGAAACTCAAAGTCAAAAAGATTAAAGATATGTTATACACACACACACACACACACATACATATATATATATATATGTATATATATATATATATATTAAAAGGGGTTTTGGGAATATATTTCTTGAACGGGTTTTCATATTTTCTCATAACTCCTGGCGATTCTATTTAGTTGACACATCCCTAAAGGGGACAAAGGGTTAAAGGGTCATTATGTTTGAATACGAAATCTGTTTCCCGACATTATCTGATATTTAATCTTTGACCCCGTTTCCCACGAGGCGTAGTTCTGAAGGGAAAAGGCGCCTTTTGTCCTGGGTAGGAGAGGTGGGGGGAAGGGGGGGAAGGGGGGGAAGGGGGGGAGGGAGAAGAGGGGAAGGGGGGGAGGAAAAAGGCTTTGTTCGCTGCGTGAACCTCATATGGCATCGTGGCCCTTTGTACGTCAACTCAAAAAGGATCTGGGCCTTTTTTTTTCGTTTATTCAAATCCTGATTAGAAAACAAAACCTTTTTTTGCATCACAGTCAAACGTGCTATCTGAAGGTGTAAAATAAATAAATAAATATATATATATATATATATATATATATATATACATATATATATATATCAATCTACTTACTATAGTCGATACGGAATGGATAGTGTATGAAAGTGATGAAAAACATAATCATGATGAATAACTTGTTCATCAAAAGAAAACATAAATAATTATTCATAGAGATTTCATAATTTTTAAACGGGCCCTACAAGATCAATATTATTGCGCAATATTCCGTATTATACAATATTACTGACGGTGTATGGATATTGATGAATGTAACAATATATTTAAGACATTAATGTACAGGTCAAAATTTGCGTCTCTTCAATCTCATCTATTACACCGTCAATAATCTTGTACAATGCGAAATATTGCGCAATAATTCTGTTCGTGTAGGGCCCTCTTTAGTCCATAACCACAAGACCACCACAATGAGGCCTCGATTTTTGGATTCACAAGATCCAAATCAACAGAGACAATATCTCCAGCGCTCGCTCCAAAGATGAAAAAATTGTCTATGCTAATCAAGAAAACGTCACCGGTTTTAAGCTTAAGCACACACAAACACAGAGGAGACACAGGTGACACAGGGAACGCAGGGGACACAGGCGACGCAGGGGACACAGGCGACACAGGGGACACAGGGGACACAGGAGACGCAGGGGGCACAGGAGACGCAGGAGACGCAGGGGACACAGGAGACGCAGGGGACACAGGAGACGCAGGTGACACAGGAGACGCTGGGGACACAGGAGACGCAGCAGAGAGCAAAGACAGACTTCCTCTTGCTAAATTCAAGTACAGTTTGAACTTCTCTCTCACTTGAAGTGCTTCTAGTTTCACTCAGTATTTCAAGTGGGAGAAGTTCACACTGTACTTCAATTCAGCAACAGGAAATTTGCCTTGCTCTATGCTGTGTGGGCTGTGTCGCCTGCGTCTCAGTTTGCGCTTAGTCTACGGGAGTAAAAGATGAGATATAGAAGGATATCAGGAAGACAATAGCTCTCCAAATGATCCGAAATACACACCGTAGAACTCCGTCAATCAACCTCTACACCATTATTTTGAGGTCTCGCTCAGGGCTACAAGCTCAACACAGAAATGGATCTGTATACATTTATGCCCCTGAGGGAGCCTTGTCCACATAGGTTAGGTTTAGCGTTAATCACGAAGCTAATAATTTTTTCTTCCATACGAGAGAGAATACTGAAGATCAAAATGTTATATATAAACAAACGGACAAGTGTCACGTAAAATGAACAGAATTATCATAAGCAATTTTAATCTAATCTTTAGAGGAAAACATCTCCAGAAAACATAAATAACACACAGATCCAGGCAGATGCACGTACACGCACGCGATAAAAATAATAACAACAATAATAATAATATTAAAAGAAAAAAAGAAAATGGAGACTCTTAGATAAAAATAACAACAATAATAATAATAAAAATAATAAGAGAAAAGAAAAGAAAAATGAAGAGCTCTTAGATAAAAATGACAACAACAACAATAATAATAATAAAAAAGAAAAAAGTAAAGAAAAATGAAGAGCTCTTAGATAAAACTAACAACACTAATAATAATAATAAAAAAGAAAAAAATGCAGAGCTCTTAGATAAAAATAACAACAACAATAATAATAATAACAAAGAAAAAAAGAAAAATGAAGAGCTCTTAGATAAAAATAACCATGATAATAATAATAATAAAAAAAAAAATAGAAAAAGAAAAATGAAGAGCTCTTAGACCCCTCTTCCAGGCACTTCATGGACAGCCCCTACGAGAATGAAAGACCCCGATGCCCTCCATCTCCCTCTAGTTCCCTCCATTCCTTTCCGCTCCCCTCCATAGACGCGGAAGCCGTCACTCTCATCAAATACTCCCAAAACCGACGACTGCACTTCCTTTTCACCGTGCGGTTCCTCACTACCTTACTCTTCAGGTTTCAGGATTTTTTTTCTTTTTTTTTTTTGTTAAAGGAAACGTCAGAAGCCTTCATTCAGCTGAAGTTTTGGGCTTTTGACCTGAACGGGGCCTTAGCCAACTGAAGTTTCTCCTTCTAGTTCTAGTTCTTTTAGTTCTAGTTCTTGTAGTTCTAGTTCTTCTAGTTCTAGTTCTTCTAGTTCTAGTTCTTCTAGTTCTAGTTCTATTTTTTTTCTTCTTCCAGTTCTTCTAGTTCTAGTTCTACTAGTTCTAGCTCTTCTAGTTCTTTTTCTTTCTTCTTCGTCCAAGGAACCACAGTACTGTGTTTAAGCTCAAGTAAATTGGTTCCTTTATACATGTTTGTCTTAATCCAACGAATGTGAGATAGTTATTCCATCTCAATGCAACTTTGTTATTTCTCTGAATTATTCTTACTTGTTCTACTTCTCTTTATATCCTCCTCCCACTTATTCAATCTCTCTTGTTCTCTCTTAATTCTCCAATTCTCTTTATGGGTGTATTTTTCTCGCTCTTTTTATTCTAATGACCTCCATTTTCTAATTCACTTATTGTCTCCTCCACCATATCATAGGGTAGACTGTTAAGACTTGAAACTCAGATGGTAATTTTTTGTATTTATCTAGCTTTTATGTAAATGAAATTTTGATAACCACTGTAAGATTGTAGTAGCTCATCTATGTATGATTGCCCTCGATTTCTTATGAAATCACACAAGGCAAATTTCATGTAATGTACGTGACTAATAATTTATTTATTTATTTATTCATTACTATTATATATCCCTTTCTTGCACTCATTCTCTCTTTGCATTTCCCATTTTTTATCTTTGAGGTTCCATTTCCTTTCAACTTTCCTCATCCACTTCTTCCTTACGATTCTAACAATTGTTTTCATTTTTTCGATTTTTTTCTTATGTCTACTGCCACTCCTGGTTTTTTCATTCTCTTCAATGCCCTCTCCCTCATGCACACCAGAACTATTCTTCAACATTCCTATGAACACTCCTCTCTCTCTCTCTCTCTCTCTCTCTCTCTCTCTCTCTCTCTCTCTCTCTCTCTCTCTCTCTCTCTCTCTCTTCTCCATATTTATATCTTTACCAGTATTTCTTTTCCTCCTCCTCCTCCTCCTCCCTCACATTGGTCTGACTTTCCTATTTACAAGTTTTCTTAAACCGATGCAATCATACCTCTCCTCCTCTTCTTCAAAGTGTCTTCTACACCTCCACCTCCTCCTCCTCCTCTTCCTCCTCTTCTCCCTCTCCTTCATTTTTATCTCACTTTCCTATTTACAAGTTTTCTGGAATCGATGCACTCCTACATCTCCCTCTCTTCCTCAAAGTATCTTCCTCCTCCTCCTCCTCCTCCTCTTCTTCTTCCTCCTCCTCTTCTTCCTCCTCCTCTTCCTCCTCCTCCACCCTCCACAAATACTCTTCATTTTTGTTGTCAACAATATACAAAGTCTCCCCCTCGCCTTCGGATACATGTACACAAACACACAAACGCACAAGGAAATGGTCACACACACTGAAGTGTATAAAGAAGCGTGTACACACACGTAACAACATGTGCAAGTACATGTGAGCATACACACACACACACACACGTACGCCCACAAAGGGACACACACACACACACACACACACACACACACACACACACACACACACACACACGTACGCCCACAAAGGGACACATACACACACATGCACACGCACACACAAAAGGACATACACATACACGTGTACACATAGAGATATGTACCCATGCAAGTACACGCACATCCACTTCCATCCTCACTCGCCCCCTTTACCGTCTTACGATTATTTCATGGTCAGCTGAGATGGAATGTCACGTATGCCTGTGTTGGAGTGGGGTGGGGGAGAAAAGAGAGAGAAGAGAGGGAGAAGAGAGGGAGAGGAGTGGTGGAGAAGAGGTGATGAGTGAGGGAGTGGGGGAAGAGAGGGAGAGGAAAGGGGGAGAGGGGGAAGAGGGAGGAGAGACGGGGAGGAGTGGTGGAGAAGAAGGAAGGAGTGAGGGAGTGGAGTGGGGGAAGAGAGGGAGAGTAGAGTGGGAGGAGAAGGGGAATAGTTGGGGAAGAGAGGGGAGAAGAGGAAAGGAGAGGAGAGGGAGGATAGAGGAGAGGGGGAGGAGAGAGGAGAGGGGGAGGAGAGAGGAGAAGGGAGGAGGAGAGAGGAGAAGGGAGGAGGATAGAGGAGAAGGGGAGGAGAGAGGAGAAGGGGGGAGGAGAAAGGAGAGGGGAGGAGAAAGGAGAGGGGAGGAGGAGAAAGGAGAGGGGAGGAGAGAGGGGAGGAGAGAGGAGAGGGGGAGGAGAGAGAAGAGGGGGAGGAGAGAGGAGAGGGGGAGGAGAGAGGAGAGGGGGAGGAGAGAGGAGAGGGGGAGGAGGGAGGAGAGGGGGAGGAGAGAGGAGAGGGGGAGGAGAGTGGAGGAGTATTGGGGTGAGGAGAGTGGAGGAGTATTGGGGGAGGAGAGTGGAGGAGTATTGGGGTGAGGAGAGTGGAGGAGTATTGGGGGAGGAGAGTGGAGGAGTATTGGGGGAGGAGAAGGGAAGGAGAGGGGGAGGAGAGGGGAAGGAGAAGGGGAGGAGAGGGGAGGGAGGAGAAGGGGAGGAGAGAGGAGAGGGGGAGGAGAGTGGGGGAATATTGGGGGAGAAGGGGAGGAGAGAGGGAGGAGAGAGGAAGGAGAGGGAGAGGAAGGAGAGGGAGAGGAAGGGGAAGAAGGGGAGGAGAGTGAGGGAGTAGTGGGGAGAGGGGGAGAAGAGGAGGAGAGGGGAAGAAGAGGGGAGAAGCGACGGGGCTTTTTTGGATGGAGAAAGGGGGAAGGGGAAGGGGAGAGGAAGAGAGGATTTACGGGATGAGAGAGAGAGAGGCTTGAATGGGCTGGGGAGAGAGAGGTAAAGATATGACAAAAAGCTGTTGAGGAATTTGGTTAAGTTGAAATACGGAGATGGGGTGAAGAGAAGGGGGAAAGGGAATAGAAGAATAAAGAGAAGAAGTATTAGAAAAAAAGAGCGATAAAAATACTTGGGATAAAAAGAGGAGAACTCGTGAAGAACAGGGGTGGAGAGAAGAAATAACAAGAGCATTCACAGGCAATGTAAAACGAAAGAAATTGATAAAAAAAAAAGGAAGAAAAGGAAATGGGGAGAGGAAGAAAGAATTGGAAAAAGGACGAGAGTAATTGGTGACATGGATATTGAAGGAAGAGAAATGGGAGAAAGAAAGAAAAGAGACGAATGAAAGAAAAAAATAAAAAATAAGGACGCAGTGATATGTAGACGGAACGAAAAAAATAAATAAATAAAATTAAAAATTAAAACAATAATCCGAAGGGATATAGTATCTTGACAGATGTCAAAGGATGTGAAATATATAACCTTTAAACATACATTGTTCTTAATATATATATATATATATATATATATATATATATATATATATATACATATATATACAATATATATACATATATATACATATACATATATATATATATATACATATACATATATATATATACATATACATATATATATATATACATATACATATATATATATATATACATATATATACATATACATATATAAGTAAATGACTAAGTAATCAAATAGACAAAAAATAAACAAATTCATAAATAAATAAATAAAAACAATAAACAAATAAAAATAAACAAATATAGGTATAAATAGAATTAGAAAAAATGTCTGGCTAACGTAAGAGAAACTATTGGATTAGAAAGAAATGCTGGAGCCTACGCCAGGAGGTGCTGAGTAGTTGCGGCCGAAATAGTCACCTTGGCACTTTTATGCACTTAGAATGTTGTCGCAGGGAACAGTCAATGCTGTGAATTAGAAAGGAGTTCCGGAATCGAACCTCGACTACGTAAACGAGACCAGCAGGCCTTCGGTTATAACACTTGCATATCATGAGAAAGGAACATGTACAAATGAATATATATATATATATATATATATATATATTATATATATATATATATATATATCATAAATAAAAAATAAAAGGATCGTAATAAGCTGAGGTGTCAATTTTACAACAAAAATAGAGTTTTGACTGATCATGAACACCCCGTGTTTCCGTATAACATTTTTCCACAAATAAATAAATCACGTTTCAGTTCTTCTATGTAAGGTATCGCATACGGAGATGAGGTAAAGAAAAGAAGTGAACGAGGAGGAAGACTAGGACGAGGAAAACTAATAGGAGGAAGATTAGTGAGGAGGGAGAACACTAATGAGGAGCTGGAAGGCTAATGAGGAAGACAAATGAGGAAGAGGAAGACAAATGAGGAAGAGGAACACTAATGAGGAAGAGGAAGATTAAGGAGGAAAAGGAAGGCTAATGAGGAGGAGGAAGGCTATGGTAGGAGGAAGATAAATAAGAAAAGGACGACCTGGATGAAGAACACAAGAAGAAAAGTCCTTAAAAAAAAAAAAAAAAGACGAGGAGGAAAGCAAAGAGAAGTGAGAAGAGAATGAAGACGAGGAGGACGAAAACAAAAAATGGACATACCAAGGAGGGAACGAGGAAAAAATTAATAATAATAATAAGAAGAAGAAGAAGAAGAAAAACAACAGCAACATAAGAAATATAAGGAGATGGAGGCGCAAGAGAGGAAAAATCAGAATGGTGAGGAGGTGATTAAGGAGGATAAGGAGGAGGATAACGGAGAAGAGGAGGAAGGTCAGGAGGAGAAAGGACAGCAGGAGGAGAAGCAGGAAGAGGAAGATGAAGAGGAAGATGTGAAGGCGGAGGAGGAAATGGAGGAGGAAGAGAAAGAAGACAGGGCTATGGGAAAGAAGAGAAGAGTGCACGGAAATGGAAGACATTTGTCGAGAGGAGGGGGGCGAGACAAGAGGAAAAGTGGAGAGTGAAAAGGGAAGTAGAGATAGAGATAGAGAGAAAGAAGAGAAACAGGGAGAAGGGGGAAGAGGAGAGAAGCGGAAGGAACCAAGACAGACAAAAAAAAGTGTCGAGGTTCGACACTGCAACAATGGTCTTTGTCCTTAACGGGAATGTCTTTCATAGACTTTATTAAAGCCTTGAATACGGGACTTTGTCTAGATACGTAACAGTCGGTTTTATTCGGTTGAGAGAAAGAGGTGGAGGAGGAGGAAGAAAAACGGGAGGAGGAATAATTGGAGGAGGAGGAGGAGGGGAGGAGGAGGAGGAGCAGGAAGAAGAGGAGGAGCAGGAAGAAGAGGAGGAGGAACAGGAGGAGGAAGGAGGAAAAATAGGAGGAGGAATAATGGGAGGAGGGGGAGGAGGAGGAGCAGGAAGAAGACAAAGAGGAGGAAGGAGGAGGAGGAAGAGGAGGAAGAGAAAAGAGAGGAAGAAGAGGAGGAAGAAGAGAAAGAAGAGGAAGAAGAAGGAGTTGAAGATGAGGAGGAAGGTGAAAAAGGAGGAAGAATACGAGTAACAGGAAGAGGAGGAGGAAGAAGAAGAGGAAGAAGATGAGTAAGAGAAGGATGTTCCAAGTAATTAAACAAAATATTGATTAACCTCTCTCATACCATCATATTTCTTACATATTTTTCCTGACAAACAATGCACGAATGTATTCGACTACGTACAGCCAATATGACCTTTTTCTTCTTTAATTAAACAAATAATTGAATAATTTCCCCGGTGGTTCAAACAGAACAATTCAAGTGTGACCCTGTGTTGAACAACTGAACTTCAATATAAATGTAAAGAAACGATAGGAGTAAGGACAAGAACAACATTGTGAATCAGGAAAGAGACGAAACGGAAGAGCAAATACACAGGACACAGAGAGGAGGAAGAGGAGGAGGAGGAAGAGGAGGAGGAGGAGGAGGAGGAGAAGAAGGAGGAAAAAGTGGAGGACAAATGGAGTCGTAGAGGGGATTTACCGATGGAGGAAGTCCAGAAGTTTAAGGTTAATCCCCTTCCACTCAGATACTTTGTTTAATAATTCTGTTAAAGTTGAAGCTTGTGGATTCTATTCATTGAATATAGTCTTTGCTAGCTCACCGCGAGACGATTTTATTTGATCTTAATAATATCGTTTGTTGTCAGCAATAAAACAGCAACAAATAAATAGAAAATAAATAGAAAAATATAACATATAAACAAATAAATAAAGATGAATGACAAGTTAGATAAATGATAAATAAATGAACGAGTAGTTCAATAAATATAAAGTAAATATGAACGATTGAAAAATATAAATAATAAACAAATAAAAATTAAACAAATATTGTATAGGCGAGAGCCACATCTCAACATTGTCACCGTGCTACACAAATCAATCACCGATCCTCAACTGAAGAAAATCAAGAACTGGATGAACTACAAGGTACATAGATCATTACCCACCTGAAGAGCCTCACAGTTCGCCCACGACTTCGTCAGGAAGCTCTCCGTGGTAATGGAATTGCAAAATGGGAGGAAACTTCGTTATAGACCTCAATGAACAGCGGCGCGGTTCGTGTTGCAATGGGGGGGGATCTTTGCAATTGAAAGCGAAGAGCGAAAAGAAATTACGGTGGGAGGGTAGTCAGGTATCTTTGTTATTAAGAGGGAATTCTATATGGAGTTCCACAAGAGACGGGACGAGGCATCATGCATACGGAAAGATCAAGGAGGGAGTGTGAGTGGGGAGGAGGTGGTCAAGGAGAGGAGGGGTAGGGGAGGAGAGGAGGAGGAGAAGGAAAGGAAAGGAGGAGAAGGAGGGGGAAAGGAGAGGAGAACGGGAGAGGGAAGAGGAGGAGAGAGGGAGAGGGGGAAGAGAGAAGGTGTATGGGAGAAGAGGAGAGAAGGGAAAGGAGAAGAGGGAGAAGAGGGAAAAGGAAGATGTAGGAGGAGAGGAAAGGTAGAAGGGGGGGAGGGAAGAAGGGGGGAGGGGAGAAGGGGGAGGGGAGAAGGGGCAGGGGAGAAGGGGCAGGGGAGAAGGGGGAGGGGAGAAGGGGAGACAGGGGACAGGGATAGAGAGGAGAACAAGGAGAGGGAAGAGAGCGAAAAGAAAGGAGAGAGGGGAAAGAGGGGAGAGAGAGCGAAGATATGAAAGAGAAGGAAGAGACGAGTGGGTATAGGGAGGAAGAGAAATAGAGAAATGAAGGTAGCGAGAGAAAAGAGAGAAAAAGAGAAAGGAGAGAAAACAAGAAGAGAAAGGAGCGAGAGTTATGGAGAGAAGGTGTGTGGGAGAAAGGACTGTCAAAATGGAACAAGGAGTGAGAGAACCAGGAGTGAGAGAGGAAGAGAGACGAGAGAGGGGAGAGAGTGGAGAGAGGGGAGAGAGTGGAGAGAGGGGAGAGAGTGGAGACAGTGGAGAGAGTGGAGAGAGAGAAGTGAGAGGGGAAAGGGAGAGATGGGAGAGGGAGATAGAAATAGACCAATGAAGATAGTGGGGAGAAGGGAGAAAGGGAAGAGAGGGGAGAGGTGAGGGGAGAAAAGGGAGAGAGGGGAAAGGGGGAGAGGGAGATAAAAATGGACCAATGAAGATAGCGAGAGAAATAAGGATAGAAAAAGAAAAAAGAAAAAAAAAAAACGGAGGAGGAAGAGAAGGAAAACGAGAAAGACCGAATGAAGTCACAATTAATGAATTTTTTATTCCTTTATTTTTTTTTTTATTCTTTTTAAAGGGGAAAAGGACTTGGGCAGAAGGAGACCCGCAAAGAGCACCACGGTGTTGAAAGGGTTCATCTTAAGCCTTATGACGGTGTAAGCGGGGACCCCCACGCCACTACACAACACGACCGTCAACTACGGAAACTCAAGACAAAGAACTGTCAACCTTGTGTTAGCGGAGAGCAAGTGCCATCTTCCTGTGTCAAGAGAAAAGGCCCGCTTCATTACAGAGAGAGGGGAAGGTGAGGACTCCAGCGGTGGTGGGGAGGGGGAGTGGTGGGGGGAGTGGTGGGGGGAGTGGTGGGTAGGAGTGGTAAAAGGTAGAGTGGGAGAGCAGAAGAATGTGAGAGGGAGGGGGGTAGTCGGATGGGAGAAGTGATTGTGGAATTGAAAGAAAAGAGGGGAGGTGGGAGGGGAGGGGAGGGGAGTGGAGGAAAAGGGAAGAGAGGGGAGGAGAGGGGAGGGGAGGGGAGGGTAGGGGAGGGGAAGGGAGGAGAGGGGAGGAGAGCGGGGAGGGGAAAAGGGAGATGGAAAACTGGAAAAGCGAAAGGGGAGAGAGGAGGTAGGAGAGATGTAAGACAGGAGAGAGAGGGGAGAGAAGAGAGTAAAAATGGGAAAAGAAACTGTACAGAGGAGAGGGGACACAGGAGAGATAAGAGAAGCGAGGGGAGACGAGAGACGGCAGATGATAGAGGAGAGAGGAGGAATGATAGAGGAGAGAGGAGGGAGGAGGGAGAGGAGGGAGAGGAGGGAGGAGAGAGGAGGGAGGAGAGAGGAGGGAGGAGAGAGGAGGGAGGAGAGAGGAGAGAGGGGAGAGGGGAGAGAGGAGAAAGGAGAAAATATAGAGGGAGACGAGAGAGGATAGAGGGGAAAGTGGAGAGGGGATAGGAGGAAGGGGAGAGAGGAGAAAGGAGAAAATATAGAGGGAGAGGAGAGAGGATAGAGGGGAAAGTGGTGAGGGAAGAGGAAAGAGGATAGAGGGGAGAGGATAGAGGGGAGAGGGGAGAGAGGATAGAGAACGGATGGTATAATAGGAATAATAAGAAACGGAAAGAAAAACAAAGTAATAGTAAGCACTAGAAACTACAAGAAAAAATAAAGAAATAGAAAAAACACTAGAGCGGAAGTGTCAAGAGAAGTGAGAAAAAAGAAGAGAAAAGCAAACAGAACGAGAGAAAGAAAAAAGGAGACGGGAAGGAGAAGGATGAGAGTGGATGGGAGTGAGAGAATGAGTGGGAGAAAGTAGAGATGGGAGGAGGAGGAAGGGTGAGGGAAGGTGACAATGGGAGAGGGGAGGGGAGGAAAAGGGAGGGGAGGGAAGGGGAGGGGAGGAAAAGGGAGGGGAGGGAAGGGGAGGGGAGGGGAGTGGAGGAGAGGGAGTGGAGGAGAGGGAGTGGAGGAGAGGGAGTGGAGGAGAGGGAGTGGAGGAGAGTGGAGGGGAATGAGAGAATGAGTGGGAGAAAGTAGAGATGGGAGGAGGAAGGGTGAGGGAAGGTGACAACGGGAGAGGGGAGGAAAAGGGAGGGGAGGAAAAGGGAGGGGAGGGAGTGGAGGAAAGGGAGGGGAGGGAGTGGAGGAGAGGGAGGGGAGGAGAGTGGAGGGGAGTAGGAAAATGGGAAAAAGGAAATGGGAGATCGAAAATGGGAAAAGCGAAAGGGGAAAGAGGAGAAATGAGAGATGTAAGACAGGACAGAGAGGGGAGAGAAGAGAGTAAAAATGGGAAAAGAGAAACTGTACAGAGGAGAGGGGAAAGGGGAGAGGAGACACAGGAGAGATAAGAGAAGAGAGGGGAGACGAGAGACAGCAGATGAGAGACGAGAGAGTAGAAATGATAGGAAAGGAGAAATGACAGAGGGGAGAGGAGAGAGGAGATAAGAGAGAGGAGGAAGGAGAGAGGGAGAGGAGAAACAATAGAGAGGAGAGGAGGGAGGAGAGAGGGGAGAGGAGAGAGGAAAGAGGATAGAGGGGAGACAGAAGATAGAGGGGAGTGAGGAGAGGATAGAGGGTAGAGAGGATAGAGGGTAGGAGAGGGGAGAGGGGAGAGGATAGAGGGGAGAGAGAATAGAGAACTGATGCTATCACAGGAATAATAAGGAACGGAAAGAGAAAGAAAGTAATAGTAAGCACTAGAAAGTACAAGAAAAAAACATAGAATAAAAAACCCCACTAGAGCGGAAGTGTCAAGAGAAGTGAGAAAAGGGAAAAAAGGAGGAGAAAAGCAAACAGAACGAGAGAAAGAAATAAAGGAGACGGGAAGGAGAAGGATGAGAGTGGATGGGAGAGAGAGAACGAGTGGGAGAAGGTAGAGATGAGAGGAGGAAGGGGGGATGAGGGTGGAGATGGGAGTGAGGAAGGGGTGGGAGAGGGTGGAGATGGGAGGAGGAAGGGGTGGGAGAGGGTGGAGATGTGAGCAGGAAGGGGTGGGAGGAGGAAGGGGTGGGAGAGGGTGGAGATGGGAGGAGGAAGGGGTGGGAGAGGGTGGAGATGGGAGGAGGAAGGGGTGGGAGAGGGTGGAGATGGGAGGAGGAAGGGGTGGGAGAGGGTGGAGATGGGAGGAGGAAGGGGTGGGAGAGGGTGGAGGTAAGAAGAAAAGGGTAGGAGTGGGTGGAGAAGGGAAAAAGAAGGAATGGGAGTGGGTGAAGATGGGAGGAGGAAGGGGTGGGAGAGGGTGGAGATAAGAGAAGGAAGGTGTGGGAGAGGGTGGACGTGGAAAGAGGAAGGGTGGAAGAGGGTGGAGGTAAGAAGAAAAGGGTGGGAGTGGGTGGAGATGGGAGAAAGGAGTGGGAATGGGTGGAGATGGGAGGAGGAAGGGGTGGGAACGGGTGGAGATGCGAGGAGGAAGGGGTAGGAGCGGGTGGAGATGGGAGGTGGAAGGGTGGGAGTGAGAGGAGAAGGGAGGAGGAAGGGACGGAAGAGGGTGGAGACGGGAGGAGGAAGGGGTGGGAGTGGGAGGAGATGGGAGGAGGAAGGGGTGGGAGTGGGTGGAGATGGGAGAAGGAAGGGTGGGAGTGGGTGGAGATGGGACAAGGAAGGGATGGTGAGGGTGGAGATTGGAGGAGGAAGGTGTGGAAGGGGGTGGAGATGGGAGGAGGAAGGGTGGGAATGGGTGGAGATGGGAGAAAGAAGGATGGGAGTGGGTGAAAATGGGAGGAGGAGGAAGGGGTGGGAGTGGGTGGAGATGGGAGGTGTATGGGTGGGAGTGGGTGGAGATGGTAGGAGGAAGGGTGGGGGTGGGTTGGAGATGGGAAAAGGAGAAGGAAGGGTGGGAGTAGGTGGAGATGGGGAGGAGGAGGAAGGGTGGGAATGGGTGGAGATGGGATGAGGAAGGGTGGGAGTGGGTGGAAATGGGAGGAGGAGGAGGAAGGGGTGGGAGTGGGTGTGTATTCCGAGCGCGGCCATCAAAGAGGCTTTCAAGCGAACACAAAAGAACGACTATGTGGAGGAAAAGGTCAAATACGAGAGATTAGGAGAATATGGTCTGGTTGGGGGAGGGGCAAGAGGATAATGAGAAGGAGGAAGAGGAGGAGGAGGTTATTGTGAAGGAAGAGGAGGAAGAGGAGTAGAAGGAAGAGGAAAAGGAAAAGGAGGAGAAGGAAGTGAACGAGTACAAAATATAGAAAGGCATAAAAAAAAAAAAAAAATTGTCGGAGTCCTTTTTCCAGAATCAAGAGAAAGAGCGAGAATAAGAACCAGACTGATTGATTGATTGGTTGATTAATTGAACGATAAACAAGTAGATTGACAGGTATATATATTGTTGTGAACTGACGTTTACAAGCATTTCTATCCATGTCGACAGCTTTACGTTCTTGTCGTGTATACATTAGAGAAAGAATGAGAGAGAGAGAGAGAGAGAGGGAGAGCAAAAGGGAGCAGGAGAGAGCTAGAAATGGAAAGAGAGAAAGAGCAAGAAATATCAAGGAAGCAAGAAATATCAAGAGAGCAAAAGAGAAAGGGAGAAACACAGAAAGATAAGGATAGTAATGAGGAACAGAAACGTAGAAAGAGAATTGTATGAAGAAGACAAGGAAGAGGAAGAAGGAGGAGGAGGAGGAAGACGAGGAGGAGGAAGAAAGCAAGGGAAAGTGGGAGAAAGCGAGAGAGAAAGAGAGAGGGAGGCGGAGTGAAAGAGAGGAAGAGAAAGAAAAAGAGAGAAAGAGAGAGAAATAGAGAGGAAGAGAGAGAAAGAAAGAGAGAGAGAGGAGAGAGAGAGACCAGAAGCCGGGAGGAATGAAAGTGGTGGTGGCAGAATCCGTGGAGGAGGTCAAAATGCAATTAAGATAATTCTTTCTTAATACAAACACGAGCCAAACACGTCAAAATTCATTTCAGGGCAGAGGGCACGACAGAAAATGGGAGAGGGGGAGAAAGAAAGAACGAAAACGGGGAGAAAGCGAGAAGGGAAAAAAAAAATGAAAATGATATGAGGAGAACCGGAAAAAACATGACGGTGCCCGAGAGAAATTAAGAGAGAAAAGGAGAGAGAGAAAGAGGGGAAGAGAGACAGTAAGAGAGGGAGACACGCAAAAGGAGAAAGTGAGGGAATGAGGAAGAAAGACAGTGAGAGAGGGAGAAAGCGAGTGAGAAAAGGAGGGAGAGAGGAAGAGAAAGACAGTAAGAGAGGAAGAAGGAGTGAGAGAGAGAGGGAGAGGGAGACAGATAGTGAGAAAGACAGTGAGAGAGGAAGGAGTGAGAGAGAAAGAGAGGGAGACAGTGAGATAGTGAGAGTGAGAAAGACAGTGAGAGAGACAGTGAGAGAGGGTGATAGTGAGAGTGAGAAAGACAGTGAGAGAGGAAGAAAGACAGTGTGAGAAGGAAAAGACCGTAAGACAGGAAGAAAGACAGTGAGAGGGGAGATATGAAAATAATGCGAAATGGATAAACTAAGAAAGAATGAAGGAGAGGGGGAGAGACAGTGATAAAAATTGGAAAATAAAGAGGAAAGAAAATCAGAAATATAGAGACAATGACAGACACAGACATACACAGACAGAAAGACAAAGACAGAAATACAGAAAGACAGAGAGACTGAGAGACAGAGATAGTCACAGATACATAGACATGCACACAGTCATTCAGACAGAGAACAGGAATACCGAAAGAAAACGGAGTGGGGTTGTGTATTACATGAAATTATAAAGGACAAGAGAAAACGAAACGAAAGCAAAGAATAGATGACAGAAAGGATAAGAAAGACGAGAGAAGAAGAGAGAAGAGAGGAGTCGGAACCTGGGGCAAGAAATGAAGAAAAGAAGATGTTGACGAACGAAAATGAAAAAGAAAAAGAAAAAAAATCAGAAAAGAGAGAAAAGGCGCATTTTTATTCCCGAATTAGGTATACAATGGTGAGAATAATCATTCCCTCTCTTTCCATAATTCAAACAATGCAAAGTAGTAAAGGTGGAGGGGAGGAAAAAGAAAGGGGGAGAAGAGTGGGGGGGAAAAGGGTGGGGGAGAAGGGAGGGGGAGAAAGGAGGGGAAGAAGGGAGGGGAGAAGGTTGGGAGAGAAGGGAGGGGGAGAAGGGTGGGGAGATGGAAGGGGGAGAAGGGAGGGGAGAAGGGTGGGGAGAAGGGTGGGGGAGAAGGGTAGGGAGACGGAAGGGGGAGAAAGGAAGGGGAGAAGGAAGGGGAGAAGGAAGGGGAGAAGGAAGGGGGAGAAGGGTGGGAAGATGGAAGGGGGAGAAAGGAAGGGGAGAAGGGAGGGGGAGAAGGGAGTGGGAGAAGGGTGGGGGAGAAGGGTGGGGGAGAAGGGAGGAGGAGAAGAGGGGGGGAGGAGAAGGGGAGAAGGATGAGGGGAGAAGGAAGGGGGAGAAGAAATAGAGAAACAGGCGAATGACGAAAAAGGATGGAGAAAGCGAAGGAGAGTAAAGAAGACGGAGTGGAATGTGGAGGATAAAACAGAGGAAATGTGTGGATGAAGATGAAAGGAGAAGAAATGTACTAGAAATGAAGGTTAATGAAGGGAGGAATTTCTGCGATGATCTGAGAAGGAACGGCCGAGGAAGGGAGAGCAAAAGGAAGGTATTCAGGAATTCAGATGCATGATTTACATGCATAATACATACATACACATGCACACACACACATACGCACATATAACACATGCACACACATACACACGTACGCGCATATAACATACATGCACGTACATAATACATACATACACATGCACACACATACACATATACGCACACTTAACACATGCACACACATATGCACACTTAACACATGCACACACATACACGTACGCGCATATAACATACATGCACACACATACACACATAACACATGCACACACATTCGCACACATTACACACACACACACACACACATACACAGACACACGCACACACGACGCATACATGCACACACATCGCATACACACACACAATGTATACACAAACGTACACAGCAGACACACACATACACAATTTATTTCACATGTAGCGAAGACAAGTCCTAGCTTTCCGTTGCTCTTGGAAGCCTAAATACTATCCTTAAAGTCACTTTGAAAGTAATGGTTGTCCACTTAAGTGGAAGATAAACTACAATGAATAAGTATGGTTTGCATACCTCAAGGCAATTTTCATTGGGGTAAGGCTTGACCTAGGTTCAAGGTCGAAAACGAAATTAGAGTTGAATGAACTTGTTGACGTCAGGACTTTACAATGATTTCCGAAGTTTCCTTGTGTGCTGTTAACACCAACAACTTTAACAATAATATTAACAAGAACAACATTAACAGTAACATTAACTTCATTAACAACAGCATTAACAATAACATTTACAACAGCAACTACATTAACAACAAAAATTTTGAAACAGATTTACCTGACTTGTTTTATGATCTGAAGATTTTAACACAAACACCGGAACGTACCTGTGGAATAAAAGTCATATTCAACTTCTGTTATGTTAGAAACATTAAATCATCTTTAAAGAATCCATCAAATACTAAAATTATCAACTTTTATCTAAACGTGTTAAAGAATTACATACAAAGAGTATGATAATGCCAGTTCTTTTATTCTATAATCACAATCTCCATCATTATCATCATGATCACCATCACCATTCTTGATTAAAACTACGTGACCGTGGTCCGTAGGGATGTCAGTAAAGCTACTGTATTAGCCTGAGCGCAAAATGAGACGCAGGCAACACAGGCAACGCAGCTCAGGGTAAAGGCAGACTTCCTGTTGCTGAAGAATAGTTTGAACTTCTTTCTCACTTGAAATGGAGAGATAGTACATGTTTCTAGAAGCATTTCAAGTTGTACTTCAATTCAACAGCAGGATGTCAGCCATTGCCCTCTGCTGCGCCGCCTGTGTCGCCTGCGTCTCAGTATTCCCTTAAGCTAAAACTGCGTGAACCTTGGTCCATAGGGGTGTCAGTAAAAATGTTGCATTAAAAATGTGTAATCACACACTTGCTCCGTGGGAGAGTAATCCAAGCGCCACAGGGCGTCAGACCCTCATTTCGTGCTCAACCAGCCGACTTGGGCTTCCTGGGAGTTGGATTTGTCTCCCTCTGTTACAATGGTCAAGGAAGACGAATCTAACTCCCACACGGCGGTGCGGGAAGCTTATGTCGGCTGGTTGAACACAAAATGAGGTCTGATGGCCCATGGCGCTTGGATCACTCTCCCACGGAGCTACTGTGTTCAGTAAGGAAACGTTCCTTTAAACACTGACCAGCGCACTCGCCACATACGATCACATTTCATGAACACCATTATTATTATTTATTATTATTATCTTGTCCACTGCTTCTGACCCTAGGCAGTGGACAAGATGCAGGGATGACCCGTCATCCAGGAGGTGCCAAGACAAGAGGGAGATAGGAGGGTAGAGGGGAGTGGAGTATGCAGGGGATGGAATGGGTGGGAATGGTTTCTATGCCTTTGTTTTTTGGCTACCTCCCGTGCATGGGGGAAAAAGCCTTTGGTATATGTATGTATATTGATATCAATAATGATAATAATTATTATTATTATTACTATTAAGGTGGCATTTGATTTTATTCAGCCGAGACGGTCGGAAGGAGGCTGGGGAAATGTGACCTCCCTTTGGCTTCATTACTTATGCATCGTCTTAACGTGTCCACCACAACGGAGATGTTTCACATCTCCTCCCCTCCTGATTCAGAATTATCGTCGGCTGTGTCACCAAGCTGGGTTTCAAAGGTCTTCGGTCAACAAACATTCCATTCCACAAGGTTTAGATCAGATGTGAAATTTATTTTTTTTCCGTGTGTGTGTGTGTGTGTGTGTGTGTGTGTGTGTGTGTGTGTGTGTGTGTGTGTGTGTGTGTGTGTGTGTGTGTGTGTGTGTGTGTGTGTGTGTGTGTGTGTGTGTGTGTGTGTGTGTGTGTGTGTGTGTGTGTGTGTGTGTGTGTGTGTGTGTGTGTGTGTGTGTGTGTGTGTGTGTGTGTGTGTGTGTGTGGTGTGTGTGTGTGTGTGTGTGTGTGGGTGTGTGTGTGTGTGTGTGTGTGTGTGTGTGTGTGTGTGTGTGTGTGTGTGTGTGTGTGTGTGTGTGTGTGTGTGTGTGTGTGTGTGTGTGTGTGTGTGTGTGTGTGTGTGTGTGTGTGTGTGTGTGTGTGTGTGCGTGTGTGCGTGTGTGTGTGTGTGTGCGTGCGTGTGTGTGTGTGTATGTGATTCTGTTTGTGTGTGCGTGTTTTTATCTCTCCCACTCCTCTCGTTAATTTTTTCTCAATTTTTTCTTTTCCAGTTTCCATTATATCTAATACTTCTCATCTTACTTGCATATCATCATTACTCTCTCTTTACTCGTCGTCTTCTTTCTCCTATCACACACTCTTTTCTGTTATTTATTTGCTTTTTTCTCTAATTTCTCTTTCCTTTCTCTCCCCCACTTCTCTTAATTTCTTTCCAACCTCATTCTTCTAATTTTCTTTTTCTGTATTATTTTGGTTTACTCTACTATCAACCCAAAGAAGTTGAATGGACTTTATTCTGTCTATCACAAATTGATTTCATTCATTTGATAACATTGAGGGAAAAAATCTTGTCCCACGATACTAATAACAAGAACAGAATCTTTGAGGACAACATTCAGTGCATAGTCTCATTCGAACAATTCTATTCAGCTGTGAGAGGATCTCCGGAGTATGGGGTAATGGGAGGATGTGGGAATGGGGGGAATGGGCAAATGGGAGGATGTGGGATTGGGGGAATGTGCAAATGGGAGGATGTGGGGTTGGGGGAATGTGCAAATGGGAGGATGTGGGGTTGGGGGAATGGGCAAATGGGAGGATGAGGGAATAGGGGAATGGGCAAATGGGAGGATGTGGGAATGGGGGAATGGGGAAATGGGAGGATGTGGGGTTGGGAGAATGGGGAAATGGGAGGATGTGGGGTTGGAAGAATGGGCAAATGGGAGGATGTGGGAATGGGGGAATGGGGAAATGGGAGGATGTGGGAATGGGGGAATGGGCAAATGGGAGGATGTGGGAATGAGGGAATGGGCAAATGGGAGGATGTGGGGTCGGGGGAATGAGCAAATGGGAGGATGTGGGAATGGGGGAATGGGGAAATAGGGAAATAGGGAATGGAAATAACCACAGGGGAAACTCCTTCCTCTAATTTCTCTCTAGTTCTTCCCCCATCTGAAAAAAATACAACAAAAATCGAAAAAAAATTATTGCATTCCAGGGAAAAAAACAACAACACACACGCACATATATAATAATAGACCCTAAAAGGCAAACAAAATAGAAAAGAAATAAAAGAAAGAAAGAAAGAAGAAAAAATGAAACTAAATTTCTATGAAGCCAGACGACCCACTGTTGAAGGTGATAAGGAGAGGCGGTGGCAAGACCACACTAATCACCGTCGGGCCCCGGTCGCCCACAATCCCATTTCGCCACATTCCGGACGCCATTCCGGCCACTTCTCCCCATTCAGGCCGTCGAGCGGCGGCATTCACCACAGTTAGCCACAATTCACCACAACGCCTGGATGGACGGCCAATGCCGCCTCCGCCGCCGTCGATGCATTGACCGGCGCAACACAAGGGAATCGCGAGGAGCCGGCACCAGGGACAAAGGGACGGGGGACAAGGGACAGGGAAGAAGGGACAAAGGGAGAGGAGGAAAGGGACAAGGGACAGGGAACAAGGGCCAGGGGAGAGGGGACAAGGGAAAAGGGACAGGGAAGAAGGAACAAAGGGAGAGTAGGAAAGGGACAAGGGACAGGGAACAAGGGACAGGGAGGAGAAGGGACAGGGGAGAAGGGACAGGGGAGAAGGGACAGGGGACAAGGGACGGGGAGAAGGGAGAAGGGACAGGGGAGAAGGGACAGGGGAGAAGGGACAAGGGACAAGGGACAGGGAAGAAGGGACAAAGGGAGAGGAGGAAAGGGACAAGGGACAAGGGACAGGGAACAAGGGACAGGGAGAAGGGAGAGGGAGGAGAAGGGACAGGGGAGAAAGGACAAGGGAGAAAGGACAAGGGAGAAGGGACAGGGAGAAGAGACTGGGGAAAAGGTACTGGGGAAAAGGGACAAGGGGCAGGGAACAAGGGACAGGGAACAAGGGACAGGGAACATGGGACAGGGGACAAGGGACAGGGGACAAGGGAGAAGGGACGAGGAGAAGGGAGAAGGGAGAAGGGACAGGGGACAGGGGACAAGGGACAGGGAACAAGGGGCTTGGTATTTGGGGCTTGGGGCAAGAGACCAGGGACAGGGGCCATGGGACAAGGGGCTTGGGGCTAGCGGTAAACGACAGGGGAGAAGAAACAGAGGACAAGGGCTAGGGACAAGGGACAGGAGACAAGGGACAGGAGTCAAGGGGCTTGGGGCTAGTGATTGGACAAGGGGCAGGGGATAAAGGGCGTGTGATCTGGGGTTTGCAACAAGGGACAAGGGTTAAAGGACGAAGAACAATGGATATGGGACATGGGACATAGAACAGTTAGGGACAAGGGCCTAGATACATTGATTTAGGGACACGAGACAAGAGGCAAGGGATAACGGATAAGGTGCAAGGTACAAGGGACAAGATGCAAGGTACAAGAGGCAAGGGACAAGGGACAAGGGACAAGAACAGGGAACAGGGGACAGGAAACAGGGGACAAGGGACAAGGGACAAGAGACAAGAGACAATGGACAAGGAACAAAGGGCAAGGGGCAAGGGACAAGGGAACATGGGGCAAGGGGCAAGGGAACATGGGACAAGGGGCAAGGGAACATGGGGCAAGGGGCATGGGAACATGGGGCAAGGGGCATGGGAACATGGGGCAAGGGGCAAGGGGCAAGGGAACATGGGGAAAGGGGCAAGGAACATGGGGGAACGGCGAGGGCACATGGGGACATAACCACGTATTCACGGCTTTAATGCGGACAGCAGCACATGAGAAATGGGAGGTGATGCAGATAAGGAAGGAGAGGATAAGAAGGCAGAAAAATGTCTGTGCAATGAAAGACATTCATGCTATTTAAGACCATAATGTCAGCATAAAAATACGCGCGCGCGCACACGCACACACACACGCACACACGTAGAATTACTGTATATTTAGGGCATAAACGTGTGTAGGTGTGTGTGTGTTGCATTTCATACTTGTATAATCTTCATATTGATGAAAAGCATACACAGGCACACAAGCACACATACACACACGCGCGCGCGCGCGCATACACACACGCACACGCGCGCGCGCACACACACACGCACACACACAAACATGATGGTGGTAATGATGGCTATGAAGACGACGGTGATAATGACGATAACGACAACGATGACGACGACGACGATAACGACGAAGATGACCAATATATGACGTAGAACCTCGCCTAGCCCAGATATGTAAAATTGTCGATCATTGTTACGGCCGAAAGCACATCTCATTCGTTACGTATGCATGAAGGCGTGGGTTTGGGTCCAACGGGTGAGCGAACCATTACGTACCTGATCACAAAATTCCGTTCATGTTTATGTACATATTTTATTGCCTCATTTGACGTGGGCCTCATCGCGCGCCTCCATCACGTAATTTTCCGTGTGATTTAACGCCTTCGCAGAGAGTTACGTCTTGAAGGGCTTTGCTTTACCTGACGTCAAGGATATTTTATTTATCTGTGGGAAATGATGTGAGCACTTTCAGTTGGACATTGAAAGAATTTTTTTATGCTTATATGATTTTTCTTGATTTGTTCCATTCCCTTGTATTTCATATTTTATGTAATGATTTTTATTGTTTATATACAGTGTGTGTGTGTATGTATATATGTATATACATATGATTGTTTCATCTGTTCTCTGTGACTGAACAAGACTGTATGATAGTGGTGACTGGAAATGACAGCGATAACAAGATTAGATACAGAAAGCGAAAGACACAAAGAGAGAGACCCAAAGAGAGAGAAAAAGAGAAAGAGAGAGAGACAGAGAGGGAGAGGGAGAGGGAGGGAGAGAGAGAGACAGAGAGAGAGAGACAAAGAGGGAGAGGGAGAGGGAGAGAGAGACAGAGAGAGACCTAGATATAGTGATATAAAGAAATATAGAGATAGAGACAGACAGAGGCAGATAGACAAAGAGAGTGATAGAGATAAAGGCAGAGAGAGACAGAGATAGAGAAAGAGAGAGACAAGGAAAGAGAGATAAAGAGAGGGATAGAGAGGACAGAGATAGAAAGATGAAGCCTGGAAGCCGGGCAAGAAAGAATTTTTTTATTTTTACTTCAACTTGGAATAACCTTAGTTGTCTCATCCTAGCGCATATGTGTGCTGACTTTATATTGTCTCCGTCTGTTCTGTTCCCTCGACTCTATTCAATGTTAAGTGTCCTTAGGATTTATTAATACAATATAAAGAATTCTCTGTCATTTATTAATTCATCAACTTTTGTTTGTGAATGGCTACGGTGTAATTACATGAAGCATCTGCTAATAAGCCCTTGGCACGTTTGCTCACATTCATATGGAGAAGGTGACGGGGGAATTCCACATTATGCACATCAGAGAAAAGGCTCCATAGTATATTGACTCTCTATGTATGTATTCAGGTATGCATGAATTATGTATGTGTTATATATGATTATATACGCATATATGTATGCATGTACATGTAAATGTATGTATATATGTATTTATGTATTTATGTACGTATGCTTTATGCATGAACATGTATGCATGTTCGTACGTGTGTATATTATATATATATATATATATATATATATATATATATATATTATACATACATACATCTGTATATATATATATATATATATTATACATACATCTATATATATATATATATATATATATATATATATATATATGACAAATATAGTTTACACTAGTTTTTCTCTGTCTCAACATTCTTCATGTACGTAGATTTTGTTACAAACATGGGACACTTTATTTATCAGTCATTTATCTATTTATTCATTTATTATATATTAATTTCTATCTACTGTTTATCTAATTATCTATTCAGTTATCTATTTATCTACTCATTTGTCGATTTATTCATTTACTTATCTATTTATAATATTAATATATTTATTAATTTATTCAAATTTTTTTTCTATTTTTATTATTATTAATAATTTATTTATTTTTATTGATATTATTATTATTATTATCATTATTATTATTATTATTTTTTTTTTTTTGTAGACGGACACTCATTCGCATTGACATAAGGCAGCCAGACCCCATTTGTGGTAAAACCATCAGATCCTTACCTTAATGAAATTGTCCAGTAGTTCCAAAACCCCAAAATGTTGAATGGCTTATCAGAATGGACAAGATACACACACTCACATCCACACCGCAAGGTCCTATTACTCATCTTCCTTCTATTCCTCCTCCCCCTTCTATTCCTCCGCCTTCCTCCTCTCCGTGGAATTCCTCCTCCTCTTCTTCCTCCCTCTCCTTTTCCGCCTCCTCCTCTTCCCCCTCCTATTCCTCCTCTTATCCATCCTTCTCTTCCCTATCCTCCCCTTCCTCATTCTCCCCTTCCCTTTCTTCCCCTTCCCAATCCTATTTTTCCCCATCTTCCTGTTTTCCATCCTCCTCTTCCCCATCCTCTTCCTCCTCGTCCTTCACTTCTTTTCACTCTTACACTTCGCCTTACTTTCACTTTTCCCATTAATTTCCCTTAAACCCATCTATTTCTACTCGCTATTTGCCATTATTGGGGTCCTCCTTTTCACTCTCTTCCTCTCCTTCTCCCATTCCTCCTCCTCTTCCTCCTCCTCCTATTCCTTCCCTTTCCTCCTCCTCCTCACCTTACTCCTCCAACTCCCCTTCTCCTCCTCTTACTCCTCCTCCTCCTCCTCCCTTTATTCCTCTCGAACCGGATAAATAGTTCTTTGCATACCTCTCATCCCACACGAAATAACATTTCCAAACTTTAAGGGAGCCGATTCCACAACATCGTTGTCGTTTATGGGCTTTTTTTTTCCTCTCTCTCCCTCTTCGCGCCGCGGCTGTTCTAAGGCAAACTACCGGCAAATGGGGCCAATCAAAGGAGAAATTTATTTTTTTGGGGGGTGAGGGGGTGAAGGGGGGTGCAGGGGGGGGAGGAGTGGGAGGCAGGTGCGTGTGGGAGTGGAGGATGCCAAGCTAGAGTACTAACAAGACTCGGAAGCGGTGGTTGTGGGTAGTCTGGAGTAGGTGGTGTTGAAGGTGGTGGTGAAGTTGGTGTTGCTGGTAGTGTGTTAGTGATGGTGTTGGTGGTGATGGTGGTGATGTTGGTGATGGTGGTGATGGTGGTAATAGTGGTGTTGAAGTTGTTGATGTTGGTGTTGTTGGTGTTGAAGGTGGTGGTGAAGTTGGTGTTGCTGGTAGTGTGTTAGTGATGGTGTTGGTGGTGATGCTGGTGATGGTGGTGGTGGTGATGCTGGTGATGGTAGTAATAGTGGTGTTGAAGTTGTTGATGTTGGTGTTGTTGGTGGTGAAGGTGGTGGTGATGGTGTTGGTGGTGGTGGTATTGAAGTTGTTAGTGTAGGTGATGGTGGAGGTGGTGGTGATGTTGGTGGTTGGGGTGGTGTTGCTGTTGGTGTTGTCTGTGATGGTGGTATTGTCAGTTGTGGTGATGAATTTGGATACATCGTACATCCAATCAACATTTCGTCTGCACCCTTCTCCATTGTTTAGACAAAAATAATAATAAAATGTACTCCTAGTCCTGTCCAATGTACATTTACTAGTAGCACCAATAAAAATTTTAGGTTTATAAAATTGAATACAGTAATAGCACTGGTTGTGGTAGTGGTCATGGTGGTTGTTGGTAGTGGTTGTTGGTAGTGGTTGCGGCTGTGGTTGAGGTTGTGGTTGAGGTTGTGACTGTGGTAGTGGCTGTGGTTGAGGTTGCGGCTGTGGTTGTGACTGTGGTAGTGGTTGTGTTTGTGGTTGTGGCTGTGGCTGTGGTTGAGGTTGTGGTTGAGGTAGTGACTGTGGTAGTGGCTGTGGTATTGGCTGTGGTAGCGTTAGTTGTTGTGGTATTCGCTGTGGTAGTGGTTGTGGCTGTGGCTGTGGTTGAGGTTGTGGCTGTAGTAGTGGCTGTGGGAGTGGTTGTGTTAGTGGATATTATTGTCGTGGTACTGGTTGTAACTGTGGTTATGACTGTGGTAGTGACTGTAGTATTTGTTGTGGCTGTAGTTATGACTGAGGTAGTGGTTGTATTAATGGTCATAGTAATGGTATATCATACTTCTACTCCCTTGGAACGAATAACAAATCGACCACCTCACTGTAAACACATCGAGTAATACTCACATAGATGTCAGCGTAAGAGGTTTCTGGATATGGGGAAATTTTTTCTCGTTCTTATGGTCCGACAACAAAGACAGTCGACCTTGAGACTGCTCAGTTGCGAAATAAACGTCGCAATGTCACAACACACGAAGAATAAATATAATGACTGGCAATTAGATATTCACTCCTTGAATTTTCACATCAAAGGTATTGGATTTAGTATCAGATGTATTTTGCGCTAGATTTACTGATGTGATTCATGGTAATAAACAGCCAAAGAGCACTATCCTGGCTCGATTGTTGTTGTTGTTGTTACTATTGTTGTTGTTGTTGTTGTTGTTGACTTTTATTATAATTATATTTTTTATCAGACAGGTAACTTCTCTTAGCTGTCAACAACAATCTAAGGTCTTCAACTCCGAGTGGACAATATTTGACAACCGATGTTATATAAGCTAGATTCAAATAAATCTGTAACCAGGAAAAAAGATGCAAGATAAAATTTTTACTTTACATAAAAAAAAAATGATAAAAAATCAAGAGAGTACCATAAGACTAAAAACAGCATGCATGGACAACAATATTGGGTTTATTAGGAACGGCAGCAACTGGAATAGTAATACCTATGGTGACAGCAGTATTCAACACCAAATCTACTTCCATCAATACAACAATTTCCACCACAATCCCTTTCACTACTAAAACCTATATACCAACACCACCAATACCATCATCACCAGAACCACCTCCACATATACCTTTTCTACTACCTCCAGCACAACAATGATATCATCAATTCTACCACCACAATAACCATCACCACAATGATAACCACCAAAATAACCACCAGCACAATAACCACCACCACAATAATCACCACCACAGTAACTATCATCACAAGGATCACCGCAGTAACCAACATCACAAGAATCACTATCACAGTAAATACCACAACAATAACCACCCTCAACACCATCTCTAATACCACCTTTACCTCAACCGTCACCACTCACACAGCCACGCCAGCCTCCAACACAGAGCGACAGTAATTGCATTTCCATCGTTACTTTTCTCATTAACAAACATGAATATAACACGAGGGTGATGTTCCACTCTGTGCCTTACTGGCGACGTCCATGACGAAGACGACAACGACGACGAAGACGACGACGACGACGACGACGACAAAAATGACGACCACGACGACTACAAATAAGTTGAAGAATGCGATAAGGAAGAGGACGATATTAACGATGACACCAAATACTTCACCGACAACAGTAATGGTGTGGATGACAGTAACAACTTCGAAGACAAAAAGGACGCTCTCGGCAGCAACACAAATGAAAATGGCGACGGCAGCGATGTCGTTGACGATGACGACGACCAAAATGAAAACAAGAGAACGACGACGATTACGACCAAAGACAACGACAAAGACGACAAAGACAACGACAATGGCGACAAAGACAACGACGACGATTACGACAAAAACAATAACAACGCGACAAAGACAATGACAAAGACGACAAAAAGAACGACAATGGCGACAAAGACAACGACGACGATTACGACAAAAACAATAACAACGCGACAAAGACAAAGACAACGACATCGACGGCAGCAACGCCTACGGAGACAAAAAAAAACAAGGACGGCGTCAGCCACAACAACGACATTGACGAAGATGAAGCAATTGGGGTGAATGATCCAGTTCCCGCAGACACACTGAGGGTCCCCTCACTCTTTCCACGGAAAGTGACAAGGAGGAGGAGGAGGAAGAGGAGGAGGAGGAGGAGGAGGAGGTGGTAGTGAAAGAGGTAGAGCAAGGAGGAGGAGGAAGAGGAAATGGTAAAAGGTGGAGGAAGAGGAGGAGGAGGAGGAGGAGGAAGATGAGGAAGAGGAGGAGATGGTAAAAGAGATGGAGGAGGAAGAGGAAGAAGAGAATTAGGAGGAAGAGGAGTAGGAGGAAGAGGAGGAGTAGGAGGAGGAAGAGGAGGAGTAGGAGGAAAAGGGGAGTAGGAGGAGGAGGAGTAGGAGGAGGTGGAAATGATGGTGGTGGTAGTGGAAGAGTAGGTATTGGTAGAAGAGAAGGTTATTGTGGAAGATGAGGTAGTGGTGGCAAAGGAGGAGGAAGATGAGGAGGAAGAGGAGGAGGAGGAGGAGGAGGAGGAGGAGGAGGAGGAGGAAGAGAATAAGGAAAAGGAGAGGAAGGAAAGGACAAATATAATCAGGGTGAAGAGAGACGAGGAAGAGAATGAGGATGAGGAGAGGAGACGAGAAGGAGAATGAGGATAAGGAAATGGATTAGTATGAGGGTGAGAGAGCGAGGAGAGTGGGAGAAGAGAGTGGCAGGAGAGTGTGGGAGGAGGAGATAGTGGGAGAGGGAAGAGACAAAATGAGCGGAAAGAGAGAGAAGGAGAGGGAGGAGAGAGAGAAGGAGAGGGAGGAGGAGAAAGTGGGAGAAGGAGAGGGAGGAGGAGAAAGTGGAGGAGGAGAGAGTGCGAGGAGGAGAGAGTGGGAGATGGCAGAGACAAAATGAGAGGAAGGAGAGGAAGAAGAAGAGGGAGGAGAGAGAGATGTAGAGGGAGACGGATGAGTTTGAGGTTGAGAGGGAGAGGAGAGTGGGAGGAGAGGAGAGTGGGAGGAGAAGAGAGTGGGAGGAGAGAGTGATAGGAGGAGAGAGTGATAGGAGGAGAGAGTGGGAGGAGGAGAGAGTGGGAGGAGGAGAGAGTGGGAGGAGGAGAGAGTGGGAGGAGGAGAGAGTGGGAGGAGAGAGTGGGAAGAGAGAGTGGGAGGAGGAGGAGAGAGTGGGAGAGGGAAGAGAAAATGAGAGGGAAGAGAAAATGAGAGGGAAGAGAAAATGAGAGGAAGGAGAGAAAATGAGAGGAAGGAGAGAAGAATAGGGAGGAGAGAGGCAGAAGGAGAGTGAGGAGAGAGAGAGGGTGAGGAAAGTGAGAGAGAGGAGAGAAAGAAAAGAAAAGAGGAGAGAGAGGAGAGAGGCAGAAAGAGTTAATTTTGGTAGCAAAGACCTCTGTTGCTTTTGTCACTCTTGACGCATTTGTTTATGCAAAAATCTTTTGTTGCGAAATTGTGTAACATGTACAATTCTTCCCTTGTATTAAGTTAATGGCCACTGTTATAAAATACTTTTGTTGCAGTAAAATAATACATCTGGCAAGTGTAAACGGTTCGAGTTAAATTCTTTCAATTCCGAAATGCTACAACTCTAAACGGATGCATCGCGAAAATATCGCTCGTTTAGAAATGTGCAACTGAAGAATATTTTAACTAAAGTATAGGAAATGTGAACTAAAGTTACTGAAAGACATTACAACTGAAGAACGTTGCGATTGTCAAACATCTGAAACAAAAAATGTTCTGCAAATTATAAATGGTGTGTGTAAATCGTTTGTGCAAAATATTTGTCTTTTAAAAGGAAGGCAATGTAAAATATTACAAATGCAGATTTCTAGTACGGTACGTTGTACCAGAACTATGCACTGACGAATAAATTACTATACACAAAGAAAAAGTTATCAATATTGAAAAATCTTCCAACTATAAAATCTTATTTTGAAATTTCTCATATCTTCCTGTATAATATATCTTCTGTACTAGATCTGTTGGTTAAAGAAGATGCTTGTGGGCCAAGTAGCGCTTATTGGGCAAAGAAGACGGTGGTTAGGAGTGGGCAGAGAGGATGGGGAAGAAGATATAGTTAAGAAAGAAGGAAGACGTGCATAAAAGACAGGAAAAGAGGACGAAATAGACGAGAAGAGATAGAGGGATTAGGACGATCAGAAGGAGAACAAGAACAACGAGAAGAAGAAGAAGAAAGAGAAGGAGGAGGAGGAAAACGTGGAGTAGAAGGGGGGGGAGGAGGAGGAGGAGGAGGAGGAAAACATGGAGTAGAAGGGGAGGAGGAGGAGGAGGAGGAGGAAAACATGGAGTAGAAGGGGAGGAGGAGGAGGAAAACGTGGAGTAGAAGGGGAGGAGGAGGAGGAGGAGGAGGAGGAGGAGAAGGACGAGAAGAAGTAGGAGAACGAAGAGAAGGAGTAGAAGTATTAGAAGAAGTAGTATGAGAAGCAGGGAAATAAGGAAAAGAAGAAGTAGAGGTAGAAGGTGTAGAAGGAGGGATGAAAAATGGGGAAGAGGAAGAGGAGGAGGAGGAGAAAGAGAAGATGGAGATGGGGGGGTTGATTTAGAGACGGCGATGAGAAGCAGGAAGCAAGGTGACGGTAAGGCAGTGACAGATGCGTGGATGTTGGAGATGGCAATGTCAGGGCCCAATAACGATGGAGATGATGGTGGAGCTTTGTTGGGGAAATGGGGCAAGGTGGTGTCTATGATCCTGCGTATTGTAATGATGATGGTGACGGCGATGGTGAAGCCAATTCACAATATAGGGGCAAGGGTGTCCATGAGTACAGGTATTTGCGTGTGTGTGTGTGTGTGCGTGCGTGTACGTGTGCGCGTGCGCGTGTGTGTGTGTGTGTGCGTGTACGTGTACGTGTACGTGTATGTGTGTGTGTGTGTGTGCGCGTGTGTCCATGTGATGCATATACAATATATTACAATGTAAGCTATGTACCAAATAATATCTACACTTCATATATATCAAACACACACACACACACACACACACACACACACACACACACACACACACACACACACAATCCTATTTCTTTATTTTATTTTTTACATCTTATTTCCTTTATTACATTTGCTGTTCTTACCTATTCAAGGTCATTAAACGTAAGACAAATCAGTAAATAAATGGTTATAAAAACAAATAATTGTAACTCAATCAAACACGGCTGTGTTCGTCTTTGCACGCTCGCACACGATTTTATTCATGTCAAGGAAATTTGTCCTCATTTAAATCAAAATTACTTTCCTTCTGATCCAAGTTATGCAATAGTTGATCGAGATCAACCGCATTCAAACCTTGTTTAATTATTTTCCGAAATACATTGTGACATCCCCAAACAAATATTTTTACTTTATCAAAGACCAGAAAAACTCTGAATTAATCACATTACGGGAACACTGGCCGATGCGCTTTATGGCATGAAAAAATAAAAATAAACTAAAAATCACAAATATCACAGATGTTTGTGTGGTATTATGCAGCATCATGAAAAGATTAAACATGGTGAGGGAGGGGACGGGGCGGTGAGCGTCCCGAACATGTGGAAACATGTTTTGCATTTCGGTCGAAAAACGCCAAGTATTTTGTGACAAACAACTTGGCTCAACTGGTAGCAGAGATATGTTTTCATGATTGAGTCAACGCCACCTAGGTTGTCGACACTAACAACGACAACCGTCAACTCTGCCATCACCGTGACTGGTACCACCGACGCCAAATATCATATAAATTAATGAAACGATAACTTTACTGAGGGTTCTTGTGAAAATGATGGCGATGGTAAATGCGGTGACGATAGTGGTGGTGATAGGAGTGATGTTCATGATGATTGATGATGATTGATAATGGTGTTGATGACGATGGTAACAATAAAGAAGGTAATAAAGACGGTGACGATGGGAGTAGGAGACCGAGGAGGAGGAGGAGGATGAGGATGAGGATGAGGAGGAGGATGAGGAGGAGGGGCAGAAGGAGTAGGAGGAAGGGAGGGGGGAGGGAAGGATAGGAGGAGGGGTAGGGAAGGAGTAGGAGGAAGGGAGGGGGGTAGGGAAGGAGTAGGAGGAAGGGAGGGGGGTAGGGAAGGAGGCGAGGGAGGAGAAGGAAAATGAGGAGAAAGAGTAGAAGGAAGAGGAGGAGGAAGAGGAAGAGGGAGGAAAAGGAGGAGAAAGAGGAGAAGGAAGAGAACGAGAGGGATTTGGAGGGGGAGGAAGAAGAGGTGGGGGAAGAGGAGAAATGGGAAAAAGACGAGAAACAGGAGGAAGAAAAGAACTAGGAAAGGAGGAGATGGAGGAGGAGGTAATGGACAAGGAGGAGATGGAGGAGGAGAAGGAGGAGGAGGAGCAACAGCAGGAGGAACACCAAGATGAACAAGAGGACGCCGATTAATGACAGGTAATTTCTCCAAATACAGAATAAACAAACAGAAAAAAAAATAGAATAAAAAATAAAAGATAAAAAAATAAACAACAAAAATGGGGAGGTGGGTCACTTTCCCTCAAGAACTATATTCTTACTGACCCAAGACGACCTGGTTCATGCTCACCCATCGGTTCCTATTCAAAAGAAACTAGGTCACTGGTTATAATGCAAACGGCGATCTATTTCAACCGAAACAATCAGCATGAAATGGATCTGTACTGTTTTATAGCTGCCTGTTGGACCCAAATGAAATGTGTTCATTTCAGCCAACTCTACAACAAACTATGATCAAAAGCTAGTCTGTTTGCATTTGTTTCGCGTGGGAAAGTACACACACACACACACGCACACACACACACACACACACACACACACACACACACACACACACACACACGTACACATATGCGTGTGATTACGAACGAACGCATGCTCCCAAAGCAGGGTCACGTACGGAAATACCGATATGCGTATGCGCACGTATGTGGCATGCGGTAATTTACATGCGCTCAGTTACGTGAGATCATTTACCGTTTGATGGGTTGTATAATACAGACTCCCTTTTAACAAGGTAGCGTACCTCACGTGTTCTGCTTATTTTGAAGGCCTCGTTTTGGTTAAGTTTCGCTCTCTGAAATGATTCAAATTACCCGTGCCTAGCCAGAATGATCTACATTATCTAAATCAATTATCTATTCACGTTCCTTTGAGCCGGAAGTCGAAGTGACGGCAGTTCGAGTTTTGCCACAAGCGAGTTGGACCAAGGACATGGTTCACTAAATTCCACGCTACAATGTCCTCTGTAAGAGGAACCATCCCAGCCTCCTGATAGGGATAGTTCACGACGTTAAACTGAATCGTCAATTACGTTCCTGTATTGAACAAACCAAGGTCAAAGTATCCTGTGTGCTAAACCAGAGGTTCTCAAACTTTTTCGTGATCGATCCATTTTTGAAGATTTCAATCCTTCGCGACCGAGAATAAAGTCAAGAGAGACAAAATGGACAATGATACATGTCCTTTACTTTGGAGAAAGAAAATAATGTGTACAGCTTTTCTTTAACAAAACTAAACTAACAGAATCCATGTCAATGCATTTCCTTCAGAAAACTAAATTAATGACATCAGAGGTGAAGCTTCTCATTTACCAGTATTTCAAATCGCGGGTCCCTTTGACCCATCAAAATTGACCTCGCGACCCAACATTGGGTCGCGACCCATAATTTGAGAACTACTGTGTTAAACCAATTTTAACAAGTTCTTGAAACGGAATTACCACAGCGTTCCCCCCACCACACACACACACACATCGATTCGCGTCTTTTGACTTCTTGAAGAAAATTTGACTAATGATCCTTCGTGACCTTCCTGGGTCTCGCGTCACGAAGGCGAATCATGACGTCACGCAACAACACCCGAGGTCACGTAAGGTCACACAAGTCTGGCTTGACCTTATCAAAATTAAAAACTGACGGAAGATTTTGTTCAGAAAAAACAATTTTTTTTATACTTCATTATAAAGAAT
>NC_134785.1:65368082-65380582 GCF_046742065.1 Oratosquilla oratoria | reverse complement strand
AAGAAGAAGAAGAAGAAGAAGAAGAAGAAGAAGAAGAAGAAGAAGAAGAAGAAGAAGAAGAAGAAGAAGAAGAAGAAGAAGAAGAAGAAGAAGAAGAAGAAGAAGAAGAAGAAGAAGAAGAAGAAGAAGAAGAAGAAGAAGAAGAAGAAGAAGAAGAAGAAGAAGAAGAAGAAGAAGAAGAAGAAGAAGAAGAAGAAGAAGAAGAAGAAGAAGAAGAAGAAGAAGAGAAGAAGAAGAAGAAGAAGAAGAAGAAGAAGAAGAAGAAAGGAAAGAAAGAAGAAGAAGAAGAAGAAGAAGAAGAAGAAGAAGAAGAAGAAGAAGAAGAAGAAGAAGAGAAGAAGAAGAAGAAGAAGAAGAAGAAGAAGAAGAAGAAGAAGAAGAAGAAGAAGAAGAAGAAGAAGAAGAAGAAGAAGAAGAAGAAGAAGAAGAAGAAGAAGAAGAAGAAGAATTAGAAGAAGAAGAAATAATTGCATACTTCATCAACATCTGCAAAAGGTCATTCATCTTTTGAAGTGTAGAATGAAAATGTCACTCCATCTACTGCGAAACAGTTTAAGCCGATAATAAAGCCTGGAATTAATTGGGAGGCAAAGGATGCAAGAATGAGACGAAGACCAGAAATAATGAGAAATTAATAAATCATTTATGTGGTGCCTGGATTCTAAATACTTCATAATGACCGGAAGTAACTGGGCTGAGGCTGTAACTAGCTGAAATAACAAATGCAATTCAATGGCAGCTACCAATGCAAATAATAAAAAAAAAAATACAAACAGTTGTGAATAACGATTGCGAATAATTAAATTGTGACTGGAAGAGGATCTGCAAATTATTTTGTTTATGGTTACAAATAACTTTGTGAAATTGCAAATATTGCAGCATCTACCCACTTTGAATATGTAGTACTAAACACTAGAAAATAGGAATAAAGATGATAAAAACACTAGACTGTAAAAAAATGAAAACGATTTCATTTAAGATCACATATATTTGGTAGTTGCACCAAAATCTATAAATATTTATTGTTAAAGACTACCTTTAATTAGTAATCTATGTTGCAATGAAATATAATGTAACGAAAGGAAATAGACACTATTATTGCTCACGATAAAGAAGATAATAATCAGGAGAATTAATTCAAAACCTTTTCATAGGAAGGACTAGAAGTAATTGGTACTACAGACTAGGAAAAATTGAAAGTCAAGCCTGAAGTTATCTAGACCTCAAATAATTTGTAAAAATGACAAAAAAAAAATCAAAATTAAATAACATTAAACACCTTAGAATAAAACTAGATATAAAATTTACTGAACACTAGATAGCTATAAATAAATACGGCAAGTGGACAGATAATACTGAAAATAATCAAGACACCTTAAATAATGGATAAAGGTCAACAGAAAGAGCACAAACAGCTGGGAGGAACAAGGTCACATGCCAGGTCGCAATAAGCTTTGATAATGAAACTCAATAATTTCGTTGAAAAAAAAGAGAAAATCACGCAACTGCTTAAGGATGAAAAACTACATTCAATTGTAAAAAGGTGACAGGCAATTAATTAGTTTAAAAGTGCAATGAATTCGGGTTTAAAGACTACAATCAAGGGTAATAATGCGATTTATCGCAACGGTTTCCGAGACGAATTACTTGGAACTGTCCTAACAGAGTCCAAGCCGGGATACTATATCAAACCCTTCAAGTCCATTAACCCCTTCCGTACTGGGGTGCCATTTTATTATTTCTCATAATTGGCGCAAGATTTTCTAATTGATATCCATGGTAACCATCCCTCACCTGACCTGTCCTGACCTCACTTCACCTCCCCTCTCTTCTCCTCACCTCCCCTCGTATCCCCTCCCCTCCTCTCTTCTCCTCTCTCTTCCCCTTCCCTCTTGTCCCCTCCTCTCCATTTCTCTTTCCTCCCCTCTCCTTTCCTCTCCCCTACCTTACCCTACCCTATCATCCCTTACCCTATCATCCCCTCCTCTTCCCTTCCCTCCCCTCCTCTCCTCTACTCTCCCCTCTCCTCCCTCCCTTCATCTCTTCCCTGCATTTGTAATCGTAAATTTACAATTTTAATTATACCATCATAAATTACCATCGTAAAATCACTATTGTAAAACTACCATCACAAATCGATCATAAACTTAGCATCGTAAATTTACCAAGTCATCTCGAACTTACTCTGAGAAAAAAACATGACGCAAGAAGAAAATAAAAGAAAAATTACTTTCACCGTCGACCAAAGCCATCACCTTAACCCTTCGTGCTTGACCATCCGATACAATAAGAACCTACTCATAGTGTTTGGCATAAGGTCCCTCGACTCCTAATAAGCCTATGACCTCTGGAGCGCAAGTTGATAGCTGTAAGCGCTCAGCCACTGAGGTCAACGTATGACCTGGTTTGGCGCCGATTCCTTGGCACTGTGGCATCAGCGATGCCAACTACGTCATTTCCAAGAAACAAATTGGCCGTGAAGTAACGTTCTCCGTGTATGTTACAGCCAGCAACGTCGTATAGTGATACCTTTACCACTTTACTGGCGCTATATTAAAAAATTGTCAAAATATTACGAGTTCTAAAGAAAAGAAAGGGAACGAAAGAGAGAGGTAGAGAGAGAGAGATAGGGAGGTAGGAAGGGAGGGTAGGGAGAGGGAGGGAGGGAGAAGGAGAGGGAGAAGGGGAGGGAGAGGGAGGGAGAGGGAGAGGGAGAGGGAGAAGGCGAGGGAGAGGGAGAGGGAGAAGGCGAGGGAGAGAGGGGAGGGAGAGGGAGAGAGGGGAGGGGGAGAGGGAGGAAGAGGGAGGGAGGGAGGGAGAGGGAGGGAGAGGGAGAGAGAGAGAGAGAGAGAGAGAGAGAGAGAGAGAGAGAGAGAGAGAGAGAGAGAGAGAGAGGGAGAGGGAGAGAAGGAGGGAGAGAGAGAGAGAGAGAGAGGGGGGGGCGAGGGGGAGAGATTGAGGGACAGAGAGACTGAGGGACAGAAAGACAGAGAGACAGACAGAAAGACAGAGATACACACGGAGAGACAGAAAGAGACAGAGAGACAGGTACAGAGACAAAAGAGAAAAAGAGAGAGGCAGACAGAGAAAGAGACGGGCAGACGGAGAGGCATAGAGTGACGGAAAGACAGAGAAAGAAAAAGATAGACAGAGAGAGACAAAGAACGACAGATAGACAGACAAAAAGACATACAGACAGAGAGGTAGAGGGGAGAAAGCAGGTATATGGACAAAGGCCAATGAATGCAGTTTAATAGTTTGACGATGGTGACACTTTTTTTTTCTTAAAGACAAATTTCGATCATTATTATTCAGTTGAGTTTTGAATTTCATAAGTTCACGATGTCAGGTGACGGTGATCTCGTGTTTCTCGAGGTCAGTCCTCAACTGAACAAAATAGTCTGTCATTGAAAAGAAGAAGTAGAAGAAGAAGGAGAAGGACGAGAAGTAGAAGAACGAGAAGTAGAAGAAGGGGAAGGAGGAGAGGGAGGAGAAGAAGGAGGAGGAGGAGAAGAAGGAGGAGGAGAAGAAGGAGGAGAAGGAGGAGGAGAAGGAGGAGAAGAAGGAGAAGGAGGAGCAGAAGGAGAAGGAGGAGAAGGAGAAGGAGGAGGAGGAAAAGAAGGAGGAGGAGGAGGAAAAGAAGGAGGAGGAGGAAAAGAAGGAGAAGGAGGAAAAGAAGGAGAAGGAGGGAAAGAAGGAGGAGGAGGAAAAGAAGGAGGAGAAGAATGAGAAGGAGAAGAAGGAAAAGGAGGAGGAGAAGGAGGAGGAGGAGGAGAAGGAGGAGGAGAAGGAGGAAGAGAAGGAGAAGGAGAAGGAGGAGGAAGAGAAGGAGAAGGAGGAGGAGAAGAAGGAGAAGAAGGAGGAGGAGAAGGTAGTGGTGGTGGTGGTGGTGGTGGTGGTGGTGGTGGTGGTGGAGGTGGTGGAGGTGGTGGAGGTGGTGGTGGTGGTGGTGGTGGAGGTGGTGGTGGTGATGGAGGTGGTGGTGGTGGTGGAGGTGGTTGTGGTGGTTCTCTGGAATGATGGTCCTTCCAGCAGAACCTGAGAGCTCGATGAAGGTCTGTCACAAGGACCCCAACGCGTTGGAAGAATTCCCGCCACCGACTGAATATGCTAATGGCCAACTATTGCAATATATTTCTGCGATTTATTGCAACCTTGTTTGAATGCGTCCGGGGGATTAAACGTAATTATTCGATTTGTTAATAAGGTTTGCTACAATGGCCGTGAGAACTTCCAGATTCCTTTACGTACTGTAAATCTTATAACGGAGCCAAGTGGAATATATTAACTTGGTGATTAATGGCAGTTTCTTGTCATACGCCTGAAGAAATATATTTTATAATGTGCTATGGACAAATGTTTTATAAATACATGCATTGTGTGTGTGTGTGTGTGTGTGTGTGTGTGTGTGTGTGTGTGTGTGTGTGTGTGTGTGTGTGTGTGTGTGTGTGTGTACGTGTGTGTGTGCGTGTGTGTGTGCGTGTGTGTGTACGTGTGTGTGCGCGTATGTGTGCGCGCGCGTGTGTATGTGTGTGTGCGTATCCGTGTGTGTGTGTGTGTGTGTGTGTGTGCGTGCGCGTGTGTGTGCGTGCGCGTGTGTGTGCGTGCGCGTGTGTGTGCGTGCGCGTGTGTGTGCGTGCGCGTGTGTGTGCGTGCGCGTGTGTGTGCGTGCGCGTGTGTGTGCGTGCGCGTGTGTATGCGTGCGCGTGTGTATGCGTGCGCGTGTGTATGCGTGCGCGTGTGTATGCGTGCGCGGTGTGTGTGCGCGTGTGTGTGTGCGTGCGCGTGTGTCTGCGTGCGCGTGTGTGTGCGTGCGCGTGTGTGTGGGTGCGCGTGTGTGTCCGTGCGCGTGTGTGTGCGTGCGCGTGTGTGTGCGTGCGCGTGTGTGTGCGTGCGCGTGTGTGTTCGTGCGCGTGTGTGCGTGCGTGCGCGTGTGTGTGCGTGCGCGTGTGTGTGCGCGCGCGTGCGTGCTTACGTGCGCACGTGTACAATATACTCATGTAAAAGACCCCCTTATTACGGTGGTTATATCAAACCCATACCACGGAAGGACACTGCAACGCATGTTGCAAAATATATCATGTCCCTTAGAGGTATACCTTAGAACATACCAGGTTCCTCAAGTATACTGCAGAACATGCCAGGCTCCTCCGAAGTATAATACTGATCACAGGATCTTTGCAGTGTACTCAGAGTCTCTCAGATACATAACATGCAGTATACTACTCTTCGCAAAGCGTCTTTGAAATGTACAACATCGACGCGATGTAATACATGCCGTTCCTTACAAAATGTTCTTGCAAGAGTATATCATCGCTGTTACCAGACGTTTTAATTCAACTTAAGATAGTCCCTGCGGATATCCTTAACCCTCCTGTCTCTTCCTTCGGCTGAATAAAATAGTCTCACTTCAAATGAAATAAAGAAAAATTAATGGAAACACTTCGCTCTGTTGAACAAGACTCTCGTGTTGTACGTGATAACATGTTATCGGTGCTTTGGCCGATGCTAGAAAGAGCACTGCTGCCTTACATTAAGGTCTGTCGATAGCCAGTGGGGGGACACTGAGCGATGTCATCGATAAATTGGAGAGGAGCCGGTGATTTCCGCCAAATTGCCGGCGACGCGACGGTGAGAGAAGCCATGGGGCGCGAATTTCCTCAAGTGTAGTAAGGATGACGATGTGAAAGATTCGCAAATTTCGTAGCTCCAGCAATGGCAACGACCATCAACACTATTTTCTTTATCACTTTTATTAAAACTCACTAGAAACTTAAAATTCAAAATATGACATCCCATTCATCTAAGCTTTAAACCTAAACTAAAGCTTAGATGAAGCTAACAATCTAATTTAGCCTAACGTATCCAAGGTATCCTAACCTAATCTAACGTATCGAACTTGCCCAACTCAAACCTAACAAAACAAATATAACTAGGAAACGTCATAGTTATACAAATAAACATGCAGTTTTCTTTAATTCAGACTTATATTAGTTCAATCTCCCCTCCATATCATTCTTGAATAAAATACATTTCAACTTAAACTATCTTTTTGGAGAGTAACCAGTTGTCACCATTACAGTTGACAAAATTTATTCTATTTTCGAAAAGATACGACCACACACTTACGTCCCGCGACCAGTTGCATGCAACTGGTTGCGTCGGTGCGCGTGCTGACTTAAAGATCGTGACAATATACATACATCGGGTTGTTGGGTAACTTGGGTACAGCAAGTTGGAGCTTCTCATAAGGCTGTAATATCTATCGAATTTCAATATGTTTAACATCTCGAACACATTCCTTGGCAAAATATATTCATCTTAACATTAGGAGGAGGAGGAGGAGGAGAGGAGGAGGAGGAGGAGGAGGAGAGGAGGAGGAGGAAGAGAGGAGGAGGACGAGGAGCATACCGACAGGAGACCTTTTGGTCCATAACTACCTAATTGAACGGCGTTATACCTCTTCATAAATGATGTTATGATTCAACCTACCAATTAGAATTCCTCTTATTATTCACCGTTTGATTTGATATACACAAACATTTTGTCACGATATTTTTACTGCAATTTTTCCTAAATGCAACACGTTTAGAGAGAGAGAGAGAGAGAGAGAGAGAGAGAGAGAGAGAGAGAGAGAGAGAGAGAGAGAGGGGAGAGGAGAAAGGAGAGAGGAAAAGGAGAGGAAAAGGAGAGGAAAAGGAGAGGAAAAGGAGAGGAAAAAGGGATAAGAAAAAAGGGATAAGAAAAAAGGGAGAGAAAGTAGAGAGAGAAAGGAGAGAGAGAGAGAGAGGAGAGAGAGAGGAAGGAGAGAGAGCCGTCGTAGTTGTTGCGCCTAATGTCAATACAATATCTGTTCCCGGAAATTACGTGGACATACATCTTGCCGACCTAAGTGATGGCGACGCAAAATCGATCTCCAAGGACGCTCTGGCCAGGTGTCTGGTCGTGTCTGCGGCAAGGCTAAGAAAAATAATAATAGTAATAATAATACGGCTAATGACAAATAAATAAATAAAGAGATAAATAAGTAAATAAATAGATAAATAAATGAATAAAAAGAAATAAAACATTATTACCCAAAATTGTAAAGGAAATAATAAGGAAAAAAAAGGATCTGATATTTCCTTCCTATTCAAAATGACCGCATTATTACATATAAACAAAGTAAACAAAAACATAATAACGACAATCAAATGACGTGTAAACACTTCCTTCTTATGATATTTGTAAAAAGAACAAACAGTTCACTGTTAAAAATAAATAAATACATAAATAAATTCATAAAGATAAATAAATAAATACATAGAAATAATAAAAATAATAAAAATAATAAAAATAATAAGAATAATAAAAATAATAAAAATAAAAATAATAATATTTTTATTATTATAAAAGGAACAAACAGTTCACTGTTAAAAAAAATATATAATAATAATGATAATAATAATAATAATAATAATAATAATAATAATAAAAATATATTTAATAAAAAAAAAGAAAAAAGAAAATAAATAAACTCGTGAATTTGTTCCAATTCCGTGGGACTGCCGCATGTTCTTTCTAATGAGAATCTCTCTTCAGCTCCATCTGGCTTTCACTGAAAAACAACCGCGTGGCTTTAGCGATACGAGCAAAAGGTTCTTCACCTCCTTTGACCCAGAAGACCATTTTCATTTAATCCCTGTCGTCAGAAACCTATTCCTTTTCCAGCAACTGGGTTACATTCTATAAATATCCTGCATTTTTTTCTTTCTTTTTTTTTTTTCTTTTTTTTAGGCGAGGGAACATGATTCAAGGATCTTAGGCCTGTCACACTTTCCAGAGTCGCCGTTGCGGCTTATTGTTGACTAGAAAAATCCCTCTTACGAGTCATTAAACTCGAAAGATTATGATATTTTTTAACCAGCGGGATATGGTGGTCTTTATATCAAGTACTGTTTAAAGGTAAGTGAACTTGTTCATCACCTGGCCGCATCCGGCCACGCCGTATAGTGTGACACCGTCACTACAGACCTCTGAAGCCATGGGAACTTTAGGGTCAGCAATCGGGGTAGAAGAATAAACAATCCGAGTTCAAATCCTCGATGAGGAACGGTAGACAAAAAATGGCTGATCGCAAGTCGTCACACGTAAGCAGTACATATGTTTACAGCCGTTCTGGCTCGCACGATGCGTCTAGGCAATTCACATACAAGCCAGTTTAACATGTTCCTTACGAAATACTGGCTAGTTCTGTGTGTTCACTCAGACACTGACTAGCTAGTGGTCTGGGTGAAGGCATGTAATTCCTATGAGACATAAGCGAACACAACCTAGGCACCTAAGTAACCAATTTCCCTCTAAGGTTCCCCACCAGTGAAGAGCAATATAGTGAACACAAACACGCGCGTACACGTACACACACACACATACATACACGCACACACACATACATACACACACACACACACACAAGGGCTGAAATAATTTCAGTATCGCTGCGTTGCGGGGTGTTACTCCAACTCTCGTGGGCGGGGAGTTTGTGTGTGTGTGTGTGTGTGTGTGTGTGTGTGTGTGTGTGTGTGTGTGTGTGTGTGTGTGTGTGTGTGTGTGTGTGTGTGTGTGTGTGTGTGTGTGTGTGTGTGTGTGTGTGTGTGTGTGTGTGTGTGTGTGTGTGTGTGTGTGTGTGTGTGTGTGTAAGGTCACAGTATTACCCATAGATCGGTCATACGAGCTCTGGGCTCTCATCCGGGAGGTTAATTACTGTCGATCACGAGTCCAACACCTGATACAAGACCATGGTGAATCACATACACACACACACACCTTTCCAGCCATCATCAGATCTTCGGGGTCACCTAATATTAATGTCTATGTAGAAGCTTGAGACTTTAAGACCATACACTCTTACTACCTTCATGTGTTTTCCCTTACTAAACTAACCATCCTCCATGTAACTCCCTGCTACCACAAACCGGCGCTTTTTCACGTTCGTCCACCATGTTCCCCATAACGAAGTCATGGACCGTAAATTAATATTTGCATCCACGAATAGATCCTGTCCCGTGGCATCCTTCTGCAAGAGTTATATTCAGCTTGTCCCTTGTTGGCAACTGATATGAATGCTCTATTGAATTTCCAGTCACCGAACTTTGCGGGGACAAAAACTAATATACAGTATAGTATTGTCACACCTTTAGTAGATACTGGTTACCGCCCTCTTGAAGCAAAAGCGAGACGGGCTATTAAACATGCAAATGAAGGTATCACTGACCGAAACTCGTGTTAAGACAGTTTGTAGTTTATACTGCTTTCGTGTGTATGTTTACTAATGTTAAACGCGCCACAGGTAGCCCTGTGTTTTCGCTGTCAAATTAAAAATTCTCGTTAATGTGGATCATACTTACTAGGTAGATCGGGTTGGTAACTGAACATAAAGTACACATTCGTTGTCGTTTAAACGAATCCGAACATCTGTGAACACCGTGAAAGACAGCCACTTGTGTATCTAATTCATGTCTTTATTGAAATATTATATATATATATATATATATACATATATATATATATATATATATATATATATATATATACATTCTCTTTAGCACAGAAGCTTCCTTGAAACATGCGTTGATGTGTGTATGTGTGTGTGTGTGTGTGTGTGTGTGTGTGTGTGTGTGTGTGTGTGTGTGTGTGTGTACTTGTGCGGGTGTACCTGCATTGATGTGTGTCCTCGTGCGTGTATTGCAATTAGTGTAATGGAGGAAACGGTCGTAAAAATGAGCAAAAATTGCAAACCTCTCTCTGGTCGAAAGGACTCCATGCACCGGAATTAATTCATCCAACATTAGCCAGAATAATAAAACAAATATTCAATTATAAAATATATTATTAATAATAATGATGGTAATGATATATTTAAACGTAACAAACTCCCACTCTCGGGAGGCAAGGATGGTGCCCCTTACAGGATTTTGTAGTGTGGAATTGAATGGTTCAACTTTGCCGTTGGCAGGGTTCGAACCACCATCCCTTCGACCTTCGCCGTAAGTAACGACGCCCTCACGATGGCCAGTGAATTTCCAAATAATGATAATAATAATAATCGCAATCAGAATGTGAATTGCAATAATACAATACTAATTATTAAAATGATAATTACAATAATAATAATTACTATAATAACAATAATTACAATAATAATAATAATTACAAAAATAATAATAATAGAAACAACAATAATAATAATAATAACAATAATCGGTAGTAACAAACAAAACGTGAATGACATTGGTAAAAACTAAGCTAACATCTAAAGCAATAGCGAAGAGAAGAACCAACCCAGCTGGTTTGCACTTGCTTTGGAATCCATTTCACAAGAAAAAGAGAGTCGCGCAATTTTTGTGCATTTTCAGCAGCATTCCTATGTTAAGCTCCATTACGCAGAGCTGCTGACCTGACCAGATTTTACAACCCTTTCGCCGGCCTTCCGGGAGTTTCTGGTAATTTTGCATTTTCTACCCGGCTCCGGGCAAGAGGGACCTATGCGCCGTTTAGCTATCTGCAACTTCTTGTATACTGGCGAGACTGTTCATATTTAATCATAAATGGATTTCTTTTTGTTCACAGTCCAAAATAAACGAATCTGTATCGATATGTCATAATTATAACATATTGAGTTTCAGTGTTGTTCTTACATTAAGACAAAATATTCTTCACAGGAAAAGTATTGCGTACATAAATATATTAAGTGCTTCAAAAAATTAAATTTGTTGGATACATCAATGTAATGAAGGCGTGAAATGAAAGTTACATTAGGTTAGATTGGTTAATAATGGGTTTGATTCTTACGTCTGCGTTCAAAATTCTATTAACCACACAATTCCCATTGTACAAATGTTAGTACGAGTATACTAATACATTTATATTATTTCTCTTAAAAACGTAATTTATAGAAGAATTTAAAAACACCCAAGGGTGAATATAGTTTTCTTGCATGTTGGTAGTCATACTTGGTTTAATGGAATAATACTCACAAAAAACAAAACAAAACAAAAATCTTCCAAAAGACCACAGTGAAGAGGAAATAAAAAATCAAACACTACTTCTTACACAAAAAAAAATATATAATAATAATAGAATGAAATAGACATAATAAAAATAAAATAATAAAATAACAAATAGGCAAGTTCCTCGGACAAGAGCTCATGTTAGTTTACCGAGGGTCTTTCGTTGCTCCTCTGGAGAGAAAACTGGAATAAGGCCATATCACTGCGTGCAGCAATGTAGGGGGTCCAAGATGTACCTCGATTAACCATCTCTTCCTCTTCCCCTTCTTCCTCCTCCTCCTCCTCCTCCTCCTACTACTACTACTACTACTACTACTTTTTTTTTCTTCATAAAACACGACCTCCATCTTCTTGGAACTGTGTGGTGGAAGCAGCAGGGTCTGTCTCCCACAGACACAGTTCATTGGCCCCTCTCCCGCCAATAACTGTGGTCGACGACCCTTTTATTTATCTATTTTATTTAATTATTTTTAATAATGCCTAATACAAAAGTTCATTTGTCCTACTGTCAACCACCGTCTGCTCAAAATCTAGGTTTTGTATATGTGCTGATTTGGGCGGTGGGGACCTGGTACCTCTCAGGCATAGGAGGGCTGATCTTAGGAGTGAGAATGACAGTCTACATCTCATCTATGAAACAATGCTGCTTTTTGGTTGTTGTTTCTTTTCAGCCATTACCTCAGCCAGCCGAGCGTAGAATGCCTTTGCTCTAGGACCCATCCCACCTGAAGTCGTAAAGGTTACAGGAGTGAATGAGCCTTGGTCTACATTCTGTGTGCGCTCTTCGTACATCCTGATCTTCTCATACTCGTTCCGGGAGTGGGATGCCTCAATAGTTAGGTTGCTGTAACAGGGGGCCATCGGATCAAATATTCGCATGTCAAAGAAAGCCAATTGTCCCCGTGTCCAGAAACCTCTTGCGCTGACATCCACTCTTGCTTCATCTGATGTGTTGGACGTGCGGTATCTGAAGTTCTCCCCTCCTAGTGGGAGTAATGTTGGTTCGATAGTCACATCCTTGCACACCTCCTGAAGCATTTGGGCAGTGAGATCTTTTACCTCATCATGTCGCATGCAAATGAATCCACCACTACTACTACCAACTACTACTATCTTCTACTACTACTACTACTACCACCACCACCACCACTACTACTACCACAACCACCTCTCTGGCTGACTCTATCTGTATTTGTGTGTGTGCATATGTATGCATATATGCATGTGGATGTGTAGATATATACATTTTATTTATATATATATATATACATATATATACATATATATATATTATACATATATATACATGTATATATATATACATATATATACATATATATATATATTATACATATATATATATGTATATACATATATATACATATATATATATTATACATATATATACATGTATATATATATACATATATATACATATATATATATATTATA
>NC_134785.1:65358082-65360582 GCF_046742065.1 Oratosquilla oratoria | reverse complement strand
GATTGTAGTGAATGAGCGTGTGTGTGTGTGTGTGTGTGTGTGTGTGTGTGTGTGTGTGTGTGTGTGTGTGTGTGTGTGTGTGTGTGTATGTGTGTGTGGTGATATATATATATATATATATATATAAAATACACACAAACACACATACGTAGGTGTGTGTGTGTATATATATATTATATATATATATTTTTTATATATATATGTGTGTGTGTGTGTGTGTGTGTGTGTGTGTGTTTGTGTGTGTGTGTGTGTGTTTGTGTGTGTGTGTGTGTTTGTGTGTGTGTGTGAGGGTGTGTATGTATGTATTTTATGTGTGTGTGTGTGTGTGTGTGTGTGTGTGTGTGTGTGTGTGTGTGTGTGTGTGTGTCAAATATCTTTCAATTAACCCCCCCGCCGGCAAATAAAAATATATAGGAGTCTTCCCGTATGCCAGGATACTATTATTTCACTTTTATTTCTAAATGAAAAAAAGAAAAGCAATAATCATACATCTGGTCAGGTGTACCATCATCTCCCATGTTGCTTGTAAGATTATGGCTTTGGCTAGAGCAAGAATTGAACTGGCGAATGCACTGGTCCCCAAGGTCCTTATGGGACGCTATTGAAGGCGGCGGCCCTGTCTGTGTCTAAGATGGCGTGTCTGTGTGCCGTGTCTGTGGTGACATGCCTTTGTCCTCGACAATTTGTCTGTCTGGTACCACCTGACCATTTGTATAATGGTGTGTCTGTAAAGTTGTATGTGTCTGTGGTATTTGTGAAATTTTCTTGTCTGCGTTCGGCGTATTTGGACTAGTTGTTATGTGACCTCAATTACCTATCTTCGTCTCTCTTCTTCGGTTTGTCTATATCCTCCGAAGCGTGTATATGTCTGCCGTGGTGTTTTTTCCATCTACAGTGGCTTGTGTGCGTCTACAGTATGTCTGTTTTCTGGTGATCCATGAACCCGCATGAACGCATTTATGCCTTTAATGTTGTAAGTGAAGGTGACACAGTAGACTTCGTTGTTGCGCTCCCTACCGATGATATATAACAACATCAGCATCAACACGGTTCCGTGTTGTGTTCTCGTAGCGAAAGCAAGCCTCATCTGGTGATGTATCTTAATCTGTTTACATAAATATGATTACGCTTATGTTGAAGATAATACACATGCCATTGTGTGCCCAACTGTGACAGGTCCATACGTCCCCAAACACTACCCGTGTTTTGCGTTGGCACGTCTATGGCTTTGATAAACACTGTGGATCTGTGGTAGGTAAGAAGCTAGTAACTGTGTTGGCTGTAGCAAGGAGATAAGTGGCTGTGGTGGTTGAGACTGAGGGCTGTGGGAACACAAAAAGTATTTAGTTGTCTGTAAAGAAGAAGGTTAACATGCTGTCTGTGGCCAGAGGACAGATGGCTGTGACGAAGAGAGGCTGCGGTGGAAGCTGTGATGGTCGTGTTAACTATTATTTGGAGTAGGCGTGGTTGTACAGGTATCATAATTCCTCCTCCTCCTCCTCTTCCTGCTGCTGCTTCTTCTCCTCCTCCTTCTCCTCTTCCTCCTCCTCTGCCTCCACTTCCGCCTACGTCTCCTCCTCCTCCATAGGATGGGGTTAAAGTTGTGATTCTTAATAAAATGTATCGAAGTGTTAAGGTTATTGCCTGCCAGCTCTGCAAATTGTGGCAATTTCCTCCGTAGGATTATTGGAAAAAGTGCTGCGGTGTCCTACAGCCTCTGGCAGAGGAGGGAGAAGGAAAAGGAGGAGGAGGAGGAGGAAGAGGTGGTGGAGGTAGTGGAGGTGGAGGTGGTGGCATAAGTGGTGGATGGTGGCATAGGTGGAGGTGGAGGTGGTGGCATAGGTGGAGGTGGAGATGGTGGCATAGGTGGAGGTGGAGGCATAGGTGGAGGTGGAGGCATAGGTGGAGGTGGAGGCATAGGTGGAGGTGGAGGTGGTGGCATAGGTGGAGGTGGAGGTGGTGGCATAGGTGAAGGTGGTGGTATAGGTGAAGGTTGTCGAAGTGGAGGTGGTGGATGTGTTGGTGAATTTGTTGGTGTTGGTGGATATGGAGGTGAAATTGGAGATGAAGGTGAAGGTGGTGTTAGTGGAAGTAGAAGTGGGAAGAAAGTGGAGGTGGAAGTGGAGATGGAGGCTAAGTTGAAGATGGAAGTGGAGATGGAGGCTAAGTTGAAGATGGAAGTGGAGTTGGAGATGGAGGTGGTGGGTGGTGGCGACGGTGGAGGTGGAGTTGGAGATAGGTGGTGGAGGTGGAGGTGGTGATGAAGGTGGTAGTTGCGGTGGAGGTGGTGGTAGTGGAGGTAAAAGTGGAGATAAAGGTGGAGGTGGAATTCGAGATGGAGTTGGAATTGGAGGTGGATCTGACGATGAAGGTGGATGAAAAAGCGATGTTGGTGGAGTAAGAAATAGTAAATATAGAGATGCATTATATTGAAATAGTAAGTAGTGAGAGAGTTGGGATAGATAGTGTAGTAGTCGGTAGATGTGAATTTTTCGACTAC
>NC_134785.1:65303082-65343082 GCF_046742065.1 Oratosquilla oratoria | reverse complement strand
CATGTGTGTGTGTGTGTGTGTGTGTGTGTGTGTGTGTGTGTGTGTGTGTGTGTGTGTGTGTGTGCGCGCGCGCGTGTGTGTATGCATGCCTACATGCGCCTGTCTGCATGCATGTTTGTGCGTCTGCAACATCCACCTATCGTCGATATACAAGACTGGACACATTCGGGGTGCCTCGCTTTAGTAAATACCGTTTTCAATGTTTGTTATCATGGCATCGTATTCAGCCTTAAATTGATATATGTTTTGAGCGCGTTCCGCCTCCACTAGCTGAACATTCCATTCCCAAAGTCTTCATATTTCAAAAACTACATTTTTCGAAAATCATTTCTCCCCATTTTTTTTTATTCGTATATTATTTTATGATATATGTAGGCAAGTTTCATGACCTTTTGGTAATGATATTTCCTCATGGAATAGTTTCAGATTTATGCAATTTATTTCATCGCTTGCGGTGGTTTTTCAAGATTAACGGGGAAACTGTCTATTCTAAAAACCTCTGAGCCCCGTCTACTCCATTACGAGGTGCAGCCCTGGGGGGCTGACACTCGGTGCCCGAGCTGGCCCTAAGATCTATCAATTTTATCTGTATTTCGTATACTTTTAACACATGGGGAGTTAACAGCCAGGAACTTCTCTTTTATATTCTACCATTTTCAGCCGATATTTACAATGCCCCATACTAGTACAACGCAGTCAAAAGTTTCTTCCTGAAGAAGTCTGTAGGATGAGTTAGAAGACTGTTGCCAGACACTATGGGGTTGCGGGTTTTCCACTATATGAAACTCAAAGCAAACACTAATCAATTAAGTGTTCCACCACAGCACACATAAACGGTCATACTCCCCTTTCCCTTCTTTCCTCTTACGTTTGTACTTCAAGGGATATTGATCTCTCCTTACTTCTAGCATATATATGTCGTCTTATGCTCAAAGTCCGAGGCTTACAGTTTCCTTTCTCTTGCTACATTTATATGGGCTAATCACACTCCCCTCTCCCTTCTCTCCTCCAGTGTCTGAATACCGAATGACGCCAGGCTCTCCTTGAAAGACGATATCTCAATTTGAGCTAAGTTCGTAGTCCATTCTAGTGACCCAGTAATAAACCTCACTTTATTGCTTCATATCCGACGTAACTACGGCTGATTCGCTGTTGCAATGAGCGAGCAAAACTAATAGCCAATCAGGACCAGTTATGACGAAGATGTTGCTATAAAGTGAGGTTTATTATTGCCAAACTCGTAAGAACTATACAGACTTTCCTGGTTTCTCTTTCCGTCCGTGGCAAATAATCTGTTTAGTCTGTAGACAATGTAGCATATTCAGGACTTCCTGTTTCAGCGGGTCTGGAAATATAAGGTAATTATACGGCACTAGCTTCAGCTAATGGGTTGAAAGTGCTCCCATATAACCTTCTTGGTATTTTTGTAATACTATTTTTAGCAGCGCTCCGTCTTAATGTGGCGACACACTGGTAATTCTCACTAGCATGCTATTTGCTTTTAATACTTTGTTTGGGCAGAAACGACTTCGGTAACGATCTTTCGTTTTTCAAATTTCCAAATGTCAAATTACTCTCGCGTCATATAGCGAGAAGGAGAATGACAAACTACGAGAATTTAAACCTATACGAATGTTAGACACATTGTTGAGATGCAGCTAGCCTAGTGTGCCGCTACCTTTAGCCCAGTAAGATTTACACTGGTTTCTTAGCTATGTTAGACTAAATATCAACCCAGTTGTTCTTAACCTTTTTCACTGCCCGTATACCCTTGGCATCTCTGAAAACATTCCCGTACCGCCCATTCAATTTAAATACAATGCAAACATAAAAGGATAGTGACACAAACCTTGCTTTGCTTTCTCATGGAAAATATACAGTACCATTGCGCTGGCTATCTTGTCTCGTACCACCAGGTACCCCCAGGTACCACCAGGTACCACCAGGTACCCTTGGGGGTACAGGTACCCCAGGTTAAAAACCACTGTAAATCCTATGGGCTGCTGGTGACTTCCATCTACTCTGGCTATGCTCGTACACAAGACAAAGACAACTTCTTCCGTTTATGCTAAGCGTGTTTTCCAGGCGATCTATTCCAGACGATTTCAGTCTTCTGAAGGGAGTATCATCGACGTAAAGAGGTTAAGCGTCAACTTGAGTCAAATGTGCGTCAACTTCAGTCAAATGTATATTACATCCTTTCCTTTTGTGCCACGTACCATCAAGCCTTCATTTCTCCTTTTCAGCTCCCCTGTTCTTCTTTTGTTATCTCCTCTTATCTCAGCTTTATCTCCTCCCTTGTTGTTTCATTTGCTTTATTTTCTTGTTCCATCATTCTCACATTCCATCTTTCGTCTTTGTTCCAGTTTCATTCCCTCCTGGTTTTTGTTGGTCTTTGGCTCTGGACCCTCAGTAAACCGTTTAATAAAGAAAATTTCTTACTTGTGTCATTGTTTATATCAAGGACTTTTTTCCTTTTTGGAATTATGATGTTTATATGAAGGGCTTCTCATACTAGTCTTGCTGCGTCACTATACATACACATTTTCTTTTCAAAATCCAAGATGGTTATAAAAGTTGAGGATTTGTAGGAAACTCTTTCTTAACTTTGTGGTTATTTCAAAGTATCTTTTTGTATCATTCATGATGCAAGTCGCATTACAAATTTTAAGCCAAGGATTTCTATTTTGTTGAACTTTTTATAATAAACTTTTAGTCAATTTCTTTGTTACTCTGTCTATAAATGGAAGATGAAGTTGTACACAATTCTTTAATTATCGACTATTTTCCAATACCACCAATAAAAAAATAAAGTTTAATTCTCCCTTGTTTCTGCTGCTATCCTGAAAGTTCATCTTAAATTTTTTTTTTTTTACTTCAGTATAGAAACGCTGGTAATCATTCTAGAGATATTAAACACTATATTTATCTTTATACGTTTCCTTACCAGTGTTTCCCTTCAACGCTGTAAGTCTTCTTCCCTTTAAATATGTTTATCTCTCTGCTATCAATTTCACTGGTAGACAGTCTGACGACCTCATCATCGTTGTCTTAGCAACTGTCTTGATACTTGTCTAAGTCTATGTTTGCGTGTCTACATATGTTTGCGTCTCGGCACGTGTGTGTGTGTGTGTGTGTGTGTGTGTGTGTGTGTGTGTGTGTGTGTGTGTGTGTGTGTGTGTGTGTGAGAAAGAGAGAGATTCACCATGATCCTGGATCACGTGTTGAACTCGTCATCGACAGTTATTAACCTCCCGGATGAGAGCTTAGAGCTCGTATAACCGATCTATGGGTAATACTGAGACCTTACAAGCACACACACCCTCAATTCCCCACCCACGAGAGTTGGAGTAACAACCCGCAGCGCAGTGATACTGAGTTTATTTCAGTCCTGGACGGGATTCGAACCCGGACCGCCGTAATGGCAGGCGAGAACTCTACCAACTGTGCCATGAGGTGTGTGTATCTGCATGTGTGTGTGTTTGTGTGTCTGTATGTCTGTATCTTTGTCTCTCTCCCCACCTCTTTCTGCGTTCTTTTCCCTCATCTGTTTCTAATTGTGTACCTTCTAATAACTTAGTCTATTTATCTTTCTATTTGTCTGTTTGCAAGCAAATGTTCATACCTCTGCCTTATTTCATCCCTGAATAGCGCACTTTTAACTATCGCGTTGCTTGTGCCCCTGTCGCTGTTACCGTTTTTATTCCTCATTCGCTTTATTTACAGTTTTTCACTGTCACTTTAACCCTCCTCGTTTATGTTCGTCTTTTGTGTTCCTTTGTTTAATCCCTTCCCTCCATTCCCGTTCCTAGTTTCTTATAAATTGCTAAGAAACTTAAACATAAACTTTCCATTTTATCTGCTACTCTCGTTCTTCACGTATTCCCATTTTCTTTCGTAATATTTTTGTTTGTTCGTTCGTTTGTTTGTTTGTTTGTTTGTTTTCCTCATGCGTTTATGTTCTTCTTTTCGTTCAGTTCATTTTTACTTTATTTTCTTTTTGTTGATCTCTTTATCTCCTTTCTCTTCGCTTTGTTAATTTCCTCCTCCACTTCCTGTTTCTAACTGAATTTATCAGTATTTTTCATTAACAATTCCGTTTTTATTTTATTTTCATTTTTAGCTATTACCTTAAACAAGGAAGATTTCTCTACACTTTTGTTGAAATTTAATTACAATCATTTCAATATACATTTACGATTTAATCTTATCTTATTCATTTATTAATTCATTCTTCTAGGCATCTATTAATTAAATTTATCCTTTTCTTTTGTCGTAGCCAGGACGGTAGAAGACCTCGTATAAAGGCGACCTCGACTCTTCAATATGGCGTCACTTGTAAACAAATACTTTTCCCTTATAACGTTTGACAATTCTGACCTCAGCGTCAGCTGCCTTGACTTAAAACGAGACTGTTCGCCGGAGGGCGATTTCCTTCGAACCCTGAAGACATCTCTACTCAACAAATTCGGATTTTTATTAACACAACACCTACATTCTCTGCAATCAAAATAAATAAGCAGGGATATCAAAATAAATAATCAGAGATGAATAAAAAAGGAAATAAATTGATAAATGAGGAATTACGAGAGTAAAGGAATAAACAAGTAAATGAGCAGTCAAATAAATAAATGAACGTAAATAGAATATGAAAAATGGCTTGGTTAAACAAACTGCAAACAAATAATATAAAGAAGTAAACAAGTAAAAAAGAAGAAAAACTCGTCTCCCACGTCTCCTTTTCCTTTCTATCTCTTTCACTTACTTTCTCCTTGTCCTTATTCATGTTCTTACTACTTTCATTTAACTTCCTTTCTTTTCCTCTCTGTCATTTCTTTTATCTTTTTTTTTCTCTTCCTCGTCTCCTTCCTGTTCCTACTGTTCTTCCTCCTTCAGTTTCATATTGTCTCAATCCTCTCTCTTTTTTAATCTCCTCCTTTCATTATTTTACATTTTTTGTTCTTTGTTTCCTTCTTAGTCTAATCTTTCTTCCTCCTTTCGCCCCTCGTCTTTTGTCTTATCTTCACTCCTTCATCTTCCCCCTTCTTCCTTTGTATGTCTCATCTTACCGCTTCCTTCTCTATGTCTTATTACTTTCATTACACGCCTCCTCTTTCCTTTCATCTCTCCCTCCCTTTTTGCTCCTCTCATCAAATTCTCACTTCTCCCCCTCTTTCCTTACTTTGCCCGCCTTACCTATTGCCTTCTTGAACCTCTACAATCCCGTGGTTTCTTCTTAAACCTTTATTCTTGCTCATGGTATACAATTCCATTCACCTGAAAGAGAGGATCCTTTTCGGATCACATGAAGAATTGTCACCCCAGAACCCCCACATGAAGAATAGTCACCCCATAATACCCACATGAAGAATAGTCACCCCATAATACCAACATGAAGAATAGTCACCCCATAACGCCCACACGAAGAATAGTCACCCCATAACGCCCACATGAAGAATAGTCACCCCTTGAGATCCCACCTGAAGATTTGTCACCCCAGTACGCTGAAATAAATATTAGGTCAGGTTAGCTTAGGTTGATTTGAACGAGGGTTATGCTTATTGTCATCAACTTATAGAACCGAAGAATCTTAAACCCAGGATGGCCCACATAAAGAATTGTCACCCTAGGATAGCCCACATGAAGAATTGTCACCCTGTTGAAGTCTGGAGTCACGATTCTTCACATGATTCCTTCTTTTCCCTTTTTCTTCTTTCTCCTCTCTCTCCTCTTCAATTCCTCTATTCCTCTCCTCTCGTTTCTTCTACCTCTTTTCATTAACCTTCAGACAAAGCTTCTTTCTACACCATCTACTATCCTCCACTTTATCTTTTTTTTTCTCACAGTTTTGCACATCTAATTCTTCACCTCTCTTCTTCTCTCCAGTTCTTTACTATTCCCACCCACTTTTTTTTTTTTTTATACTCGATTTTAGTATTTCCTCTCCTTTTTTTCTCTCTTTCTTACCATGTTTTATCCCGTTCTTCCCTACAAGTTTAAGCATTAAAGCCTCGTTAACACGGGGACAGTTTAGTAACCATTAGTGCTAACTGCAAGTTAATACTCGGGAAGTAAGTGTTGGTACTAGAATAGTTCGTGGGAAAGTTGACTCGGTTTCCGTTCACACTGGGCAAGTAGAGGGCTAGTTTGCAAGTAGTTTGTGGCACCAGCGGCTACTGAACTATCATTTATATTATGATTTTTATTTATATATATATATATATATATATATATATATATATATATATACATATATATATATATACAGTATATATATATATATATATATATATATATATATATATATTATTTATTTATTATAATTTTTTTCCGCATCCGACCTAGTCATGGACAAAAAGGTCTCCTGTCGGCATGCTCCGCCTTTGTAATCCTTTGTATTCGTGTGTCATTCTTTCCTATCGTCTTCTCTCCTCACCGTCCTTACTTCTACCATTCTCTTTTCTTCTCAAATATTTTGTTCCTTTTCCTCTCTACACCATTCTCCTCTTCCTCCTACAGTCTTCTCTCTCCATCTCCCTCACTTTTATCATTCTCTTTTTCACTCGTTTTTCTTCTCTTTTCTACCCTCTCCTTCCTGTCGTTTTCTCTCTCATTCTCCCTCACTTCTATCATTCTCTTTATCACTTTTTTTCTCTGTCTTTTTACCACTTCCCCTTTTCTCTTGTTTTGACGAAACTGTCCCGTTTTCTTTTCATTTGGCTCATCATCAGTATCAACTCATTGACGCCTCGTGAACGCGCGCATTGTCGTGGATTTGTCGACCCTTTCAGAATTATTCGCGAACCAATTTGTTCTCTATTTCTTGTAGTCACCCCTTTCGCCTTTGATCTCTCCATGCTCGATATTTACCCACGTTGTGTTCCCAAACCAGCAAACTTGCATATATTGTTACTTTTCCTTTGTTCTCCTTTCTTCGTTTATATTTCACGTTTAATATGTCCCTGTAATCAGGATAAAATGAAAAATGAACGAGAAAAAATATATATATTTTTTGTAAAGTTTGCTGTATATTTGCTCCTTCCGACTTCCAGTTTATGTGATTTCTATGGAAAACAGTTTCCAAATGTCTGTCGTGCAACTAAAGAACAGATGCATATACAAAATATATAAAAACTAATTTTGTCCAAAAGAGTACAGACATGGGGGTTAAACCGACCATTGATTTTGTTGCATACCTAATTATATTTGTCAACAAAATAAGAGGATTTATACAAAACTCATAGTAGTTAGTGGTTTTATTTCCCTATCTATCTGTCATATGAAGGTATGTACCAAAAACAATGGTCAGTTTTACCCCCTCATGTGGCTACATTTGCACATTCCTACAGCAACTTTTTTACTGTTTTTTGTACAAATACCTAAATACCTTCAAGTATTTACATAAATACACACACACACACACACACACACACACACACACACACACAAGCACACGCGCATGGGCGCACACACACACACACAAGCACACACGCGCATGCGCACACACACACGTACACAAAACACGCAAATGCATACACAAGCGAACACGCACAACATACAAGCACACACATACGCATATACACGTACGCACACACGAAAACACAAATACACGAAAACAAACACATAGAAACAACACACAGAAGCACAAGTTCATAAGCAAACACACAAAAAACACAAAACACACACACATAAATACTCGCAAATACATACACAAACACACATACGCACACGTAAACACAAACACAAGAAAAAACGGACAAGCGCACACACATACACACCCACACACACAAATACACAACACATACACACACACACAGGCATATAATACATACATATATAATGCATACACATATATACATAGCCCATCGTATAGACAAGCACAAATAAACCTAAACGCCAGCTCTCACAATACTGATCTCCCTAGTGGCCCCTTACCTTCTTCCCATGGGAGTTTCTTCTTCTCCGCTCCCATGCCCCCATTACTCCCCTTTCGTTCTTCCACTCAGCTCGTCAAAGGTGAAGACCCATCAAATAACTCCCCCACCATCCCCCACCCCACCCCATTCTTTGCCTCTTACGTCTTTCTTCTAGTCTGGGGTTCGTTTTAGTCCTGTTTATTCCCCTTTTCCCTGAAGCATTCTGTTACACACTCTTTGTCTATTCCTTACTTTGTATTCAACGTCGAGTAGGATTCCTTTCCCTTTCGTGATTTCTTATTTTTCTCTTCAAGTGACAAGGTCATTTCGGCAAAGTTCTTTTAAGAATGGTATCTCATATCATTCGCCTTTCTAAGTATATTCTTTATTTTCCGTCCCTAATATATCTTTTTTGATATTCAGTATGAGACAGTGTAAATACTATTAAGATAAAGTGTTCTTATGCAGGGTAACTACAGACCAATTAACCACTTAAATACATATGTGATTTTGACATTTTCTTCTGGTTAAAGTGATGATCAGAATGAATATGAGGATGTGCAGTCAGGTGCTGACATTGGTATAATAATCGAAGTCGAGTGTAAAATCAAGGACGATTGTAATCTTCAGTTCAAACGTTTGGCTATCTCATTCAAACTTCACGTTTTACGAGTTTTCCTTTATGTATCTTTTAGTACTTTGTCAGAAATAACAAGCGCTTTTATCCTGAAGGGTAATGTTGCGTCGTCTAAAGGCTTAATGAAGATTTTAGAGAATGTAGCGGAACGGAGGGGTAAAGTTAGAAATGATCATCATTCTTTTGTGGCTGGAAACAAGTCTCAAATTATGAAAGAACATCAAGTGATTCGCAAAGGTACCACTGAAATCCCTGGAACATTCGCTGCAACACACAGTCAATACCCAATACGTAGTTCCGTTATCAAGGAACAACTTCCTATTCACTACTTGGAAACTACATTCCTTACACAGTTCCCTTCCCCTCGGCGGGTCCGTCTCTCGACCCTCGTCTACTCGATCCTGAGACTCGCTCAAATCGCCCTTTCCTCCCCTCTGCGTTCAAACTTTCATAGTTTCGAGTCTTCAGCTCCGGGCGGTCGTGTTGTAAACCATCAAACAGCCCGACTTTTGTTGTCCGGTTCCTCGACGCCCCTTTTTCAATCGACAACTCTCAGCTTCCCCACACCCTATCAACCGCTTATACCTTTATACTTTTTTCTTCTATTCATTATTGATTACGCAGCTGGTTAAAGTTATATTGTATCACTTTAGTTTTGTAAGGCTAGAAAATATCTTTAGAGTATCTATTTGAAAGTCTAACTCAAAACTATCTACTATGAATCATTTGTTATTGTGATTCGACTGTTGACAAACTATTTCTTTCATTTCCATGGAAACTTTTCTCTTAAATCTATACACATTAATCAAGTGGTACACACGTTATTCCACCAATCATATATCATTCATCTCTCAGGCCTAAAACAAGCCTCAGGTGGAAGATGTCTCAACATTCAACAGGACCTCCAATTTCAATTACTTTTACCCATTTTTAATCAAGGACGATAATTGTATTTTTCGTTTGGGTATCAGTTTCACCTTCAGTAGGCGTTTCATTCTCGTTAATGTGTTCATATATATATATATATATATATATATATATATATATATATATATTATATATACATACATACACCATGTTCAATCCTTCGTGTTCTATAAGCATTATGTTCTGAATTATGTCAAAAGATCTGCTTCAGCTTAGGGGAATCTCTGTGCGATAATTTAATTTCGACCTCTGTTGGACGCAAGCCCAACTAATCGTACAACTATACGTCTCGTTAGCCACAAATGAACGGCAAGCAACGATGTAGGCGGACGTAGGATATTGGATCACCGACTCTTGAATGGACGCTGCCTCAGCAGCCATTTAATGGAGGGAAGCGATACTCGTTTTATATAAATCCTGGACATCAAATAACCAAAGTAATCCGCACTATTATCCCTTGCCCTGCAACGGTTCCGGTTTTATTATTATTTTTTTCTTTGTCCATCTGTCCGTCTCTACCCTCCTTCCGATTTATCTTTATCTCGTGGTGTGTGCGCGCGCTCACACACACAACGCAGGAGACAACACAATACAGTTCAACACACACACAACACAACACACACAACATGGCTTACCGATTCCTTTCTGTCCAATGTCAAACGATTCTATTTAATCAATTTGATGTGCCCAATCAAAGAGCTTAGTACTGATCTCCAGATGCCAAACGTTACATATCTTATTTTAGGTAATACCAGCTGATTTCATCTAGCAAAGTGGGCGTCACTGCATTAAAAGGACCTACCAAACTACAGGAGTTATTTTTTATGGAATGCAACCAAATCCCACTAGAACAAAATGACATTAATATTTCTTTATTATTGTATCAACACACATTATTCTACCAAAAAAATCCCACTACAATGAGACTGTTTTATATGGCAATACGTGTACCATTATGATATATGGTGCATTAAATTGAGATGTTCACCTTTGATTATTTTGAATCCCCAAATATCCTCTTTCCTTTAGACAGACCGACTGGCAGATACGCACAGACAGGCAATGTCACACTGCGACAGACAGGCAGACAAAGGATAGATATATAGAAAGAGGCAGAGAGACAGAGACAGACAGAAAAACATTGACAGTTAGACAAATTGAGACGGACAGGCATATACACACATACAGACAAATATAGAGAGACAGAGACAGAACAAACAAGTCCAACAACTTCCCACCCCCCCAGACTCCCACAAATGGCAGCTATTTGCGTCTCCCTCACTTCTCCAACTTCCCTTCCTCCATTGTTCTCGCCTTCTCACCACAGCCATCCTCGCCCAGCCGTCCATTCTCAACTTTTCCCCCAACAGAAGTTGATTAGATACTTCCCCTGCGGCACGATCCATCAACTCTGTCTTTCACACGTCATTAATCCCTTCAGTACCTGGTGGTATTTTTCCTCTTATATTCTGGCTACAACCAGGATATATACATATACATATATGCATACACACAAAAATTATATATATATATATATATATATATATATATATATATACACACACACACACACACACACACACAAGAAGGACCACTGAGAGAAACTAAAAGCAGAGCGTTTTCGTATATTACATCTTCAGTATAAAGTATATGGAAAGGAAGGTTTACAAGAATATATATATGCATCCACAGAGGAATGCGGGGAAGTACTTAGGTGAGGCGCCGGTCTTGCTTTGAGACCCCCTGGAGTGACGTAGGAGACGAACTAAACATTGGGCTAGACCTCATATAGATTGATGGAGGCCTCTCGAGGTCACAGGAGACCACTTTAGATTAGGGTATTACATCCTTAACGATATACATATTTGTTGATGCCTAAAAATATAAAATTCATATACCACTGATGTAGATTTATATTATGATCCTGGATGGTGTGGATCAAACTACGTTTTTTTTTTTTTAAGTTTCTAATCACATAATTATCAATAAAAGAAATGAATTGGGCGTTGGTGCAATCAACAGGATAATTATATATTTCAAAATATTTAATATACTACTGGAATTGTTTCAACCTCTTACGTGTTTCTTGTGCTGTTCAATTCTTATGTTTAAGAATTGATTACACATTTTGCAAGGAATTTTGTAAATGCATTTAATACTATTATTAAGCGAACGTTTAAGTACTGGTATTCTTGAAAACTACATTAACGTTAAAAAAAATGATAAATATGGGATATTTAACGAATTTTCTTGAATTGGTAAAGTTAATAGATTATATCTACCAAAAATTATTTTTTCTGAGCTCCTGTAGTAGTGTGATTTTCAATAAGGATTTTTGTAGATAAAATAAGATCAAATAAATAGAATAGACTACTAGATAAATAACTAAACAGTTAAATAGATACATAATACATAAATTATTAAATGAATAAATACAAAGATAGATAAATAAATGGAGAGAAATAGACAAATGGATGAATACATAAATAAAAATGTGAATGAAATAAAAAATGGACATCAACTTGTTGCCTTTGATTTTTACTGTCTGTAAACCAACAGACCCATAGTGGATGGAGAGAGTCACAAGACCTTCTGAGGTACCTCGGCTTTTGTCGAGGCAATCCCTCTAAACTGAATAAAATTATCTGGCGTCAGCCAAAAAATTAATTGAAAAATGAAAATAAAGAAAAATATATATATATATACACATATATGTTACAGTGAATACGCGTAATCCCCGTTTCACTAACCTAACCTAACCTAACCTAACCTAACCTAACCTAACCTGACCTAACCGAACCTAACCTAACCTAACCTAACCTAACCTAAACTAACCTAACCTAACCTAACCTAACCTAAGGTTAGGTTAGGTTAGGTTAGGTTAGGTTAGGTTAGGTTAGGTTAGGTTAGGTTAGGTTAGGTTAGGTTAGTGAAACGGGGATTACGCGTATTCACTGAATAAACGGTTAGTGAAACGGAGATTACGCGTATTCACTGAATAAACATTCAGGGATTACGCGTAATCCCTAGGTACGTGTTCTTACTGTAACATATATAAAAATAAGAGTTAAATCACCCCTAAAACTGAACAAGATAATCTGGCATCAGCCAAGAGACAGAAAAATACAAATCAAGGAAAATTAAAATGTATCAAGATAAAATTATAAATCTACAAGTCAATTTATGTAATATAGAAATAAGTACAAACAAGAAAACAAAAAAATAAGAATATCAAATTAAAGTGACAAAAGCCAAAAGTAAATTAAAAAAAAATTCATATAAAAATGAAGACAAACTTGTAAAAATTAAGTGATTTAAAGACCAGATGAAATAAAATAGAATAGAATATAAGGAAATATTGACGGTGCTACAATACTTTGACGAAATTAACAAATAAATGAACAACATAATCACGCTCTTAGAGGGGGTTTACACGGTCGAACGGGGTTCGACAGACACGTGTTTAAAGCGATGTGTGAACGGGGTATTTGGGGTTTAACCAACGTGTTCCATCATAATGTACAGTCACGAGCAATTTTTTTTACCAAATCCAAGTTTTTCACAATATAAAACTAACATTCTTTCTCTGACACTTTTTATATCTATTCTAGAAAATTACCTAACTGTAATCTAATACTAAATAGGAAAATATATCACGCACTTTAGAAAGAATTTCATATTGATACTGGGAGAAATCTACCATGGGTCAAAACTTTTATTCGTGTTTGTTTATCCACCCGTACTGAACACCTTATAACGTGAAATTTGATAAACCATGCCCTTTGTTCAACTTCACCGGTGGCAGGGTTTGAACCGCTAATCCCTCGACCTTTGCCACAAGTAACGACGCCCTAACCCGTTCGGCCAGGCACTCAGGAATATATAAGATTAGCTTTCACCTTTTATGTATAATATGGTAATTTTATAAGAGATTTCGAAAATGAAACTCTATAACAATGATGTATTTGAATAGTAAGAGGTTTCATGTCAGCCTCGTCTGCCTCCCGATGAGAAAGCCTCAATTCTGAAATTGACATACGCTAAGTCCTATTACCATTATTACCATTACTATAATTACCATTATCATCATTCCTTCAAGCATTTTCGTATCTCTTTCTAAATCATCATCTCCAAAATGGTTGAGATTTCTTACAATTTGATATTGACATTTACATTCTTAGTTCAATCTTTGAGTCATTACGTTATGTCGTTTACATGCCAAAGACTTTCTAGATTTGCCGAAGCTGCAATTCTAGCTACATTCTAGAATAGTTACGAATAGTGGTTGGAAATGTGGTTATTTGTCTAAACAGGTGGTATCCAACTGTGCAGAGATATTTCTCTAAATTCAGAATATCTAACATCAATCATTTTGATGAATATGAATTAGAAAGCCTTTCAGAAATGCAGGCTATTCGACGCTAGCTAGAACTCGGAAAATTTTTGCCTAAAAAAAAAACAAGGTATCAGTAACTAAAGTATGCCTATTAAACACTAGTTAGATCTCGAAAAAAATATAAGTATTTTTTATATCTAAAATTTTTTAAATTTCCTACAAGAAAAACTACTTGTATCGTTACCTAAAAAGAATTAAATTTTGGTCAAACATACGAGTAATTTCTTACCGAATACGTTTATTCATACCTCAAAATATTCATTGACAGCTCCGCAACTGTGACTCTCTTAACAAATTATCTTCTGGCTAATGATCGATGATTTTATTCAGCTGGAGGGCAAACTGAAGGCAAAACATGATCTAAAAATGACATCAATTATGTCATCATCTTTAATCCCTCAGGTGAATAAGATTGTCTAATTTGTTGTTTTAAAAGAATATTAGGTAAGTATGAAAGGTGTTAAGAGACATGGAACTGCTTAATGTAGGCCTTATAGTCTCTTGTACAGTCTCCTCCGGTCTTAAGTTCTTATGTCTAGCGTTAGCTAGAATAGAATTTGTAAATGGCTTCACTGCACCCAAAGGTTTGATATATCATATTATATACTCGTACTCGTGTACTCGTACACACACACACACATATTATATATATATACATATATATATATGTATATGTATATGTATATATATATATATATATATATATATATATATATATATATATATATATATATATATATATATACACGTACATTTCCTTTTCCGTACCATCTTCCATTCGTCATAATACAACTCAAAGAATCGTTCAATTAAAATAATTTGTTCAGGATGCCATAAAAACTTCTTAAACAAAGTATACTATAGAATGATATAAAAAGATAAAGGATTTTTCTCTCTTTTTTTTGTAATGTGGGACATTTTTCCTCTTATTTTTGTTGCTGGTAGGCTACACGTTTCACCCCGGGAGCATCCCCTCAGAAGCGAAGAGCTAATTCACCCGTCGCTCCGTCCTTTCCTTTCTCCAGCAGCCCCCAAGACCTATTGTCGATATTGTATCCAATTGGCCAACCTTTACGCCCTTCTCCCCTCCTTGCCCCTCTCCCCTCTCCCTTCTCCCTTCCCCTCCCTTCTCCCTTCTTCCCTCCCCTCTCCCTTCTTCCCTCCCTTCTCCCGTCCCATTCTCTCTCTTCTCCTCTCCCATCTCCCCTTCCTTTCCCTCTCCTCCCCTCCCCGTCCCTCTTCCGTTCCATTCCCTCTCTTCTCCCGTTCTATTCCGTCTCTTCCCTCTCATTTTACCCCTCTCTCCTACTCTCCCTCCCCTCCCTCTCTCATTCCCTCCATCCTCCCTTCTCCCCTCCCTGCCCCTCTCCTCCCCTCCCTCTCCTCTCACCTCCCCTCCACCTTTCCTCCCCTCCCTCCCCTCTTCAATTCCATTCCATCTCTTCTCCCTTTCCCGCCCCTCTTCACCTCCCCTCCCCTCCCCTCTCCCCTTCCTCTCCCCTCACCCACGCCCCTCTTCTCTCCTCCTTTCCCCTCCGTGGCCAACTCCGATTCTGTCAGTCGTTCTTCCTGCAACTTAAATCTTGGTTTCTCTTCTTTTCACAGCTTCCATCGTCCACGCCACATCTCTCCCTCAATATCTCTATTTTTTTTTCATTTTTCGATTCTATATTCAACATCATTTCATTTAAGCTTATCTCTCCCTGTCTCCCTTTACTTCTTTCCGCTTCTCTTTATCTCTGTTTCTGCACCTCCCACTTTCTCTTGGGTCTCTCTTTCTCGTAGTTTCTTTATTCATTGTATGTTCTCTCTACTTCGACTTTCACTGTGTTTCGTTTCCATTCTTTTACTTCTGTATCTCTTCTCTTTTTCTTAATTTATTTTGCTCCTTGTCTCTCTATGTCTCTCTGTATCTATATGTCTATGTCTCTGTGTCTCTGTCTCTCTCTGCGTCTTTGTCTCTCTCTGCGTCTTTGTCTCTCTCTGCGTCTTTGTCACTCTCTGCGTCTTTGTCTCTCTCCGTGTCTGTCTCTCTCCGTGTCTATATCTCTCCGTGTCTCTACCTCTTAGTGTCTCTCCCTCTTAGTGTCTATCTCTCTCCGTGTCTGTCACTTTGTGTCTCTATGTCTGCGTCTCTGTCTCTCCCCGTGTCTGTCTCTCCCCGTGTCTGTCTCTCCCCGTGTCTCTCCCTCTTCGTGTCTCTTCCTCTTAGTGTCTCTCCCCGTGTCTGTCACTCTGTGTCTCTATGTCTGTCTCTCTGTTTCTGTCTCATCAAAGGTTTGTAATTTTTTCTTTCATTACATCGTGGTTTTTCTCAATTCGATCGTCTTTTATTTTTCTTTACATTTTTTCTTCTTTTTTCTTCCTTCACATTTTTTGTATATTGATTTACCGACTCTGTCTTTTTCTTTATTATTTTTGTTTTACTTGTTTTCTTTATCTTTACCCTCAACCCTCTCTTTCCTCTTTTCCACGTGATTTACACCCTTCTAGCTAACCTTGTTCCCTTTCTCTTCCGCCTCTCTTTATCTCTCCCTTCCCCTTTCCGTTTTCTCTATCTCATTCTTTCCTTTCCTTATTTCTTTTTCTCATTTTATTTTTTCTTATTATTGCTTTCACCAATTTTTTTTTCCAGATTTTCTTTTTGCCTCGCTATTTCTCTTTTTTTTTTTTTTTGTCTTATCGTTTGCTGTCTCGTCTTTCCATTTTTTCCTCTATCTCTCCTTTTTGTTTTCCAATTTCCCCTCATTTTCTCGCATGTTTGTCTGTCTGTCTGTCTATTTGAGTCTATGCGTTTGTGTCTGTGGCTGTCTGTATGTTTCTACATCTGTCTTTCCTTCTCTCTCGTTTAACTGTTGTCTCTTATCTTTGTATTCTCCTCTTTTGTTCTCTTCTCATTTTCTCGCATGTTTGTCTGTGTCTATTTGAGTCTACTCGTATGTCTGCGTTTGTATCCGTGTCTGTATGTTTCTGTATCTGTCTGTCTTTCCTTCTCTCGTCTAACTGTTGTCTCTTATCTTTCTATTCTCCTCTTTTGTTCTCTTCTCATTTTCTCGTATGTCTGTCTGTCTGTCCATTTGAGTCCATGTCTGCGTTTGTGTCTTTGTGTCTGTGTTTCTGTATCTGTCTTTCCTCCTCTCGTTTAACTATTGTCTCTTACCTTTCTATTCTCCTCTTTTGCTCTCTTCTCATTTTCTCGTGTGTTTGTCTGTGAGTCTACTCGTATGTCTGCGTTTGTGTCTTTGTGTCTATGTTTCTGTATCTGTCTTTCCTTCTCTCGTTTAACTGTTGTCTCTTATCTTTCTATTCTCTTCTTTTCTTTTTTCTTCTCTTTTCTTTGTTCTCTTCTCTTTTCTCTTTTCTTTGTTCTCTTCTCTTTTCTTTGTTCTCTTCTCTTTTCTTTGTTCTCTTCTCTTTTCTTTGTTCTCTTCTCTCTTCTCTTTTCTTTGTTCTCTTCTCTTTTCTTTCTCTTCTCTCTTCTCTTTCTTTGTTCTCTGCCATTACGCTGGTTTGGTTTCTCGAATTTCCTCTTTTGGCTTTTTCTTTCCTCTCCTTCCGCCAGTCACACTCTCCTTAAATTAGCTTCTTCTTCCTTTCTCCCCACGCTAATACTTTTCTTCCTCCTCTCCTGATCCTCTATTTTGCTTCCACCTTCCTTCAACTTCCTCATCTTCTCTTTCAGCGAATATCTTCCACATTTGCGTTGTTGTTCTCGTGCTGTTATCTACCATCTTTAGTTTCTCGTATTTTATCGTAAAGAGTTTCTCTTTCCTGTTACATTCTCCTCTTCTTTTCATATTTCTGTTTAATTTAATGCACGGTTATTCGCTCTCTCTCTCTCTCTCTCTCTCTGTGTGTGTGTGTGTGTGTGTGTGTGTGTGTGTGTGTGTGTGTGTGTGTGTGTGTGTGTGTGTTGTCTGTGCGCGCATGCGTGTATGTGCGTATGTATTTGTGTGTGTGTACGATTCACCATGGTCTTGGATCACGTGTTGGACTCGTGATCAACAGCTATTACCCTCTAGGTTGAGAGCTCAGAGCTCATATATGGCCGATCTATGGGTAATGCTGTGTGTGCGCGCATGTGAGTTCGTGTTTGCGTATGCTTTGTGTTTGAGTGTTAAATTTTGTGTGAATGTTACCTCTTTATTTTCTCGTTCTCTTTTTCTTCCTAATTCATCCTCCTCTTCCTCCTCTCCCTCCTCGACCTCCTTTCGTGTACCTCTAACCTTTATCCTTAAACCAATTCCCAACATCAATTAGAGCACCAGGACCATTCTTCCAATTTATTCCTGTTCCCCCTCTTCCTCCTTCTTTCCCTCTCTTTGCTTCACCGACATCATGCTATTTGTTCCCCCGTGTCAGCTCTCATCAGATTTCTCTTTTTATCTAGAAATATTGGAGGAAGAGGAGGATAAACGTTGAGAAGAGTTTGGTCTGTAATGAGAGAGGAAAGACAGCTTTCCCATATATGCATCCAGCGATATTCATGTCCATATCTGAGGGATCATGATTTTTTTTTTTAATTTTAATGAGTTGGTAGTATGTAAACAATCAAGACCTGTAAGACTAGAAGTACGCGCAAATACACATAAACGCACATTTACTTACACACACACGTACATACACGCACACGTACATACACGCACACGTACATACACGCACACGTACATACACGCACACGTACATACACGCACACGTACATACACGCACACGTACATACACGCACACGTACATACACGCACACGTACATACACGCACACGTACATACACGCACACGTCCATACACGCACACGTACATACGCGCACATGTACATACAGGCACACATACATACACGCACACGTACATACACGCACACGTACATACACGCACACGTACATACACGCACACGTCCATACACGCACACGTCCATACACGTACACGTAAATACACGGCTCGGTGGCGGATTAGTAAAGCACTGGCCTCACAAGCCAGAGAACCGGGGTTCGATTCCCCGGTCGGGCGGAGATAAGTTGGGTTTGTCTCCTTTCACGTGTAGCCCCTGTTCACCTAGCAGCGAGTAGGTACGGGACGTTAGTCAAGGAGTTGTGACCTTGCTGTCCCGGTGTGTGGTGTGTGAGTGGTCTCAGACCTACCCAGAGATCGGCTAATAAGGAGCTCTGAGCTCACTGCCGTAGGGTGGTGTCTGGCTGTCTCGACAGAGACTGCAGCAGATCCGAGGTGAATACACGTACATACACGCACACGTACATACACGCACACGTACATACACGCACACGTATATACAAGCACACGCACGTATGCATGGACGTGATCTTGTATACACATTCACTTGATTGTGGTGTTAAGGTTAATGGGAGTAAATTAAATGAAAAGAAAAACTCTCCTGGTATGGAATGGGAAAGCGACACATGATCACGGGAATAGATGAAAAGAATGTATGCCAAAGAATGGAAAGACGGAAAGAATTTATGCCAAAGAACATAAGAACATGAGAATGAAGGAGACTGCAAGAGACCATAAGGCCTATACTAGGCAGCTTCGTAAGAGTGAACAGATGAGAAGAATTTATGCCAAAGAAGTAAAACACGAAAAGAATGTATGCCAAAGAATGAAAAGACGAAAAGAATTTATGCCAAAGAAGGAAATGATGAGAAGAATTTATGCCATAGAAGGAAGAGATGAAAAAAATTGTATGGCAAAATAAGGGAAAGATGAAAAGAATATATGTCAAAGAAGGACAAGATAAAAAGAATGTATGCCGAAGAAATATTGTTAGATAAAATAAGCATACATACAAATAAACACACACACTCGTACACATACACACAGATAAACACACACACACACAATTATATATATATATATATAAAACAAATACTGACTTTTTTGTCAAAGGGGCCCAAAATATTTGAGGATTAAACGCTTCAATGTGGCGACACCCCTTTTCAGACACTAACACAAGACAATTTCATTCAGCTTAAGTGGCAGACTCCAGATCTTCATTGCACCTCGAGAACCTGTATTGGCCTTGGTCCGCTCACCAACACTCCCTCATCTGAATAAAATCGCTTGATGCTAGAAACAAATAAAATCTTTGAGTAATCTTCTCTCTAATACAACTTTTGTTAAACTGTATAGCTGCTGACGTTCTGACGATCTGTGTACCCGATCGCTCAAAAGTGCTGATAACTTTTATTTTTTATCGTTGTTCAATATGGTACAGACGTTTCCAATATTTGTCTGTGTAATTCGAGTCTCTTATCACTTCTTCAGCTGGGTGGGAATAGTAAATATTCTAATAATCTGAGTCACTCATACTTATGAACATATAAACTTAGATTATTAGAATATCTACTATCCCCATTCAGCTGAAGAAGTATGAGACCTCAAAATCTGCAGACACTGGTAAACAAATGTATATTGGAAACTTCTGTTCCACAATGAACAATGAGGAAAAAAAAAGTCTTCAGCAATCTTGAGTGATCTAGACAGACCGTCAGAAGATATCCAGTATAAAAGATAGATAAATAATAACATTAAATAAATATTATGAATAAATAATAAAAGATAAATAAATAGGTAAATAAATAACAATAAATAAATAAATGATAAAGATAAATAAATATATAAATAAATGATAAAGATGAATAAATAAATTAATACACAAATAAAAATAAATAATAAATTAATAAAAATAAATAATAAAGTAAATAAATAATAAATAAATAAATAAAATAAAATAATATGAAATATAAAAACAGCGTTACCATGCCGAAGAGGGTTAAAATTCCGGTCGATGAACTCCACACTTGGTACGGGTTCTTGGGAAGGTCTCTCTCTACCTGCTGCCTCCCTCCCTTCCTCTCCCACACCCTACTAACCCCTGCCTGACCCACAACCACTTGTCTCTTTGTGAAGGTGTGGACAATGTAAGCTACAAATACTCCAAGACGGGTCTGAATGGAGTCCAATATTTTATATTTTTCTATTGTTCTTTAACCCGTCGCTACTTGGATAGTACTTGGATACATAGCCAATTTCTCCTAAATGTTACAAATAACAAATTCTGCTCTAGTGACTTCAGCTGACTTCGTTCGATCTCCTCGAACTCGGGACAAACAAATTACGATATGTCGGGGTCTCCAGCTAGGAGAAACTGTCTATCGTTCATTTTGCTTTAGGGATAGACTTCATCTCACGTCATTCATTTTCTTCTTCCATCTGCATTGTAGTGTCCTTCCTCCTCTTCCTTCTCTCCCTCCCCTCCCTCCCCATAATCTTTTCTTCACTTTTTTCCTCCTTCATCCTCCTGCTCCTCTCCGAAGTCCCTCCCGTTGTCCCATACCTTTCTCGCCCATTTCCATATCCACTGCTCTCCCTTCCCCTATTGCCGCCGCTACAACCACCAGCACTAATACTACTACTACCACCACCACTACTATTACTATTACTACTACTACTATTCCCCCTCTTTATCCCCTCCCTACCACCACCTCTTCCCTCTCCCCATTTCCTCCACCCCCCTCCTCCCCTCTACCCCCCTACCATGAGCACCTCTCACCTCTCTTCTCCCCCTCCTTCGCTTCCTTCTCCTCTTCCTCTTCCTCCTCCTCCACCTATCCCCCAAACTACCACTACCTATTCCCTCTCTTCTCCTCCCCCTCCTCATCTCCTACTCCTTCGCTTCCTTCTCCTCTTTCTCTTCCCCTCCTCCTCCCCCTCCTCCTCCTCTCCCTGCTCTTCCTCTCCTCCTATCCCCATACCACCCCTTCCCTCTCTTCACCTCCCCTTCCTCATCTCCTACTCCTTCGCTTCCTTCTCTTCCTCTTCCCCCCCTTCTCCTCCTCCTCTTCTTCCTCCTTCCCTGAAGCACTTTGCAATCCCATGATTACGTCATTCATTCCCCGATTGGATCTATCCGTTTTATCTGGTCATCCCTTGGTTGTGATTGTGTGTCTGTTCCGGCGATGGTTATGGATTGCGCGTTGCCATTTTCTCGCTCCGCGGAGTTGTCGTCATCGTTTTCCGAGCTGTTGTCCCCGTCACAATCCACGGCTGCAGCGCCGTGGTTTATATATTCAAAGACTCTACCCAATATACACATTCGATGACAATATCCAAGTCTCGATCCGTGGAGGTGACATCAAAACTTTTCAAAATGTTGTCTTCGTCACAACCCAAGTCTGTATTGCCATGGGTTGTAGATTTAATGAAAGGCTAGGAGCGGGTGCCTGTCTTGGTTGGCTACCCCCTTTACAAGGGGGAAAAGGCCTTTGTTATTTAGATAGATTTATAAATCCAATGATTTACGGGGAAGTGAAGTGACCATATATATATATATATATTATATATATATATATATATATATAAACTGTCTAATTAACGACCATAAAAGAACAATAGCGCCCTATTTATTCATACACAGTTTCCTACGATGAATAGAGAAACCGAATATAACAAGCCATTTTTCATTCAAGCCACAAGCCGCCAAGTTAGCGCCAATTTTGGCGTAATTTTTATGTGTCCCTGATTCTGATGTCTGAATATTTTGAAGTCTCCACTGATTTGCTTCCACCGAGAATTTCGGTTTACTAAAGATTTTATTTATATTCATTGGCTAATTTATTTCTGTATTTGGCTATTCATCTGTTTATCTATTTACTTTATTCTTTATGACGAGGCTGAGCAATTCTAGATGATATATAATTCACAGTTATTACAAACCTTACATATCTTACATACTTTTCATATATCATATATATCATGTACATACATTATATGCATATATCATATACATTTAAATGTAATATATACATACTTTACAAACAATTTATATGCATTACATACATACATATAAACGGAAAGAGAGAGAGAGAAAGAGTGAGAGGGGAGGGGAAGAGATGAAGAGGGGAGGGAAGAAAGGGAAGGGGAGTGGGACGGGGAGGAGGGAGAGGGAGGTAGGGGAGAGAGAGGGAGGGAGGGGAGAGAGAGAGAGAGGGAGGGGAGAGAGAGAGAGGGAGGGGAGAGAGAGAGATGGAGGGGAGAGAGAGGGAGGGGAGTGAGAGAGAGGGAGGGGAGTGAGAGGGAGGGGAGAGTAGGGAGAGAGGGAGGGGAGAGTAGGGAGAGAGAGAGGGAGAGGAGGGCGAGAGGGAGAGGATGGAGAGAGGGAGGGAAGGGGAGAGGGAAGGGGAGAGGGAGGGAGAGAGGGAGGGAGAGAGGGAGGGAAGGGGAGAGGGAGAGAGGGAGGGAAGGGGAGAGGGAGGGAGGGAAGGGGAGAGGGAGAGAGAGAGAGGGAGAGAAGGAGGGGAAGTGAGATAGGGGGAGAGAAAAGGAGGGGGAGGGAGAGAGGGGGAGGGAGAGAGGGGGAGAGAGGAGGGAGAGGGAGAAGAAGAGGGGAGAGAAAGAGAGAGAATGAGAGGGAGGGAGAAGGAGGGGGAGGGAGAGGGAGATAGGGAGAGTGGGTTAGAGAGAGAAAGGAAGATATGAAGAAAAGGAGAGAGCGAACACAGTTTCAAATATCAATAGATTCTGAGTGAGGATCCCGTGACTGCTCTGTCCACTCCTCCTGGGACAATAAAGAAATACTTTCAAGCCATAAATAAAACTAATTGCATAAAGTTATGCAATAAACTTCAAGAGATTAATACTCGAAGCTTATTTATATACACCGGCTCACCATCTCTGAAGCCATTCCGAGACTGAAATCGCCTGATTTCAGCAGATTCTCGTTTGGACCTCGAACCTTCATTTCCTCTCGTTCTGAAGTGTCATTCTGAAACATTGCGCTCCTGAAATTGCGAATCGGTTTACCATTCAGGAGTTCTTACTTCGAAACACTACTCAGAATTTCCGGGGGGCAAAATCGTTACGTTCTTTTTTAAGATTCTAAAAGTGGTCTTTTTCTTTTTTTTTGTTCCCGACAGGAAAATTGTATTAATTTTTAGAATCGGAAAGGTTATGTTTAGATATTCGGTTAAGGATAAAGGTGTGTGTGTGTGTGTGTGTGTGTGTGTGTGTGTGTGTGTGTGTGTGTGTGTGTGTGTGTGTGTGTGTGTGTGTGTGTGTGTGTGTGTGTGTGTGTGTGTGATTCACCATGGTCTTGGATCACGTGTTGGACTCCTGATCGACAGCTATTTCCCTCCCGGAAGAGAGTTCAGAGCTCATATATGACCGATCTATGGGTAATGCTGTGAACTTGCACCCACACACAAACCCAACTCCCCACCCACGAGAGTTGGAGTAACGACCCGCAGCGCAGCGATACTGAAATTATTTCAGCCCTGGGTGGAATTCGAACCCGGACCTCCATAGTTGCAACCGGGAACTCTACCAACTGCGGCATCGAGTCGCGTATGTGCGTGTGTGTGTGTGTGTGTGTGTGTGTGTGTGTGTGTGTGTGTGTGTGTGTGTGTGTGCGCTCGCACATGCGCCACCTCGACACTTCCAATCCTGTATACAAAACTATGAACTACCATTGCTTTACCCTCGGGCACATATGTCGGGGGTCACAACTACCCTAACTTCCCTGGGTAGGTTTCTCTTTGGCTCCTCGCTACACCTTCCGTCACCTAGCCTCACTTTCGTACACTTTGCCTTTTCACTTGATGACCTTCGAGGAGTTCGGAGCCACGAGGAGGAGGAGGACCACCACCACGAGGACCACCACCACTACGAGGACCACCACCACCACCACCACAAGGACCACCACCACCACAAGGACCACCACCACCACCACCACCACCACCACCACACCACCACCACTACGAGGACCACCACCACGAGGACGACCACCACCACCTCCTCCTCCTCCTCCTCCTCCCCCCTTCCTCCTCCTCTTCCTCTTCCTCCTCCTCGTTGTCGTCCCTTACGTACCCGTCGGACCCATCGTCCTTTTGGTGGTCACTCCCGTCGTTGACTTCTTCAGACACCCGAAGCGAGCTCAGAGTCTTCGGAAAAGGAAGGTTTTGACAGGTCCCTTCCCCGACCTATACACTATTTTCTTCACAATCCAACAATGGGGGCCATCGACGTCCAAGCGTCCACAGATATCGAAAAAAAAGTTGGGTCAACCCTGATGACGCGAAAGTCGTAACGGTCTCAGAGGTCGCCGTGGATAGAGGACCCAACTTCAATCAATATCTCCGTCAAGAATTGTCCATGGATTAACGTGCTAACACCCATCTCCTTCGTCTTCGTCAAGGAAGCTAAGGCAATCCTGAAGACACAAAGTCCAGTGTGTCTCGACTATCAACGAGTAGGACCAAAAATAATAAATTATTTCAAGTCCAGTTTATCTCTCTAAAACAATTAGGCCACATTAGTCCTGGAAAAAGATTTTTGATCATCACAAATATTAACTCGAAAACCTTGGTGATGCAAGGAACATACAATTTTTGAAAAAAAATACACACACACACACACACACATATATATACACACACACACTTCGCGAAGCCCTTTTTGGAACAAGAAGAGTGATTAAAATATATTTCCGAAAATATCTTTTACGTGAAAGTGTCACATGAGGGTAATGAAATTTTTATGTTTATGGGCCCAAGGTCATACGGTATAGACACCAACGCTCCTCATAAAATAAGAAAAATTTATACAAAAAAATATTACCTTTTCTTGGTCAAGGGATGGGAAGGTATGACGACGCTTACAAAGCCGAAAATAAAGATTAGATAGACGTAAATGTTTCTACAAAAGAAAAACATAAACAATAAAACCAGACTAATGTAATTAACAAATAAACAAGTAGATGAGGGATAAAAAGGAATAAAAGAGAATAAATTAGGAAAACAAGTTAAAAAAAATAGAACTATACATTGGAGAAGGGATTTCTTCAACTAAATAAAATATCCTGTTGGCAGGCGGAATAATATACACAAACAAATTAGAAGAGAAATGAAAATATCGTGAAAAAGTCCATAATAACAACAGAAGTCATGGTCGAGATGATGAAGAAGTCAACTGAAGCCCTTCAGAACCAGAGTTCAATTCTCTCCCACTCCCACTCCCCACCCACACCACCCATCCCCACACCCACCCATCCCCCCACCCACCCTCGCCTCTTAGTGAACGTATATCCCCCGGGTCAGGGTGGATGGGGTGATAGTGGTAAAAGAACAAGACAAGGTCAAAATGTCCTATTTGCTAACAGATCTGCTACATGGTCATTCCTTATGAATAAACCCTTTTCTGAATACAGACAAAATTAAACTGCTGTGGTGTTTGGTGGTGGTAGTGTTTGGTGTATGGTGGTGATGGTAGTGCATGGCGTTTGGTGTTCGGTGTATGTGGTGGTGTATGTGGTGGTGTATGGTGTTTAGTGGTGGTGGTGATGGTGATGATAGGGCATGGTGAACGGTATTTGGTGGTGGTGTACGATGTTTGGTGTTGTTGTCTTTGTTTGTGGTGTATGGTGGTGATTGTAGCGTATAGAGTGGTGCTTGAAAGTGTTGTTGTTGGTGGTGGTGGTGATGGTGTTTGGATGTGTTGGTGGTGATGGCGGTGGTAACAGTGGTGAAAGTCTTGGTGGCGGGGATGGTGGCATAGGTAGACATGATAGAGATTCTAGATAAAGGATCATGGTGGAGAATCGTGATGGGAGAATCGTGGTGGGAGAATCATGTTGGGAGAACCGTGTTGGGAGAATCGTATTGGGAGAATCGTGTTGGGAGAATCGTGATGTTGGGAGAATCGTGATGTTGGGAGAATCGTGGTGGAGAACCGTGTTGGGTGAATCATGTTGGGAGAATCGTGTTGGGAGAATCGTGGTGTGGGATCGTGGTGGTGTCGGTGGTGGTGTGGAGAATCGTGTTGGGAGAATCGTGGTGTGGGATCGTGGTGGTGTCGGTGGTGTTGGTGAGGGTCGGGAATGGTGAAAGGTGAGGCATGAGGGCGGATAAGGAATGGCTGCCACAGTCGATAAGAAACTTTCAGTTTTCCCCTCAACTGCTCCTCTACAGACCATCTTCGTCGTCTACACACTTTCTCCAACTTTCTTCATCTTAACCACCATAACCAAGAAAATCACAACCACGAAAACCACTACCGCGAAAATCACAACCTCGAAAACCATTACCACGAAAATAACAACCTCGAAAACAACTACCACGAAAATAACAACCACGAAAATAACAGCCACGAAAATAACAACCACGAAAATCACAACCACGAAAACCACTACCACGAAAATAACAACCACGAAAATCACAACCACGAAAACCACAACCACGAAAATCACAACTACAAAAAAACACAACCACGAAAATCACAACTACAAAAATCACAACCACGAAAACCACTACCACGAACATCACAACCACGAAAACCACTATCACACCCAGTTACAACCATAATCGTCATTATAGATATCAGTCTCAATCTTACTTCACCTACCATAAATACAACATTCAATACTTTAACAACAACCTTGGATACCTTGTCAAGGTCACCATAACCATCACAAACACCACAACTACAACCATAATCACAACCAAATACATCACCCTTCCAGCATAAAATCCCAAGTTTACCACCACTACATCAATTACCAAGTCCATCAACACCATCAGAACACCATATCTACGAGCGCCATCTCTATCACCCGAAGCTAACACCACTACCACCCCTATACAAGACCAATTGTACACCATAAAGTGTACATTTGCCTTCTCCACGCATGTACAGCGTCCTGTGGGTGTACTCTAGCTCTCTGAAGAAATGTTCTATATAAATGTACTCTACGTGACCATGTATATTCATGAACATATGGACATACACGTGCATAGGAAAACATACGCACATACGCACGCACGCACACTCAGACATACACACGAACAACTAAAAGAAATATTACTTTCGTTGTCCTAGACTTACTTTAGTTGTTCAGATGCGTGGGCGCGCTTGTGTGTGTGTGTGTGTGTGTGTGTGTGTGTGTGTGTGTGTGTGTGTGTGTGTGTGTGTGTGTGTGTGTGTGTGTGTGTGTGTGTGTGTGTGTGTGTGTGTGTGTGTGTGTGTGTGTGTGTGTGTGTGTGTGTGTGTGTGTGTTTTCCTAGTTGTATTTTACGGGAAGGGAGAATGTGTGTGTGTGTGTGTGTGTGTGTGTGTGTGTGTGTGTGTGTGTGTGTGTGTGTGTGTGTGTGTGTGTGTGTGTGTGTGTGTGTGTGTGTGTGAGAGAATGTGTGTGTGTGTGCGTGTGTGAGAATGTGTGTGTGTGCGTGTGTGAGGATGTGTGTGTGTGTGTGTGTGTGTGTGTGCGTGTGTGTGTGTGTGTGTGTGTGTGTGTGTGTGTATGTGTGTGGGCGCGCGTGCACGCGTATGTGTAACTCGTGTATATACGTGCTTGCGTGCACACGAGTATATGAACAAAAGCGTACACACAAGTACATATGCACATGCATACATATTTGACTATATAAGCTAGAATACATACACATTCAACGCCACGCAGGCATAGCAACACGCAACCCAAGAACGAAATCCCCAAGATATCTTCCTTCCAGCCTCCCCGAAGGGCGAGAGGCAAAACCGTCGTATCTCAAGTCATCCCTACGCGTAATGATGCTCGTGGAGTCATTCAAAGTTGATTATTGTCGAGGAAAGGAGCTCCCCTTAGGAAAGGCTTCTCGTTCTATTCAATTACTTGGAATTTCACTGCCACGGAGAACAGTAATTTGAGACATGAATATTCACCCTCTACTCTTTTTCGACTCTTTCGGCCCTGATGCTCCATTTCTAACTACAAGTGAACTTGACATTACTACAGTTGTATATACACACATACAGCATATATACATACAGACAGACACATACATACACACACACAAATACACACATGTACGCGCGCGCGCGCACGCACAATTATATATATATATATAATAGTGGGAATCATCACAAATGGTGTTTAGTAAGGGAAGTTAGATATATTAATGTATAACTCATGATACAAATCAACAGAAATAAAAAAAATACACAGACGATGTAAGTTACAATATCCTTTCTACCAAACACGAGTCTCCCACAGGTATAAAGAAAAATGAACGAAAAGAAACAAATTTGATATGTGATATGGTTTGCATTCGATATCTCTAGCTCCTCACGGAAATCAAGGACAACTGTGTTTCTTTTCCTCTGACAAACAACATCGAAAATCATTTAACGTAACTCGAAACAAATAGCGGGTATTGAGACGGCTTCTCCTCTTACATACACATACACACACACACACACACACACACACACACACACACACACACACACACTCCCACTTTCACCCTCCTCTCTTTCCCTCCTCAACCCTCTCCTTTTCACCCTCCTCCTTTTCCCTCTTCTTCCACTCTTTCCCCTCTTTCCAATCCATCCTTCTCAGTCACCCCTCACCTCTTGCCTCTAACCTGACTGATTTTTACCTCTCACCTCTCTTTTCTCTAACTCTTCCCTCTTCCACCCTCTTCTTCCCCTCTTTCCTTCTTCCTCTTCAGATAAGTAAATCCCCAACTTTTACGAAAGATTTGCTCGGCTATCCAAAGTTAATTTCCCCCTTAGGTCCACCGTGTTAGGCCAACTTAATGTCTTCGTTTGGGTTAAGTACTACGTAGATTTTATTTTGGCTGACGCTAATAGAGTTTAACAGGGTTTACGGCGACGTAAGCAAAGCAAATAGTAGATAGATGACTTGATTAAACTCCTTTGCGATGGTGACGTTATTTGATAAATCCATTCCCTTTTACCCAAGACTAAATCAGTTTGGAAAGCGTCTACAAAATATGTAATTAATTTGGAAATTCAAATATTTTCTAATTTCATTTCAGTCGTATTTTATTTTTATTTCATTTGCTTGTTTAATTATGGTTATTATTTGCATATGTTGTGTATTTGTCTAGGTGTGTTTTAAATATTATTTTTTCTATTATTATGTTTGCACCAAATCTAACAGGTCAATATTTTAGTGAAATGGCTCACTTATCCCAACAAGCTTCCAGACAAGCCTCTAGACCAGGGGTTCTCATTAGGAGTGAAATTCACCCCCAGGGGGGAATCTTGGGATTTCTGGGGGTGATTTGTGACCACAGTCAGCTTACGGGGTGAGGAAAGCAATTATAGGTTTTGGCCTATCTGGCCTGTCACCTGGGCTGGATTTATACTAATTTGGGAAAAATATATACTAATTTGGAAAAAAATAAAAGGGTTTTTAGTAATATTTGCATATTATTTAGAATGCACCTTTTGAAACAGACAATCTTGGAAAGGAGGGGGGAATGACACTCTGACAAATGGTGAAAGGGGTGAATGGGCCAAGTAAGGCTTGCTCAAGTAACCCCTGCTCTAAACAGACTCCCAATTAATTTATAAATATCTAAAGCGCATACAACCAAATCCCATAAAAACAGTAAGAAATCTACAGGTATATGAAAAAAAGCAACAACAACAAAAAAAGCAAGATTTTTGAACTTAAAATCAAAGGTTAACGCTATTCTTGCATTTTATTAAGTCGTCAGGTGATTTTATTACAAGGGGTTGTACTCAGGAGGTAACGAAATCCTCTCTCACCTAACGAAGGTCCTTTATATCAATGAATTATTGAAAACCAAAATTAAACTATTACCCAGACTTATATACGAAAAAAATAACACAAACAGTAAATCACGAGTTATTGCTTTTGGTAGTCAGCCTTCAGATACCATAAAATTCAGGTTGATCGATACGACTACAAAGGTGTGATTTATCTAGAAATGGTTATGAAAAAATAAAAAGCACTTCGGGGTGAAAACAACGGTACATAGCAGTGGACGAAGATACAAGGAAAAACCATCACTGTATATAAAAATGACACGACCAAAGAGCCAAATAACCAAGTAAATTGAAATGCTTGATCACTGTAAACAGTTTTAAAAGGCACAAATGTGCCAAAAACGGCACATATGAAGACATGCTAGAGGCAGACGGATACAGGAAGACAAAACAATATTAACGTGAACATTGTGGTAAGCGACGCTAACAAGGCCGCATATGCAATGCAAAATTGTCCTGTAGGCAACAAAAACAATGACAGTCGTGTGAACATTATTTCACACAAGAAAGATTGACAAGACATAAAGGTGAGGAGTCTACGCCAAGAGGCAAATGCCTGCGGCCGGAGCCGTCACCTTTGCCCTATGCACTTGGACTGTTGGGCAGGTAATAGTCGCTGCAGGGAACCTGAGAGGAATGCTGGGTTTGAATCCACAACTAAACGAAAGCAAAACCAACATGTTTCCGATTATGCCACTAGCGCACAAGGCAGGAATTATTTAAAGTAAATAAACACGCCATTGTAAACTGAAAAAAACGAATGCATTAGGGAAATCTATCTCGTGGCCCCACATTGAAAAAAAAAAATACAAAGTTTGCAAACACAAAACACAAGTAAACAGCATCGACAAACGCCGTTCTGTCCAGAACAAAAGTTGTTAGAAAAAGAAAGCGAGAGAGAGAGAGCAACCTTTGCTTAGTGTAAAGTATGTACAAACTCTTCCCCCAAGAATGCTGTAAACATCTCGCCGGACACAAGATTACAAATACTTCGGGGTCGTTCTTGCATTGGCGGCCCACACTTGTTGCCGCAACGTTGACGCCAGACGGGGAACTGTTTCCAGACACTCCGGACCCTTTCGCCGTCCAGAAACTCCCTCTCGGCCTTAAACCTGCTACATACGGTGCCACATCAGATTTTTTAGTATGGAGTACGTTTAAAAGCGTTTGAACACTTAAGACATGCAGAGTTCAAACTCTTTTCTAGACCTCATCATGGCATCATATCTCGAATAAAGAAATATTTTCAAGTCTTTCCATTGCCTTCAATGACTTGACAAGGGAAATAGAGTACCCTTCTCTCTTCAATCCTTCAACGTTGTTAGTGCCAGTGTATAGTCTCCCCTCGTACGGACTTTCAGTAATACGTACATCTTCATATTATTATTGATATATTTGTTAGGTACTCTCTTATCATCACTCGCTTTTTCTTCCTCATTTGCCTTTGTAATTCATTCCCCGTAGAGTAATTAAATGGGCCTTTTTTGGTAGGTATCCATTTCCAATACTTTGTATTTTCTGATATTGAACTTAATTTTCCACTCTTTGTCCCAGGCATATATGATATTTGAATATTTATACAACAACCGTCAGTCATTCGCACCTCTCACTCTCATGATCTATGACTCGTCTGCAAATATGTTTGCATAGCTTGCATTTTTCATCATTTTTTGTGTGTGTGTGTGCGTGCGTTTAGTGTTTAAGAGAGAGAGAGAGAGAGAGAGAGAGAGAGAGAGAGAGAGAGAGAGAGAGAGAGAGAGAGAGAGAGAGAGAGAGAGAGAGAGAGAGAGAGAGAGAGAGAGAGAGAGGGTGGAGACGAAGGAATAGATGAACAGAAAGGGGAATATACAAGGAGAAGAAAGAATTAATTAAGTGGAGAAATAGTTAAAGGAGATAGAAATAAATAAGTGGAGAGAAGACTAGATAAAGGAAGATAAATAAGGAAAGAGAGGAATAGATAAAGAGATAGATGAATTGATAAAAGGACAGATGAATAGATGAAGGAAGAGGAACAGCTAAAGGAGAAGAATAAATAAAAGGAGAGAGGAATGAATAAAGGGAGAGAGGAATAACTAAAGAGAGAGAGGAATGAATAAATGGATAGAGGAATATATAGAGAGAGGAATAGTTAAAGAGAAGAATACATAAAGGGAGAGAAGAATATAAATGGAGAAAGGAATATAGAACGGGAGAGAGGAATATATAAAGGGAGAGAGGAATATATAAAGGGAGAGAGGAATATATAAAGGGAGAGAGGAATATATAAAGGGAGAGAGGAATATATAAAGGGAGAGAGGAATATATAAAGGGAGAGAGGAATATATAAAGGGAGAGAGGAATACATAAAGGGAGATAGGAATACATAAAGAGAGAGGGGAATATATAAGGGGAGAGAGGAAAATATAAAGGGAGAGGGGAATATATAAAGGGAGAGGGGAATATATAAAGGGAGAGAGGAATATATAAAGGGAGAGGGGATTATATAAAGGGAGAGAGGAATAGGTAAAGCGAGAGAGGAATAGATAAAGCGAGAGAGGAATAGATAAAGCGAGAGGGGAATAGATAAAGGGAGAGAGGAATATATAAAAGGAGAGGGGAATATGTAAAGGGAGAGAGGAATATATAAATGGAGAGAGGAGCATATAAAAGGAGAGAGGAATAGGTAAATAGAGAAAAATAGATGAAGGAAGAGAGGAATAGTTAAGGGAAGAGAAAAATATGTAAAGGGACAGAGGAATATGTAAAGTGAGAGAGGAATAGATAAAGGGAAAGAGGGATATGTAAAGTGAGAGAGGAATAGATAAAGGGAGGGAGGAATATATAAAAGGAAAGAGTAATATATAAAGGGGAGAGGAATAGATAAAGGGAGAGTGGGATATATACATATATATATATATACATATACATATATATATATATATATAGAAAACATTAACAATAGATGAAAAATACGAAATATACGCAAATACCTCAGGCTAAGGCAAAGGACAGAGAACAAAAGAAAGGAAAAAGGCAAGAGAGAGAGAGAAATAGGAAAGAGCCGGGTTAGGAAGGGGAACAAGTTTTAGTGTACGATTGTTAAACCGCGCCTTCTGCTTACGGCTAACCACGTCGCTTGTTTAACGAGAAACGCCGGAGGCGGCGGCGGTGCTGAAAGGCACCAACCCGCGGGCATTAACTCCCCCGGAAAGAGGGCAACCCTCACCGAGAGACAGTTACCTCCGCACACAAAGAGAGAGAAGTGTTCGTTCCGGGGAACGGAAGCACCCAACTCAGAAATACGCCTTCGATGGAATGGGTTCCCGGTCCCCCAAATACTCGAGTATACGACCCCGGCAGGAATGCCAGTTGGCCCCACTGGCTGTGTTGAAGGTGTCGGGTCTGTAATTAAAGTCGATGGAATGAATGGGAAGGAGAGAACTCTCTGGGAGCGTCGCGGCGTGTTGTCCAATTAATAAACAGTACTCCTTCAGGACAACCTACGCATCCTTGAGTGGTGCTGAGGAAAGAGGGGGTCGGAGGGGATGAGGAGGGAGGAAATGTCTTTGGGGAGAAAATGTCCTTGGGGAGATGTCCTTGGGGAGAAAATGTCCTTGGGGAGAGGATGTCCTTGGGGAGATGTCCTTGGGGAGAAGATGTCCTTGGGGAGAAAATGTCCTTGGGGAGAAAATGCCCTTGGGGAGAAAATGTCCTTGGGAAGAACAGGAGTGTAGGGGGAGGGAGACAAGGTGTGGGAGGGAGACGAGGTGTGGGGGGAAACGAGATGTGGGGGAGACAGTGTGGGAGGGAGACGAGGTGTGGGAGGGAGACGAGGTGTGGGGGGGAGACAAGGTGTGGGAGGGAGACGAGGTGTAGGGGGGAGACGAGGTGTGGGGGGGAGACGAGGTGTGGGGGGGAGACGAGGTGTGGGGGGGAGACGAGGTGTGGGGGGGAGACGAGGTGTGGGGGGGAGACGAGGTGTGAGGGGGAGACGAGGTGTGAGGGGGAGACGAGGTGTGGTGGGGAGACGAGGTGGGGGGGGGGAGACGAGGGGTGGGGGGGAGAAGAGGTGAGGTGGTGAGACGAGGTGTGGGGGAGACGAGATGTGGGGGAGACGAGGTGTGGGGGGGAGACGAGGTGTGGGGGGGAGACGAGGTGTGAGGGGGAGACGAGGTGTGGGGGGGGGAGACGAGGTGTGGTGGGGAGACGAGGTGTGGGGGAGACGAGATGTGGGGGGAGACGAGGTGTGGGGGGAGACGAGGTGTGGGGGGAGACGAGGTGTGGGGGGAGATGAGGTGTGGGGGGGAGACGAGGTGTGGGGGGAGACTGTGTGGGGAGGTTCTTGAGTGTTACGATCCCGATCACGATCTTATCGTACGTGGAGCAATCCATCCACTCCTCTACGTCACACTCAATTGGTCATTGGAGATTCATGTGCGGTCACGCTTGATTGATGACTTTATTATTGCGGAAGTCGGGAGGTGCAAATGAGATGCGAAGTTAACATTTCATTAAGAGCGACGTCGAGCAAATGTCATTGGAAGGGAATCTGGGAGTGATTTAGACCCGATGGACGGGATTTGGTGGGTCTGATGGAGAGCACAGTAATGATAAGCTCGGTTTGGTATTCATTATTTGCAATGAATTTGGTTTGTGATCTAAAGATATGCTGATTAGATACAAAGTTTGCCTATATATATATATATATATATATATATATATATATATATATATATATATATATATATATTATATATATATATATGTATATACACACATCTATATAGACACAGTCTTAGACAATAATGCTTGGGTCGGTGGGCGGGTATTGTTTTAGTATTGATACATATTTCCTATATCCAACAATAACGATAACGGGAAAAGTTTGGAATTCAAGTGCCAGATATTCATAGGTTTCGAATCTTGAGTTCCCGAGTCTCCTAATGCTATCTATGGATTTCGGTGTGTGGAAGTGTTTTTTTGTGTATACGGTGGTACATACATATATGCACATGGACATATATATATATATATATATATATATATATATATATATATATATATATATACACACAATATAAACACACAAAAATATACATACATACACTGTGTGCGCGTATACTTTTTTTTTTTTTTTGGGGGGGGGGCACTCTTTAGCTATGTCATCTTGAAATTGCCAGGAAACGGGATAAATTCCACCACTTTTACAAAGGCGATATTTAGATATGCATTCCCTTCCTACGGTGCCCTAGGGTGGCCGAGCTTCTTTAGACCCCCAATAAATTAGATTATCCAGTGAAAGTGACGAGGTATGGAAATGTGATGTCGCCATGGTATTTTTACGACCTCGTTCATCTCATTCGGAGGAAATGCATCAGAGTCTATGGCCTCATTTCCTTCCTCCTCCTCCTCCTCCCCACCCATGAGGAAAAATTAATTCCTAAAAGAGGCTCATGACGTGGGCGACCCTTGCCAAGGACCAGAGGGCGCTGGCGACCGTAGGTGTTTGGGAGAAGGTATTTAAGTGCAGCAATTAGCGGCAAGGAGACCACACACTTTAATGCACGGTCGAGATTTTTTTCTTTCTTTTTTTTTTCTTTTTATTTCCTTTCACATTTTTCTTTCACCTTCTTGTTTTTATATTCCCTTTTATTCTTTATTTTAAGTTTCTCTATATTTTTACATGTTTCATTTTTTCTTTTCACATTTTCTTTAACCTTCTTGTTCTTATATTTCTTTCTTTTATTTCAATTTTCTCTATTTTTTTCCTTTGATTTTTATTTCGTTTGTTTATTTGCCTACTTTTTTTCTTCTCTTTTTCATCTTTATTATTTTCAGACCTAATATTCCTTTCCAGTTTCCTTTATTCTTCATCTTTCTTACTTTGCATTTTCTTTTCCTCATTCACTTGCATTTCAATTTTATTTCTTTTATACAATATTTCCTACAATATTTTCCTAATATTGTCTTAACTTCTTAATATTTTTTCTTTATTTTCCTTGTTGCCTTTTATTTTTTTCTTCTCAGGAATAAAAACTAACGGCAAGTAGCTAGTTTTTTTTTCTTTTATGCCAAATAGGTTGCCATGGAAATAAATAAAATCACCCGGCGGCAACCAGAACCAAATTACAAATTCCTTTGAGTACATAAAGAAGCTGTCACCCTGGGCTATTTTTTCTCCAACCTCCGATTAATCGGCGGTACTGACCACCTCCAGAACTTTTTCCGCCGTCGAATCACTATAGCAAACTATTCTGTTTTCTCAACAATTGATATAGAAAGTCACGTGATCTGCTGGAGGAAAATTATTTTCTTCCAGCATATCAGTCCTTCCTGGAAGTTCCAGGACTGGAAATCTTCAACAATCGGAGGAAAAACACCCCAGCGTGATAACGCCTTAAAGCGGTTTGAATTAGGCTACGTTCACACGTATCGACTTTTCGCCGTACGCTGTCCACGACACGACGTCCTCCTCTTAAATAACCATGGGTGTCTATGGACACTCCCACACGTCACGACCACGAACGTGTGTGGAAGCGTTCATAAACAGCCATGATTATTTGAGAGCACGACGTCGCGTCGTGTAGTGGACGGCGCACGGCGAAAAGTCGATGTGCCTGAAACGAGCACTACATTTTTGGTCATTTTCGTAGGTTTGTTTTTCAGTTTTATTTTATCAGTCTATCTACGTTTTGAAATATTTATATATTGATTTCTATAAACAACCAACGTATAGAGACTAAAAGGTCGGAAGTAATGTAGCTATTTTTTATGAAAAATTTAAAATATATCATTTTTACAAAAGAACTATGAACATTGTATTTTCGTATACATGTGTTTGTAAATAGCAGAATATAGAAATGGCTAGATGATCTGCAACTGTACTATTTCTGTGATTATCTATTCATTTATTATTTATAAGTGCGATTTTATTTGAGTTTAGGTTACCACAGAAGGATAAAGAGAGATTATGAATAAACGTATCAGTAATTTCCCTGTTCACATTAGCGGTTTCAACCGCCGCGGTTCGAGTCACTGTGGTTCAGTTACAATACAGGTCAATAACAGGCAATCACACACAACCACCCATTTTTCCCCTTGACTATGCGGTACCGTCGCGGTTTCTGCGCGGTTCCAATCACCAGTGTGAACAGGGCCATTGTGAAGGAGACGTACGTGTTGCTGAAAACCCGTACGAGGAGAGACTAAGCATTGGGACTTCCAACGTTGAAGGATTATGCAGAGAGGGGATTTTATTTCAGTGTTCAAGTCATTAAAAGGAATGGTCATATTTAAAAATATTTCATGATTCGGGGTAGATTACCATAATAAGGTCATAAAAACAGCATAACGAATGCAGAGTTAAAGTTTTCCTCAGTTTCACAAACTCCTGGAATATCCTTGGAGGTAAAATACTACAAGCTTAAAACATAAATGTATTTAATAACGAGTTACGCAAATTAAGCTAGTAAAAGACGTACATTGTTCCCTTCCTGTGCACTATAATTAGAGTTAGGTAACACACACACACACACACACGCACACATATATACACACACACACAAAGTGCGCACATGCACACACACGTATACACACACACGTATACACATACAAACACACACACGTATACACACACACATGGAGAGTGAGAGAGAGAGAGAGAGAGAGAGAGAGAGAGAGAGAGAGAGAGAGAGAGAGAGAGAGAGAGAGAGAGAGAGAGAGAGAGAGAAACATTATGCTGGTAAATGATGGCCGAGTGGCCTCATGCCCCCGGGGGACCAAGTTTCCGGCAGCCATGACGTCACAGGGAAGTTGAGTGTTTCCGGAGTCGACGAAGGAAAATTAGCCTCCGGAGTGGTTGGCGGCGGCCACCCGTTCGACCCCGGTGAGGTCTCCCGACCTCCCAGCATCTCGGGTCACAGTCCAGCGTTTCTCAACCTTTTTACCCTTGTGTAACCTTTGAAATAAATTACATGTCTCAAGAAACCCCTGGTAAAAAAAAAAAAACACGTATACCATATATTTTTCATTTTATTTTCATAGTAATAATAATAGGTTAGATAGGATGATGTCTACATTACATTATTACAATAACCAAGAATGTGTCGTGCGTGTTGAATTATATTGCGTATACGAAATTAAATAAAAAATAAAAAGTGCATTAGCTTATCTCACTTGTTCTCGCGGAACCCTTAGGGACATTTTGCGGAACCTTAGGGTTCCGGGGAACCCTGATTGAGAAACGCTGCTATAAATTGTATGTTTGCGCCCCAACGTAAGCTGGGGGGGGGGTCGTCCCACCTACCCTACGCTTCTTCAGTTTTCATAACAAAAGAAATACAAACAATTGAATAGATGAATAGATGAATAGATAAGTAAATGAACACAGTAAATAAAAAGAGAAGGTAAGGGTGAGTACACAACATGCGAAGATAAATCTGTACAAATTCATGGTTTATGATATACTCAGTGATGCAACATTTACACATAATTATATACAATCACATGGAATTGCTAGCACAAACGTAATTGTGCGCACGCGCGCGCGCACACAAAATGAGCCCTAAGAAATTGATAAAAATACCTAAATATCACGATGCATCCTACTCATATTGAGAACAATTAATTTGCTAATGGAATACCATTGACGCTTTTCTTTTATTATAGACAAAAATAACCATTTCGTACTGTCAGTGTTTAAGACTCCCACTATATAATAATGAACAATACTGATATTGTAACTATAATGATAATAATTTATGTAGGAAAAATCGTTTCAGAACGTTTTTCGTCTAATTCATTTGCCTTAGGGGCAGCCTGCGAATGAAGGTACACCGATCGTGACCTCATTTTCTCCTACACAAACACACAAACATTCGGTGGCGCGGTTGATAGAGTATTGGATTGCCAGTACGGAGGTGCGGCAGTACCTGGTTCGAATCCTGCCCAGGGCCGAAATTATTTCCGTATCGCTGCGCTTCGGGTCGTTACTCCAACTCTCGTGGGCGGGGAGTTGGGGGGTGGTAAGGTCATAGCATTACCCATAGATCGGTCATACGAGCTCTGAGCTCTCTAAATAGCTGTCGATCACGAGTCCAACACGCGATCCAAAGACCAAGGTGAATACACACACACACACATTACAGCTTTTAAAAACAACTTGGCTTCAGCCAGAATAAAATATCTAAAGTATGTCCAAAGGTTGCAGGTGTTAAGAAGAAAGCACCTCAGAGACCACTACGCCCAAGCATGCGAAGAAACTCACCAGCACAGAAGACACCGGGACACATTTATCCCAACAGACCATTAAGGTCGAATAGACCTCTGAAAGCCACGCAATTTTCGGCTCTATGCTAAGTGGAGCATGTCCGACGAAGTTAGCCAGCTCTGGAGAAGGCTCGAGGGACACGCGAAGAAGGTCACCTGGAGCAATAGCAGAACATAAGACGAGAAGCCAGCCACCTGAGCACCTAAACAGCTGGTTCCACCTACTTGGTTTTTCATGAGCACCTAAACAGCTGGTTCCACCTACTTGCCTTTTCATGAAAATACAATTCTTACTTTGC
>NC_134785.1:65288082-65295582 GCF_046742065.1 Oratosquilla oratoria | reverse complement strand
CTGTCTCTGTACAACAGTTTCACAGTTTCAGTTTCACAGTTTCACAGACCAGGCTTGCTACTCTTCAATAACCTTTGTCACCATCTTGTCATGCTTGTTGTTTACGAAATGGAAACAAATCGACTAAATACACAAAGAAAAAAATATATGAATCTTGCCACCGTGATCCATGTGTATTCGTCTTTTAGTTCGTTTTCTAATTCTCTCTACAGTAATGGGTTCAAATTGGACTGATTTAGGTCCAGGAAGGAAGTAGGCAATAATTAGTTTACCAATAGTGTTAACAAAATGGAATAGATTTAGTAACTACATAGTTAATACTGAAGTTACCGGTCGTTTCAAGAGAAGATTAGATAGATTTATAGATATGGATGGCAGGTGGTAATGGACATGGAACTGCCTACTGTAGGCCTTAGGGTCTCTTTCAGTCTCCTTCATTCTTGTGTTATTTCTTTTTCACCTTTTCCCAAATGTATTTCTGCCCACGCTCTCTTCCCCTTCCTCTCCAAGCCCAGGTTCCTGTCTGCTCTCTCCTCTTCTCTCTCTCTCTCTCTTTTTTCCTTCTCCCTCTTTCTCCCTCACTCAATTTGGTCTCCACACATTCACACGTCAAATTCAAGCAGTTAAACGCTCCCTCCCAAACCTCACTTACTTTTCAGTGCTCGGCAACATTTCTCGCTCTCTCTCTCACTAACTCCCTATGTCCCTATTTCCCTAACTCCCTCTTTCCCTAACTCCCTCTTTGCCTAACGCCCTCTTTGCCTAACTCCCTACTTTCCTAACTCCCTCTTTCCCTAACTCCCTCTTTCCCTAGCTCCCTCTTTCCCTAACTCCCTCTTTCCCTAACTCCCTCTTCCCCTAACTCCCTCTTTCCCTAACTCCCTCTTTCCCTAACTCCCTCTTTCCCTAACTCCCTCTTCCCCTAACTCCCTCTTCCCCTAACTCCCTATTTTCCTAACTTCCCATTTCCCTAACTCCACATTTCCCTGCCTACCCCTCTCCCTAACTCCCTCTCTCTCTAACTCCTTCTTTCTCTAACTCCCTCTCTCCCTCCTTTCCCTCCCTCTCTCCCTTCCTCTCTCTCTCCGTTTTCTCCCTCCCTTTCTCACCTCTCCTCCCTCCTCTCCCTCTCCCCAGCCGTCCTCTTCAACCCCTCATTTCTCCCCCCTCACCGTTCACCAACCCAATCAACTCCTCCTTCAACCGCCCTTCCATCTCTATTTCTGCTTCGATCCTTTTCTACCTGTGCTTTGTGCCCATTCCCCTTCAACCCTTTTTTCCATAACCTCAACTCCATCCCGCATTCATGCAAACGAACACTCCCTCCCTCCCTCCCTCCTTCACTCCTCCCACTTAATTCTCTCTCTTCCCCCTTTCCCGCCCTCTCTCTCTCTCTCTCACTCTCCCGCCCTTTCTCACTTTCTCCCGTCCTTCCTTCCCCCCTCCTCCACCCTCCCTCCCCCTCTCACTCCACCTCCTTTCTTTGCAACCACGGGTCCATTTGTGATCACTGTGGCGTTTTTTTCAGAGTATCGCTAGCGGGTCTTTCGGCTTATATACTTTATATACTTGTGCATTCCCATCTGGAGCTGTTTACATGTACAGTGTGTGTGTGTGTGTGTGTGTGTGTGTGTGTGTGTGTGTGTGTGTGTGTTTGTGTGTGTGTGTTTGTGTGTGTGTGTTTGTGTGTGTGTGTACACGCGCACGCGCGTGTGTTAGTACGTATACGTCTTCACATATATACGTGCCTCTGCCTGTGTGTGCATGTGCGTGTTATTTTGCGTGTTCAGGCCTCGCCCCAGTTAGTGTGAATGCTTGTATTTGCATATACATTTCCATATATACAACTATATATAGATAGCAGGGCATACAAAAGGTCAGACAGGCTTGAACCGGCGGCGCGTGGATGAAGAGAGAAATAAATTCGCTCGCATTTGTTAACAAGCAGCACATCTCCGCCCCTAGCAATACATGGAGATAATACATCAGTCATCCTTTCATATCCCTGTCGTTTCATCCCTCACAGACGCGACAGGAGTAACACACACAAACACGCACGGGTGCATCTCCTCACGCACGCAGAATCATATACACGCGTACACACGCACACTCATGCACAGCTACATACATATAAACATAAATACGTTACATTATAATATATTACATATACACATACGCATACACACACACAGTTACTACATATAAACAAATACGTTACATTATACTACATTACTTAGACACACGCATACACACACACACACACACACACACACACACACACAAACACACACACACGCACACACACACAGTTACATACATATAAACAAATACGTTACATTACGCTACATTACATACACATACACAAACGCATACACACACACATTCACACACATACACACACGAATTAGAAACCCATTATGATGGCATTAATGATACTTATTTTATCATATAGTAACGATATCTAATTGCGAATTAAGCGTGCTTACACAATTGTATATAAATATTATTCTTCAATGCTAACCAAATACTTCCTATTTACATACTTAATCACAACGGTGAAATTACTATTAACATGAAATCGGATTCTGGTCTAAACATAAGCTTAAGTAAGGTCAAAGATGAATACACTACAAGCCAAAGTGAGTGAGTGAGTGAGTGAGTGAGTGAGTGAGTGAGTGTGTGTGTGTGTGTGTGTGTGTGTGTGTGTGTGTGTGTGTGTGTGTGTGTGTGTGTGTGTGTGTGTGTGTGTGTGTGTGTGTGTGTGTGTGTGTGTGTGTGTGTGTGTGTGTGTGTGTGGTGTGCGCGCGCGGCCGTGTGTATGTATTTGTGTATACGTCTGTATGCGAGTGTGTGTGTATGTAAGTACAAGGTAACCACTCAAGAAAATAAACAAACGGAGCAGAGCGCTTTCGTATATTACATCTTCAGTGTATATATGTGTGTGTTCCCGCTTGTGCCTACTTGAACACAGGAAGACCACCATTCCAACAGGCATCCTGGCACACGGAGCCTCTGGCCTGGACGCCGACGGGGTCTCTCCAGCTGGTCGAACCGGGTGGGCGAGATGGATTCCTGGTTTCCTCGACCGCCACATCATCATCATCATCCGCCTCGTGGCACTGTGACGCTTCAAGTGAGGCAATGATGGTGCGTGTGCCAACATACGATCGTGCCTGGATATAGAGGTATGGATCCTGTGCTCAAGAGGTCTATATCCACTATATACGAGGCGTCCAGGAACAAGAGGGGCATACTCGCCACCTTTTCTGGTTCCGAGTAAAGCACGGATGGATATATATATATATATATATATATATATATATATATATATATATATATATATATATATACACATACACACACAAAATTCACACTTTTCAAGGTCCATGATTAACTCAACACCAATAAAAGTGGCGGGGATGCCCCTCTGTTTCTGGATGCCTCAGATATGTAATGATATTAAACTTGTGTATTTCAGGAAATCTTTTAAAAAATAAATAAACATGTTATTTAGAACACGTGCGAGTTTATGGTTACCAATATTCAAAGGACTGACAATATTGTCATCAAAACCTTCAATATTCAGTTGCATGTCGACTCCCTGCCTTATCCATAATAAAATATCTAAAGAGCGTCAGATTGAAAAAGACATTTTCACTTTCACAACGTAGGATGTCTTCATAAACAGATATATAAATAAACCTATAAATAAATAGGTAGATAAATAAACAAATAAACAATTTAAATACCAAGCTAAATAAAAAAAAATCCATTTAAAAATTTGCATTAATCTCCGTTTACCAATTTACTTACATCAATTCCCTTCTCGGAAACAGTCTTTATTTTACGATTTCCTCTCCTATTTATCCGTGCGTGTGTGTGCACACGTGCATAGAGTTGAACTAAAATAAACGAAAAAAAAAATACGGAGATGAAGAAAAACTGTTGTGTGGTGTGTGTGGAAAGGGGGAGTGAAATACAGCAACGCGTCCGCATGTCCAATACACAACGTCGAAAGCAGAGTGGTTTCAGATACGCGGGGCATGAAGGAGGAGAGCCGTCCCACACACGTGGACGGGCGTGAAAGGCGACGGTTATGGGAAAAGAAGAGGAGAGAGGAGGAGGAGGAGGAGGAGGAGAGGGGAAGTAGGTGGAGGAGTACGAGGAGGAGGAGGAAGAGTGGGAAGAGGAGGAGAGGGGAAGTAGGTGGAGGAGTACGAGGAGGAGGAGGAAGAGTGGGAAGAGGAGGAGGGGGAAGTAGGTGGAGGAGTACGAGGATGAGGAAGAGGGGGAAGAGAAGGAGGGGGAAGAGGAGGAGGGGGAAGAGGAGGAGGGGAAAGAGGAGGAGGGGGAGGAGGGGGAAGAGGAGGAAGGGGAGAAAGGAGGAGGAAGAAATGAGGAGATGTGCGAGATTGCAATAGGATAAGTAGGATGATGAGAAAGATGAAGAGGAAGAGGAGGAGGGAGGAGGAACAGCTAAAGGAGGATGATAAAGAGGAGGAACAGATAAAGAAAGGATGATAAAGAGGAGAAATAGGAGGAAGTGCATAATAAAAAAGAGGAGGACGAGGAAGAGGAAGACAAGGAATAGAAAGACAAGAAAGAGGACGACGAGGGAGAGGAAGACAAGAAAGAGGAGGACGAGGAAGAGGAGGACGAGGAAGAGGATGAAGAGGAAGAGGAGGAGAACGAGGAGGGGGAGGACAAGGAAGAGGAGGACGTGAAAAAGGACGACAACGAGGAAGAAGAGAAAGTATACACATAGGAGAATGTGCACAACTGTTGAATATGGAGATGAATTGTGGCTTGTGTCGTGTGTAGAATGTGCAGAATAAATGTAGAGTGTGGTGAGATGTATAGTATGGAGAGCTGTCAAGTGTGGATCGTGATTCAGTGTAAGGTGTGGAGGACAATAGTGGAATGTGTACGAGAAATGTCGAGTTTGTATGGAGGTTGTGGATTGTGTGAAAGGATTGTGGAAGGGTGGATCAGAATTGTGAAATTTGGAGAGAGGTTTGTTGTTGGGAAGAGAACTCTGGTAATTCGGATATTTTGTAATGGAGAATTGTATAGTGATGAGGTGAATTGGGTGTTGCATACAACTGTGGACTACACATATATTCGGACGAAGAGAGATTTGTGAACTGTAGAAAAACCTTGGTGTGTGGAGAGAGTGGATTGTGCAGGCCATTTGTGGAGCCTAGGGTTAGAATGGTCGAGTGTGGAGGGGAAGGGTGGAATGTGGAGGCGAGGTAAGATGGAGGTAAGATTAAATGCTGATGTCGTTAACGGCGAAGACGTTCCTAGCCCTAGTGTTGGAGATGGTGGAGAGGATGCTGGTGACTGGTGGAGGTGGTGTTCCACATAAGCGACAGAGCAGATGTTGCTGGGGATTGATGTTGGGGAAAGAAGTGATAGAGTTGATGGCAACGCCAGGAAATGGAGAGGGAAGAGGGTAAGAAAGAAAAGGAAGAACAAAATAAGAAACAAAGGAGGAGTAAGAGAAGTCAAGGAGGAAGAGAAAGAGGAACAAGGAGAGGAGGTAAGATAGAAGATCAAAGTAGAAAAAGGGGGTTTGGGAAAAACCAGAAAGAGGAGAAGAGAGAAGAGAGGAGAGAGAGGAGAGATAGGGAGAAAGAGGCGGGGGAGAGGGGAGAGGGGGAGAGACAGAGGGATGGGGAGAGGAGGGAGAGAGGGAGAGAGAGGGAGAGAGAGGGAGAGAGAGGGAAGGAGAGACAGAGGGAGACACAGAGATACAAAGAGATACAGTGATACAGAGATGCATAGAGATATAATGAGATATATAGTGAGATATAAAGAGATACAGAGAAAGAGATACAGTGAGACAGAGAGAGAAACAGAGGGATAAACATGTAGAATAAGAGAGATTAAGAGAAACCCAGAGGCAGGCAGAGACAGACACACAGAGGGAGAGATAGACAGAGAGAAACAGAGATATAGAGACAGACTAATAGTAATTAAAAAAATGTCAGTACATTACCAAGAGCTATTCCAAATACCCTGGACGACTTTCTCAAACTTTTGGAGATACAACACACATACCTGGAAAGAAAAGAAAAAAGCAAATGAAGAATATCCATGACACTTTTGATTACCAGAAAAAAATTCTAATTAACCTAACTGCCTAATGATTTCCTTCACTTACGTGGCAGCCCTTTCAGCAGTTAAAGTGCTTAACCTATTTTTCCCTAACTATTTACGACAGCAATACTAGAAACACATTTTGCAAAGTTGCAGATCTTGCCCAACCAGGACATTTGGCGTTGCGACCATTCGCACGCTCCCGGCTCCCGATGATGTTTGCTGCCGAGCGCTCGCGTCATTTGCCACCCGTTCCCTTTCTAAGATCCTCTCTTTTCCTCCAAGATAACCTCTCCCCCTCCCCTCTCCCTCCTCCCTCCTACCTCCTCCCCCTCCCTCCTCCACTCACCCACTACCCTATTGGTGCTCATATTGGCGGTGCTGGGGCTGGATGAGTGTCCACCGTGTTTCGTGTTTGCGGACGTGAGGCTCCCTGGTACCAATCTCCCCGTTGACAGCTGCCGCCGCTACAGACGTCGCCCCTCATCCACGGCGCCCTTGTTGCTTGTGGCTACACCGATCCGCCACACGTTTTATGGGTTCTTTTCCACTGTAGTGGAGCTGGAGGTGGAGGTGGAGGGAAAGAAGAAAGGCGAGGGAAGAAAAGGAAAAGAAGAAGAAGGATGAGAAGGAAGGGTAGAGAAAAGGAGGAGGATGGAAGTAGGAGGAAAAGGAGGAGGAATAGGAAGAGGAGCAAAGAGGAGGGAGGAGGAAGAGGAAGAGGAAAAGGTGGAGGAGGAAAAGGCGGAGGAAATGTGGAGGGGAGGATGAGAAAGGAGAGAGGGAGGAGGAGAAAGGAGAGAGGGAGGAGGAAAAGGAGGAAGGGGAAAAGGAGGAAGAGGAAAAGGAGGAAGAGGAAAAGGTGGAAGAGGAAAAGGTGGAGGAGGAAAAGGTGGAGGAAATGTGGAGGGGAGGAGGAGAAAGGAGAGGGAGAGGAGGAAGACGAGGTAAAGGAAAATGAGTAGGAAGAGAGGAGGAAGAGAAGAAGTAGGAAATGGATGAGGAGGGTGTGGAGTAGGAAAAGGAGGAAAAGGAACTAAGGAGGAGTGAAATAGAAAAAGAGCGAGGAAAAAGAGAAAGAAGGGAAACAAGAGGACGAGCAAACGAAATCGCATTTTTTTCAAAAACTACGTCATCGTAGGGAAAAGCTCGAGTCTACTATCACAAGCGCTCTTTAATTTGATTCAACACTAGACCACCCGTGACCTGTTGGGTCAATTACAATTTTAAATGATACGTTGTTAATAAAATGGTCAATAAAATATTTAAGACAAAGCTCTATTCAGTAGACGAAGGCAGTGACTTGATTAGTTATAAGAAGCGAAATGCAGAAGATTGTGACGTCATGTCGTCGTTGCTGGGAACACTACGCATCATATGATTTATGCGGTTCGTAAT
>NC_134785.1:65270582-65283082 GCF_046742065.1 Oratosquilla oratoria | reverse complement strand
TTGTTTTTGAACCCTCGCCACCTCCTCCCTCTCTCTCTCTCTCTCTCTCTCTCCCTCCCGACCTCCACTCTCATTACAGCCAAAAACACGATACGACAATTAGCAGCTGGGGAAAAAAACTGAACAGATCTTTTGAACAGCAATTTAACATCATCGACGCAATTTACGGCAGATCAAAAATGAGGCAAACCCCTTTTGAACAGCCATTGGGGCTCGAGATGGGGAACAAATGTCGGGTATTAAGTTTTCTAAATAGGCTTTTATTCTCTATACACTGCCGGCCATTAGCGAAGCAGATGAAAATCCCAAGACCTTGTGTCGCAATCTCTGACAACAAATGACCTTTACCCTTTGGATGGCGACAATACAACCCCACCAGGAGGCTCTCAGCTTCGGCATAGGCCATCACCTTTAACCTGTGCCCTACTGCATGCCAGACCCCCTGATATCCTTTCCTCTGGATCCTCTCTCCACCGAGAGGAGACAAGAGTCCGCCTAACCAAGCTGAGGTGGATGAATGAACGCATCGCTGATAACTGTCCAGGATATAACACGTCACCCCATATTATTCAACACATTATGGAAGAATGCATTTGTATATAATTGAGCTCGTCAACAACACAAGGTATACTATATAAAGGATTTATGGGAACACCACGTTTCAGCCATGGCGTTCCTCAGGGAGACGGGATTGCTCGGCCAGAGTCTCGGGAACGTTATCATTAACAACCTATGCCCTCAGACTTCTAGAGCAGGTGCTCTATTCTACTGACATTCATACGTGTCATAGAACATAAGCACATAAGAATGAAGGAGACTGCAAGAGACCATAAGGCCTACACTAGGCAGCTCCGTATCCATCACCACCTGTCATCCCCATCCACAAAGGTATTGTGTGAAGCAAGATCGAAACAATCCTAACACTCAGCACATACATTACTAAGATAGTACAAGTAGTAGTTTAAAGAAACGAGTATGATGTGGAGAGTAAAAATGTGTACGGAAACAAATATCTCTGAAAATGTCACGAAATGTAATTATGAAAGGTGTGTGAATAAAACCATATTAAGGGAGTGAAGAAGTCAACGAGCCTATGAATCGCGACCACAGGCAGTTGGACACTAGATCTTTTCAGCCTATTTTGATCATTTATTTTCCAATCCAAAAGCTAATAACATCGCTAGTTTGTGTATAAGACAACTTATTAAACTCTCTCTCCCTCTCTCTATCTCTTTCTGTGTGCGTGTGCGTGTGTGAAAGAGAGAGAGAGAGAGAGAGAGAGAGAGAGAGAGAGAGAGAGAGAGAGAGAGAGAGAGAGAGAGAGAGAGAGAGAGAGAGAGAGAGAGAAAGACAGAGACAGCCATGTGAGGCAATAGAAACCAGAATTTACATCTATTTTATCTTACTATATACACTATACCTGTTTTCTAATGTCCACATTACATGTATATACGAGTGCGTCTGTATGCACGGGCACGTGAACCTGTAGTGTGTGTGTGTGGAGGTGGACTATTTTTATATACTTGTACTCTGTCCACTATGAGATATCCCCACGATGGCTCCTCGACCCCAACTCGAATGGGGAGCATCAATTGAGTTTTTCTCTTTCGGAGATTCTCCTGGCTCTTCTCTTTCTAGGTCCCTCCCCTCTCTTCCCCTCACCTCCACTCCACTACTATCCTCTCCTCTCCTCTCCTCTCCCCTCCTCTCTACTCTCCCCCACTCCTCTCCTCTCCCTTCCTCTTCTTTCCTCTCCTCTCCCATCGTCTCCCCTCCTCTTCTTTCCTCTCCTATCGTCTCCTCTCCCTTCGTCTCCCCTCCTCTTCTTTCCTCTCCCCTCCCTTCCTCTTCTCTTCTCTCCTCCCCTTCTTTCCCTTCCCTTTTCTCCCCTCCCTCTCCTCCCCCACCTCCAATCCTCTTGTTCTCTCTCCTTTCCGAATTTGATCTCTCTCTCTCAGTTCCTCACTCTCTTCCGCCCCGAACTCTGTCTCCCTCTCTTTCTCTCTCCCTTCTCGTTCCTCCTTGCCCTCGTCTCCTCTCCTTCCTATCGTCTGTTACTCCATTCCTCCTGTTTCTCTCCTTCCACCTATTCCTATTGTTTTTGTATTCCCGTCCTTCCTTCTCACTTTCCTTTTCTTTCTTTCTCCCTTCCTCTTTCACTCTCCTTCTCTCTTTCTATCCTCACTCTCTCTGCCTCTTTATATATCCTCGATTTTTCTAATATCCCTTTCGTTTTGGTATCCAAGCCTTTCTTCTTCTCTTTTATTCTCTTTCTCCCCCCTCTCTCTCTCTTTCTCTCTCTCCCTCTCTCTCTGTCTCTCCCTCTCTCTCTGTCTCTCCCTCTCTCTCTGTCTCTCCCTCTCTCTGTCTCTCCCTCTCTCTCTGTCTCTCCCTCTCTCTGTCTCTCCCTCTCTCTCTGTCTCTCCCTCTCTCTCTGTCTCTCCCTCTCTCTCTGTCTCTCCCTCTCTCTCTGTCTCTCCCTCTCTCTCTGTCTCTCTCTCTCTGGCTCTGGCTCTCTCACTCTGCCTCTTTATATATTCTCCTCGATTTTTCCAATATCCCTCTAGCTTTAATACCCATGTCTTTTTTCTCTTTTCTATTCTTTCTCCCTCCGCTCCCTCTCCTGCTCTCTCTCTCTCTCTCTCTCTCTCTCTCTCTCTCTCTCTCTCTCTCTCTCTGACTCTTTATCTACCTTCCCTCTCGATCTTTTTCCTCGCTCTACTTGGTGGAGCATCGGTGACCGTTTCCAAGTAAACGACCACACACGGTTGAGGTGACCGCGCCGAGGGACTTTCCCTTCGGTCGGGTGATCGGGTGCGGTTTCCTCGTTTGGCTTCGACTGCTGCTCCGGTCATTTCGCAAGAAAAATGTGTTCAAAACCAGGTCATGTGTACTGTATATATTATATACATATACATATATTTTATACATATATATATATTTTTATACATAATATATATATATATACACACATATATACATATACATACATATATATATATATACACATATATACATATACATACATATATATATATATACACATATATACATATACATACATATATATATACATATATATACATGTATACATATACATATCTACATAAACACACATATATGTACATATACACATGTTCATACTTTTATAAACATATGCATGCATACATTTACATATGATTTAAATGCAGATCTACATATATTGCTGCGAGAAGGGAAATTATTCAGTTTTCTATTTATTTCATTCTTGTTTTGTTATTCTCTCAACTGTAGGTATAATAGAGGGACACCTGCACACACGCGCGTGTATGTGTGTGTGTGCGTTTGTGTGTTTGTATGTATGAGCGTGCATGCGTAAATGTATGTGTATGTGCATGCGTCTGTATATATGTATATGACTCACCATGGCCTTGAATCACGTGTTAGACTCGTGATCGACAGTTATTAACCCTCCCGGATGAGAGCTCAGCGCTCGCATCACCGTGTGTGTGTGTGTGTGTGTGTGTGTGTGTGTGTGTGCACGTGTGCTTGTGTATGCGTGTGTATAGGTGTGTGTGCTTGTGTATGCGCGTGTATCATACAACACGTATATACGAAAGCAAGCCTTCATATATCTGAACAGTTACGTGTAGTTCTATTCATAGTTCAAACAAATACACTCTGTTGGAAATTCAAAGACACTTTTGGGAAGGCAAAACCCATGGCAATGAATGCCAAATACTGTTAGAGCGAATTCCGGACAATACAACTGAAAAGCAATCAATATTTATTGAAACACGAAAAAGAGAAGAAAAACAAAAAAAGAGGAAAAAAGAACGAAAATCGAGAGCCTAACAAAGGTCACTAAAACGAGGATTCGAGTCGTTCACGTGTATAGAACGAGCGAGAGGATGAGTGTAATATATTATATATATATATATATATATATATATATATATATATATATATTGCGTGTGTGTGTGTGTGTGTGTGTGTGTGTGTGTGTGTGTGTGTGTGTGTGTGAGAGAGAGAGAGAGAGAGAAATTCGCTAGTAGACAGCGACATCAATCAGATAATTTTTATAACCGTCGCACATAGGACTCGAACCTGTAGCCTAATGGCCTCTGAACGGTAGGTTCGAGTCCTGTGCGTGATGGTCATAAAAATTACCTTATACACACACACACACACACATATATATATATATATATATATATATATATATATATATATATATATATATATATATATATATATATACATGTGTGTGTGTGTGTGTGTGTGCGCGCGCGTGCATCCATATATAAAGACCTCGCTCAAATCTACAAATAAATTCTGAGAAAATATGATATTCCTCAATCCGCGATTTTTTTAGGTAAAACTCTGTGATATGCTATTACCACCCTTGCAAATAAGCGCATTATTTACTCTAGAATTTACAATGAACTATTATATATCGAAAGTGCTCTATCGATCTACATTTATTTTATTCTATTTTTCCTGCACAAATTATGAATCCTTATTACTTATATATACTAAAAAGGGACTACACTCAAGTCTAGAACTATTTTTAATTATAAAGGCAAACGATAGCCTAATAAACAGTAAAAGTGTCTATCAATCTACATTATTAATTTTTTATCATTTTTAAATTTACTGTACAAACTATGAATCTTTATTAATTACAACACTAAAATGGACTACACTCAAGTTTAGAATTCTTTTTAATTGTAAAGACAAACGCTATCCTAATAAACCGTAAAAAATAGAAAATGAAAACTAAATGAAACACACACACACACACACACACACACATATATATATATACATTATATATATATATAATTATATATATATATATACATTATATATATATATACATTATATATATATATAATTATATATATATATATACATTATATATATATATATACATCATATATATATACATATATTTATATATATATATATACATATATTTATATATATACATATATTTATATATATATACATATATATATATATATATATATATATATATATATATATATATATATATATATATATATATATATATATATATTCCACTAATTAAAACTCGGACGTACACGAAGTCCAGTAAGACCCGAAGTCTTCAGAACTCGTCGAGAGAAAACTGGTGAAGAAGAATTAAAAGTTAACGTCAGCGCCAGAACTCAGCGAGCGAAATTCGCCAGAGAACATTTCGCCTTACTTGACTTCGCCATTGTTATCAAACAGACATTTTAATACCAGTAATTACACTGTACGATTTTATAAAATACTAAAAATACATATTGCAAAATGTTGTATTATAGTAATTATATTGCACAGTTTTATGAAACATTAAAAATACATCTTGCAAATTTTTACAATGTGTAATTTATTTAATATTGCATTAGTCTTGTTTTTACGAAATTCGCTAGATAACAATTCACCTCAATTTACTTCACTATTGCTTTCAAACAAACATTTTAATAACAGCAATTATACTGTACAATTTTAATAAAATACTAAAAATATTGCAAAATGTTATAATAGTATTGTATTTTACATTTAATATTATAATAGTGAAATTCGCCAAAGAACATTTCGCCTTATTTGATTTCGCCACTGTTATCAGACATACATTTCAACACCAGCAATTATACTGTACAATTTGATAAAATACTAAATTTACATCTTACAAAATGTTGTATAATAGTAATGTATTCTACATTTAATATCGTAATACAATTGTTTTAGCGAAATTCGCCAGACAACATTTCATCTTACTTGACTTCGCCCTTGTTATTAAACTGCTTTTTCAATACTATCAACCCATTAAAAGTGAATTGTATTGTATATCTTCATAAAATACTAACAATAAATTATGCAAAATGTTTTAAAATGACAATGTATTTCATACCCTTACAATAATGAACATTTTAATATACTTGTTTTAGCAGACACTTCGATACATATCAATATTTCATAATATATATGAATAAAATAAGAAAATTACAGCACTACTACAATACATATTTTCATATAACACAGTAAATGTCGACAATATTTGCAATCAATATAATTAGAAAACGAACAGATTCTTAGAATAGTAAAAATCTAACATCTAAAACCAAAAGCTAAATCTATTCGAACGCTGTTGTACAAAAACGCTGTTGTACAAAAAATGTAAGTCTGATAACTCCGTGGAGTGTATATGCACACATATGTGCACACACACACACACACACACACACACACACACACACACACACACACACAGAGTCTGGAAATTTGCCTGCAAACTTCTTTGTCGATCAAGACCCATATGGTGACGATACAAAACATCAACAAATAAATACCTTGTATATAGATAAAAATATAAATAAGTGAATAAACAGATAAAATTAAGAAAACTTAATCAAGATTATATATATATATATATATATATATATATGTGTGTGTGTGTGTGTGTGTGTGTGTGTGTGTGTGTGTGTGTGTGTGTGTGTGTGTGTGTGTGTGCATACATATACATACACCATGGGGAAAACTTTATCAAATGTTACTTGAGACTCAGTCATAAAAAAAGAGAAAACAGAGGATCTGATCCCTTTCCACGCCACGTTATCCGGCATCATACGGGAATGCGATCCCACGGGAAAGGGATTTAAAACTTCCTGAAAGTGTTTACGACTCGTTATCAAAAGGAATCCGATACTCTTTGTCCACAGGGGGGGCTGTATACGGGTCAGTATTATTTTAACCAAAGGATATCAAATCCTTTTTACGTGGAATCAAGTACTTTGTCATTGGGTCTAAACCCTTATCTTTACTCATGCAACCCACACGAACCAACTATGTTACAGTGTAGCTAAAGCATGCACACGTGCGTGCGTGCGTGTATGTATATATATATATATATATATATATATATATATATATATATATATATATTCCTGACCGGTTTCGCTCTATGCTTCTTCATTCTTCTGAAGAAGCATAGAGCGAGACCGGTCAGGAATAAACCCAGAAACTTGGAATTAGACCCGTGACTTCTTTTCCCACCTTCATCAACTTGTCACAATGTACATACATATACCAAAGGCTTTTTCCCCCTTACACGGGGGGTAGCCAAAAAGAAACAATGTACCAGCATACATATATATATATATATATATATATATATATATATATATATATATATATATATATATATATATATCATAGCATCTATGTAGTTTAGAATGCCATTTGAATGGTCTCCATCATTACCATCTTGATGGTAGGATTGTTAATCTCTCTTTGACAATTATCAAATCTTTCCTGATGAATCAATTCATTTAACGATAAACTTGATCAAGTTTGTCCTATCTATGATCAGAGTATTTCGTTTGGACGAGGAAACACTTGATTGACTAATTAAGTTGAATCTATGTACGAATAAAATTTAGTCCACTGGGTATATTAACCGAATGGGTGTTAACCATACCTGTTAAACCATCTTAGTTAACAATTCAACCACAATATTTCCTTTGTGAGATAACTTCAAACCTGCTTTCAGCATCCGCTTAATTGTGGGTTCGAATCCCGCACTCCTTTCCGATTGCCAGCAGTGTGGTTGTTACCTGCCTCAACAGTCCCTAAAGCTCATAACATGTCAAAGGTGAATATTTCGGCCGCAGCTACGAAGCGCCTCCTGGTGTACGACATTCACCTTCTTTTTCCTCTTGACGAACATTTCCTTACAGAGCGGCTTTTCGTTCGCCAGCCCGATCGAACAGTAAACATAGATTGGGAACTTGTCGACCACAGTCACTGAAGAAGAGTGGAGTTAATGAATGGTGTCTATGGAAGATAGATCCTGATTGGTTTCATCGAACACTTTCGTAAGAAATCTATTCTATTCTTCCCCGTGGATACAAGGACACCGGAATCCCTCGTCTCTCACTTGCATTAAACGTGCGTTTTTCTATAAAAAAAAAAAAAAAAAAAAAAAAAATAGAAAGCTACTCCTGAGGACACAAATACAGAAGATGGAAAGCCAGGAACACCTGGAAGGCCACTCCTGAGGACCCATATACAGACGAAGGGAAGCCAGCAGCACCTAGAAGGCCGCTCCTGAGGACCCAAATACAGAGGAAGAGAAACCAGCAGCTGGAAGGCCACTTCTGAGGACCCATATATAGGAGAGCAACCAGGTGTATCTCGAAGGCCACTCCTGAGGACCTAAATACACACGAAGGGAAGCCAGGAGTACCTGGAAGGCCACTCCTGAGGACCCATATACAGATGAAGGGAAGCCAGGAACACTTGAAAGGCCACTCCTGAGGACCCAAATACAGATGAAGGGAAGCCAGGAGCACCTGGAAGGCCGCTCCTGAGGGCCCAAATACAGAAGAAGCGAAGCCAGAAACACCTGGAAAGCCACTCCTGAGGACCCAAATACAGAAGAAAGGAAGCCAGGAGCACCTGGAAAGCCACTTCTGAGGACCCAAAACGTCCATCGCGACTTTGATTAAATAATTTCCCTCCTCAAAATTTTTCCCCTGTTCCATGTTTTTTCTCCCGCCGGCCCATTTTCTCTCCAATTTTCTCTCTGTTTGCTGCCAAAATACTTCTTTGTTGTGGCGGTTTTCTTGGGTCTTTTTTTCTTCTTCTAATTCGAATCAAATTATTATTTCTTGGTGCGGTCTTAATGAAAAAATTGAAATATTTCATTGTATGATCATTCCTTCCGAACAAGTTGTTCTTAATTTTGATATTTCATTTTGGGTGACCTTGGGCAGTTTTATCCATTTGGGTATAGGTCACGGGGTCAAAGGTTTGAAAATTCTTACGTTATGGCTGGTGCCATAAACCACTTAACCAAGTCTCCTTTCTATTAAATAAATAAATAAATAAGACAAATACACTGAATGCAATAGATTATCTAATTAACTCTGTTATACTAACTTCATTTTGTGTTCCACTACTGACACTGTTATGTTTGGTTCACTTTCATGATCTGATTCGAGGCAAAGGTTGGTCTGTGTTAATAAATACTTAGTCTCGAGTATAGAGCTGAATAAAATCATGCATTTTTTTTCAGAAATTTTATCAATCAAGCAGAGGATAGCATATCTAAAAATCAGATTTATTTATTTATTTATTTTTGAAATTCTATCACTCGAGCAAAGAGGATATAATTTTCAAATATTTTATTCATTTATTCATTTATTTTAGAAATTCTGTCAATCGAGCAAAAAAAAAAAATAGTCCAAGTCTTTTAAAAAATCAGAACATACGGTCGCCAGATGCTCGCTGGCCGAACGTGTTAGAGCGTCGCTACTTGCAGCGGAGGTCGAGGTGACAGCAGTTCAAAACCTACCGCCAGCGAGTTGGACCAAGGGCATGATTCATTAAATTCCACGCGACAAAGTCCTCTGTAGGGGTCACCGTTCTAGCCTCCTGATAGAGGGAGTTCGCGACGGTAGAGCGAATCCAACCGTATTAGAACAATATACTCTTACAAATAACCAAATACCGTCACATGACGATAAACAAGATCAAAGAAAGATAATGGTAAAAGTAATATACGGAACCAACAATGAGTATCTACAAGCGGATAGTCATCTTCACGTCTGCCGTTTTCAAAACCCGACAATACCCTTACCAGACGTTCGCTATGCTATGCTTTCTTTTTAACTACTATACTGACTTTACTGTAACCAAACCTATACGATTTTGTCCACAGAATAAAATCAGCACTTTAGGAGCAAGAATAAAATTGTCACTTAAAGAGGATAATATTAAAAAAAAAAAAAAAAAAAAAAAAAAAAATTATATATATATATATATATATATATATATATATATATATATATATATATATATATACTCGTTCCACAGACCAAAAATAAGTCAGAGAACGACATTTAAGAGTAAAACGTACATAACACGTATGGAAACAACGATGAAGAACTGCAGGTGGTGAGTCTGCGGAACACGCAGGACCCTCGTCACTACCTTCAGCCTTCGAAAACACGATATTAACCATCTGACCCCGACACCCAATCTCCGGTTTATGTCCAAGACTTTTTTCGACTTTGATTCTATCGCAGCCTTTTCACATAAGAGCCTGACAAAAGGCAAATGCTCTTTTCCTCATACTTCTGAAACTATTTTATTCATTTATCTACTTATTTTCGCATCCCACCTTGTTACGGACCAAAAGGTCACCTGTCGGCTTGCTCCTCCTTTATGATTCTCTTTGTAATATAAAGTGAAAAATTGAATACATTCTATTCGTTTTTCTAACCAAATACTATATCAATTTTTTTCGCATTCGACCTAGTTATGGACCAAAAGGTCCCCTGTTGGCATGCTCTACCTTTGTAATCCTTTGTAATATAGAAACAGTTCCTTTGTAATATAGAAACAGTTTCATATAAGAACTGGTCAAAGTTGGCGAGAGGTTTTCGGTTTCAGATAAACTCGATAAAATCGAAAGAGATTAATTCTTTTCGTGTGTTACATTTTTAGACAAATGACATGGACATGGAACTGCATAGTGTGGGCCTTATGGTCTCTTGTCCTTGCCTACATTCTTGTGTTCTTACTACAAACGACATATGGTCGCCCCTTCTTTATTTCTCTTTTTTTTTTTTTTTCTATATGGAGAAACTAAAGACACGTAACGACAGTTTTGAAAGAAGGTAAGGAACTACACAAGGAGGCGCTTAGCTGTGGTTTATGCCTTCACCTTTGCCCTGTGTGTTTTTGGGACTTTTGGTCCAGGTACCAGTCACTGCTGGGTATCTAAGGAGTGTGGGACTCGAACCCACAACTATGCGAATACGAGACCAGCACGTTCCCGATTACCCAACCAGCGCACTCTTTTGAAAGAGATACCTTTTAAAAATGAAAATTTGTTTTAACATTTTTATCAATATATGCGTCCATTTAGGTGACGGAACAGCACTCCATAAATATTACATCTTCATGGAAGAAATGCCTCCGGAGATGAAGACCTGGCGACAAGGTGCAGGATGTGTTGAATGACGTCTTCCACAAGTCATCTCGTGGGAGATGATTATTGCCGAACTAGGGAACGAAGGTCATCGAAAGGCTTCGGGTTCTCAAAAGGACGGCTCGTCGCCAATTCTGAAAGGCCCCGGTAATCCACGCGTCGCTACAGACCTCCGTGATCGCTAACTTATGGCAACGGACCACAGAATTCCTGTGATGACGATCGAAACGAAGTGGAAAGGGACGAAAAGGAGAGGAAATGGGAGGGAACTAATCTACGAGTTTAATAAAAGATTGAATGAGAATGAAGGAGAATAAGTAAAGCGTGTGGGGTGGAGAAGGAGGATGGGGAGGGAGTGGGAGAGTGTGGAGGAGAGATGGAGGAAGAAGTGGAGGGAGATTTGGAGGGAGGAAGGTGTGAATGGGAAGGAGGAGGGGAAGGGGTAGGTGGAGGATAAAAATAGGTGAGGGAAGGGGAATTAGGTGTGATGTCAAAGAGAGAGTACAAGTGATGTGTGTGTGCTTGCGTGCGCGCGCTTGTGTGTGTGCTTGTGTGTGTGTGTGCATGTGTGCGTGCGTTTTTGAATGTATGGGTGTGTATATGCGTGCGTGCGTGCATGCTTGTGTGTGTGTATTCATGTGATTCACCATGGTTCACCATATGTGTGTGTGTGTGTGTGTGTGTGTGTGTGTGTGTGTGTGTGTGTGTGTGTGTGTGTGTGTGTTTGCATGTGTGGGTGTGTATATTCGTGCGTGCGTGCTTGTGTGTGTATTCATGTGTGTGTGTGTGTGTGTGTGTGTGTGTGTGTGTGTGTGTGTGTGTGTGTGTGTGTGTGTGTGTGTGTGTGTGTGTGTGTGTGTGTGTGTGTGTGTGTGTGTGTGTGTGTGTGTGTGTGTGTGTGTATATGTGTGCGTGCGTGTATAATGTGTGGGTATGTATATGCGTGCGTGCGTGCTTGTGTGTGTATTCATGTGATTCACCATGGTTCACCATGTGTGTGTGTGTGTGTGTGTGTGTGTGTGTGTGTGTGTGTGTGTGTGTGTGTATGCGTGCGTGGGTGCTTATGTTTGTGTATTCATGTGATTCACCATGGTTCACCATGTGTGTGTGTGTGTGTGTGTGTGTGTGTGTGTGTGTGTGTGTGTGTGTGTGTGTGTGTGTGTGTGTCTATACGTGTGTAAATATTTGCGTGTGTGTACGTGTGTGTGTAAAATATAAACAATGCCCCAACGACGGATTCTCAAACAGGCTCACCATCAAACCTTTCATCAATTTTACACATTTATTCACTTCATTCTGTCCAAAGACAGAACGAAGGTCGTGTGATTCACAATGGTCTTTAGATCACGTGTCGGACTCGTGATCTACAGTTATTTCCTTCCTGGAAGAGATCTCAGAGCTCGTATATGACCGATCTATGGGTAATGTTGTGATCTTACACGTTCACACACACCCAACTCCCCGCCCACGAGAGTTGGAATAACAACCCGCAGCGCAGCGATACTGAAAT
>NC_134785.1:65238082-65263082 GCF_046742065.1 Oratosquilla oratoria | reverse complement strand
GGAGGGGAAGCGACGGGATGCGATTTGACGTGACGCGAAGCGCGGCGACACGAGGAGAGGGACGCAGCATCAAAGCTCCATTTGGTCCTTTTGATGTTTGGCATCAACATTTCGCGCCGCTTGGCGAGCTGCTGCTGTTGCTGCTGCCGTCTGGCCGCCTGAGCGTAGCAACACACACTATGAATTTTGTTCACAAACAATTTTAACTATAACTTAGCAAAATAATTTGGCAAAAAGTGCTGACTAAATAAACAAGCAAAAAAAAGAATGCTATTACAAAAGGTCTGAATTATTAACCGGTCTTTGTGTATTAAAACATATTTTCAACCCCGAAACTGATATTTTTTCGTAGTCGGAAAAAAGATAACATCCCTTAAGCCGTTAATGATATGAATCTGTCTACTGTAAGTTACTTCACCTCAAACATTGCTACAGGGAAGTAGGTCAACTTGAGCAAGGTTTCCCCACTCTACAGGTCAAAGGTTGACCTACAATATGAACAGAAACGCAGGTCAAAATGGGTCATAGTCATCATGCACGTAAAACCCCTGTCACACCGTCACGACTCAAGTGAGTTCGTTCGACTGGAAACGACTTAGGCTACAGTCTTTCATTTTTCGAATCTCCAAATGCCAAATCACCTTTGCGTCATATATTGAGAAGCTGAATAAGAAACCAAGAGAACTTGAACCCATACGAATATTAGACATACTGTTGAATTGTTCTTAGGGAAGTCTAGAATACTGTAAGCAAAGTCGTCTCCCAGCTTTTCGAATACACAAAATTTGACAAGAATCGTGATAGCGTGACTGGGGCTTTAGCCTCCAGCTCGTAACAGTAACAACAATACATGTTACTCTAATGCATGACGATTTTATTCAGTTGCCGGGGCTTCACGTATCTCGACAATTTCTCATCTTTTCGGCTGGAAAGAATCGGTCTAGCCAAAACAAAACCAATTGAGGATCTCGCAGAGGAGGCACGATCCAGCAACTTCTCTCCAACCCGATCTCCTCTTGATCTGAAACGGTGTCTGTGCGACTCGGGAGAAAAGGACACGAATATCTTTCGCAAGAAACCGTGAAGATTTTATGAGCGTCGGTTTGAATAACCTAGGTGCAAAAGTTGACATACTGTTGCGCCAAACATCGAGTAAAATGAAGCGCACGTGCCTAATAAGTGCATGTATCTGTGTACATACACATTAAACATGTAAATATGCATATAAATATACATGTATGTGTATATATGTTTTCATATCAACCATATCAAATTTTTCCATTTTAATTCCCTGCACGTGTTTGCAAGGAATTAAAATGGAAAAAAATATTGTGGTTGATAAGATGAACATCCATGTACTGGGGACCATTCAGTGCGTGTTGTAGGTATATCTATGGGAGAACGTTGATTCCCTCGCAAGCTTCCATACAATCACCCTTACCTTTCCAAACAGCTACCAGCAGGCTCGGTCGATTCGGCCTAGTCATGATTTTTGTAGACGTTTTCTTCATCTCCTTTACCGAGTATTGTACTTGTTCCTTTTGGAGGTCGCCCTTACGAATAGGATCAATACCAGGAACACGTGACATCTGCTCAAATAGCTGACACTCATGATTGGCGGCCGTAACAGACCCCAGACTCTCTCTTGCACAGGAGTTGCTGGTTTGATCCGAAGAGATGCCAGCTCTACACATAATCCTATTTGATATCAAAGCCTGCAAGACCTGTTTTAAGGTCAGCATTCGGAAGCGTGCTGGTCTCGCTCAGTTGTGAGATCGAATCCTGCATTTCTCTCCAATTCCCAGCAGTGACTGTTACCTGCCCTAACATGGCAAAGGTGACGGCCTTGGACCCCTGACGTAGGCTTCTCGCCTTCAAAGGGCATGCCTTGTAAGGAGAGCAAATGAAGAACATTCGGACCTTGGTTCTGCTGCACTCACAAATACATACGAGGTGTACAGAAACAACAGCTTCACCACTTTTACTGGTCTCCAGTTGTGTGTGTGTGTGTGTGTGTGTGTGTGTGTGTGTGTGTGTGTGTGTGTGTGTGTGTGTGTGTGTGTGTGTGTGTGTGTGTGTGTGTGTGTCTATTATATATTCTATATATATATATATATATATATATATATATATATATATAGGCTCAAATATGTATAACAGAATGAGCGGAAAGGGTGGTGAGGTAACCGCCAAAAAAACCGTAGGAGTTTTATTACTACCATTTCGTCCTTAAGAGGACTTCCTCTGAGGAAGTCCTCTTAAGAATGTTAGTAATAAAATTCCTACGTTTTTTGAGCGTTTACCTCACCACCCTTTCCACTCATATATAGGCTACACACACACACACACACACACACACACACACACACACACACACACACACACACGAGCCTTATGCCTTTCACGATCCATGCTTAATGCTAAATCAGTAAAATTGTTGGAAACCTCTCTCTTTCTGGACGCCACATGTGCGTTCGTGTTGGCGTCCCAAATCACTATTCATCCTATCGCAACAATATTCACACTTCCTACACGGGTTCCAATTACCATAGAACTATTCTATCCTTTTACCACGAAGCGTTAACAAGCTGTTGCCCTATTTTTAACTAGTAATTCTATATTTTTGAGATCAGTGATTGAAGCCGCGCTCCTATTACACAAATAAACAAATATCACACACACACACACACGTGTGTGTGTGTGTGTGTGTGTGTGTGTGTGTGTGTGTGTGTGTGTGTGTGTGTGTGTGTGTGTGTGTGTGTGTGTGTGTGTGTGTGTGTGTGTGTGTGTGTGTGTGTGTGTGTGTGTGTGTGTGTGTGTGTGTGTGTGTATCTACATATGGGTAGTTTCCCAGATAGCTTACCAGGATAACTAATGAAAAAATAAACTGAAGATCAAAAGGAAATGTCGACTTTAAGATATTTTTATGAAGGAAGTAGCAAAAGGGGTTAGGATACGAATTAAGTCGAATATTATCTTTCATAGATCGTAACCTTGACCTCCTACGAATTAAGTCGAATATTATCTTTCACGGATTGTAATCCCGACCTCAACACCAGTTAGTAATCTATTCCAGGTGAAAGTTCCTCAGCTTATGCTGGAGACTACTTGACATACGAGTTCGAGATCCTCTGAAGAATATAAAACTTTCATTTTGATAATCTAAGATTATTTGTTTTGTTTTCATGTGTCGTTGTTTATAATTATTTGTATGAGTCACATTTATTATTAGTTATATGTCAATTTATTATCATTTACTATTTACCTGTTTTTGTTATTATTTAACTATGCCTATGTATTTATTGCATTTCTTATTCATATTATTACATTTTTTCTATTTATTTATTTGTTTATCATTATTTTTTCCGCTTCCGACCTAGTTATGGACCAAAAGGTCTCCTGTCGGCATGCTCCGCCTTTGTAATCCTTTGTAATCCTTATCCTTCGTTTTACCTATCAATGCTTAACTCGAAACCAGTAGAAGTGGCGAGGATACCCCTCTGTTTCTGGACGCCTCATATATGAATTCAAGTGCAAACACGTGATTTCATTCAGGTGTTTATGAGCCCCTTTGCTATCCAGTGTCATCAGTTCAGTTCAGGAAAAAAGTGTCGACTTATTTCTGTCCACACGCACTCGACCCCTGTTCAAGAATTAATTGGAAAAAAAAGAGGGGAGAGTGAGGGGAAGGGGAGAAAAAGGGAGGGACGGGGATGAAAGGAGAGAGAGGAGGGGGGAGAGGAGGGGGGAGAGAAGGAAGAGGAGAGGGGAGGGAACACAAGGAAAGAAGAGCGAATAGTGGGAGGGGGAAAGAGAGGGAAAGAGAGGGGAAGAGAGGAAAAAAGGGGAGGGGAGGGGAGAGGAAAGAAAAAGGAGAGGGAAATGAAAGAAAGGGGAAGAGAGGAGAGGAAATTTGGGTGCGGGAGGGAAAGAGAGGGGAAAGGAGATAGTACGTTGAGATAGAGATTGGGAATGAAAAAAAGAGGGGAAAAGAGGGGTAACGGAAGGGAAGGACATGGAAGAAAGGTGAAGAAATGAGAGGTAAAAAGAAGAGAAAGGAAAGGGAAGAAGAAGGGAAGGGAAGGGAAGGGAAGGGAAGGGAAGGGAAGGGAAAGGAAGGAAAGAAAGGGAAGAAGACGGAAGGAAGGGATTTGTGTGTGTCTACATGATGTGTACGTGTGTGTGTGTGTGTGTGTGTGTTTGTGTGTGTGTGTGTGTGTGTGTACATGTGTATGTACATGTGTGTGTGTGTGTGTACATATGTGTGTGTGTGTATGTGTACATGTGTGTGTATGTGTACATGTGTGTGAGTATGTGTACATATGTGTGTGTTGTGTGTACATGTGTGTGTGTGTGTGTATGTGTACATGTGTGTGTGTGTGTGTGTGTGTGTGTGTGTGTGTGTGTGTGTGTGTGTGTGTGTGTGTGTGTGCGTGTGTTTGTACAAGCGAATTTGTACACATATGCGAGCGCGTGGGTGTGTACGCGCATGGATGAACTTGTGCACTTCTTTAAACTAAAAATCCGCTTAATTTGTTCTGCCCTCGCCAAGTGCCAGCGATCTCCTTACTTTTATTTCTCCTCCATTAATTTCATACAGCTTTGATGTTTCCATCGAATGCTTTCCTCCCACCTTCTAATCCTCCCCCACCTCTTCCCCTCTCCCTCTCCTCCCCTCTCCCACTCCTCCCCTCTCCCTCCCCCACCTCCTCCCCTCTCCCACTCCTTCCCTCTCCCACCTCCACCATTCCCCTCCGACCTTTTCACTCCCACTTCCTCTTCCCACCTCTTCCCCCTTCCCCACCTCTTCCCCCTTCCTCACCTCTTCCCCCTTCCTCACCTCTTCCCACTTCCCACCTCTTCCCCCTTCGCCACCTCTTCCTCACCTCTTCCCGACCTCTTCCCTCTTCCCCACCTCTTCCCCCTTCCCCACCTCTCCCCCCTTCCCCACCTCTCCCTCTTCCCCACCTCTTCCCTCTTCCCCACCTCTTTCCCCCTTCCCCACCTCTTCCCCCTCCAAACCTCTTCCCCCTTCCCCACCTCTTCCCCCTTCCCCACCTCTTCCCCCTTCCCCACCTCTTCCCCCTTCCCCACCACTTCCCCCTTCCCCACCTCTCCCCCTTCCCCACCTCTTCCCCCTTCGCCACCTTCCCCACCTCTCCCCCCTTCCCCACCTCTCCCCCTTCCCCACTTCTTCCCCATCCAACCTCTCCCCCTTCTCACCTCTCCCCCATTCCCCCCTCTTCCCATTTTTCAACCCTCCTCCCACCATACCCCTCCCCTCTCCCATCCCTCACCTCTTTCCACCCCATCCCTCCCCTCTCCCAACCTTCCCCCATCCTGGCGTCTCCTGAGCGATGAAATACCTGACAGGACAAAGAAGGTACGAAGGACGACGGCGCTGCGAAGATGGAGACCATCAAAGGATCAGAGGGACGCGTGGAAGAAGCAAAGATGGAAAAATGGAAAGTCACAGAAACGAAAACATATAGAAGGGAAGCTTCTGGATGGCTTACGGAGGAGTTGGAAGGAAAGAAAAGAAATAGACATGATAAAGAGTAATAATGAAAAAAAAGAGGACAAGTGAATTGAATGAAGTTCAAAGGAAGGAACAGAAAGACGAAGAAAAGCAAGGAAAGAAGTAAAATTAAGCAAATGCATATGGGAAAGGGAAAGGAAGGTTTGAGAGTAGAAGATTAAGGAATGTTTGTAGATGGCAGCTGACGACAGTTTTAGCAAAGTAAACACCAAATACTTGAAAACGTTTCAACAAGCAAAACGTTGTACAGTCAATACTATCTTCGTCCTCGAGCGGTGTTTACTCAGCCAAAAGATTAGGGGAAACAAGGCAAGGTATAGTACGACAAAGCAAGACAAGGCAAGGCAAGGCAAAGCAAAGCAGAGCAAAACAAGGCAAAGCCAAGCAAGGCAAGACAAGACAAAGCAGATCAAAGCAAGGCGAAGCAAGGCCAAACAAGGCAAAGCGAGACAAAGGAGATCAAAGCAAGGCAAAACAAGGCCAAGCAAGGCAAAGCAAGACAAAGCAAGGCAAAGCAAGGCAGGGCAAAGCAAGGCAGAGCAAAGTTATGCAAAGCCAAGCAAGGCAAAGCAAGGCAGGGCAAGGCAAAGCAAGACAAAGCAAGGCAAAGCAAGGCAAAGCAAGGCAGAGCAGTTATGCAAAGCCAAGCAAGGCAAAGCAAGACAAAGCAAGGCAAAGCAAGGCTGAGCAAAGTTATGCAAGGCCAAGCAATGCCAAGCAAAGCAAAGCAATACCTCCATCCCCCCCCCCCCTTTCCCCTGCCCGCCACCCGCGCCTTCCCGTCCGTCATTCTTTCTCTCACGTTCATTCGAAACTTACGCCACGGGCTCGTGTTTGATTGCCGGGCTGCTAATTTGCTGAATGGAAATTCTTAACTTTTCTTCCGGCGCTGTTTTGTTTAGCTAATGATTTCGTGCGACTGTCAGCTTCCGTGACAGTTCCGACGTCTCCTCTTTCAACGCATTTTACTTTTTTTTTTTCCGGAAAAAAAATCCCAACACCTTTGGAAACTTTGAGCTTTGTTGATTTTTTCAGTTTCATTTTTTTGTTTTGTTTATTTGACGAAAAATATTTCTTACCCTTTCCGATACTTTCTTTATCAGCATTACAGAAACTCCTTTGCACCAGATTTTTCGAATAAATGTTTGAATAGTTCAGTATCACAAGAATCAAAGCTTATGAGCTTAATACACTTCATGATGTCCTGCTGTTTCTTTATGAAGAAATAATAATTCATACATTATACATAATAAACAGAATATATATATTTTTCGCTAGTCCTTAATATCACATGAACTGCAAGAGCTCTGAGTGGAAGATGCAAAATTTCTTCCACGGATGCTAATATCGAGCATGTCCTCCATTTCGCGAGTTGGCTAATTCTTTTCAGATTAGATGTCGTCTTTCTTTTCATCATGGTTCCTACCAGGTTTCTTGTTCACCTCCGGGGTACCCATTGGTCACAAAGTGGTTTTATATTCTTCATAACTATAGCACTCATCATTCCAACATTCGCATAAGCGGACCCCTATACGATCAATATTATTGCACAATATATTGTATTGACGGTGTAATGATGGCATTGAAGAATGACGACATATCGAGGACATCAAATGTACAGGACAAACACGTGTGACTCTTCAATACCATCCCTAGGCCGCCAACAATATTGTACAATACGGAATATTGCGCAATAATATTGATCGTGTACGGCCCGCTTTACGCTTACCTGTGGCACTCCACTGGTAACAAAGGCCAAAAGTTGACATTAAAGCCCTGTTCATATTATCGGTTTCAACCACCACGGTTCAAACCATGCGGTTCAATTACCATGTAAACAAATGGAGGTATTCACACATAACCGCTCTCTTTTTTTTTTTTTTTACTTCGCGGTACAGCCAAATGAATAAACAGAACCACGATTTGAAACAATTTTATTTCTATTTGCCGACATGTGATTTTTTTCAACAATTAAATCTACATTGATAACATAGTGACCCATATCTAGAACAATTAAAAAGTTTCCTGACAGACCGCAATGCAAAATATGATTCCCATAAAAGAAACTCGGTTGTTGATGTGTTCAGGAACTGGACTCCAACGAGTCTTCAAAACACCAGATACAAGACTCGATATATCTCCAAGGACTCAAGTGCGGGGCCCCTCGAGCACGACCTTCGGAGAAAAAGGTCCTCCTTGAAGCACGCGCTCCCGATTTGGCTGTTGATGGGCAAGGCGGTCTTCGGTGAGGCTAAAGTAAGGGCTGTTCTTGGAAACACTTGAAGGTTTACACTCGACCTCCTCCTGCCGAACTCTGGACATCGATGGAACAACGAGTAAGTCGAGTAAGTTGGAAAGTTTTTTTTATTAATTCTTATTAATTATCAATTATCATTAGTATTATTGTTATTATTATAATTAGTTTTAGTTATGAATCCTGAAGGCATGGCCAAAGATACATAATCCTTATTAAGTCATGACTAAAAAAAAAAAAAAAAAAAAGAAAAAAAAAAAAAAAATCCCACCACCCCCATCAGGAGGCTAGGACTGTGCCCCTTACAGAGGAATTTGTAACATTGAATTCAATAAACCTTGCCTTTGGTCCAACTCGCTGGTGGCAGAGTTCAAACCGCCGTCACTTCGATCTCAGTTGCAAGTAGATGTATAAATTGATACATGAAACTAATGAACAGATAAAAATGGAAGACATGCACAAATATATATATATATATATATATATATATATATATATATATATATATATATATATATATATATATTACAAAGGATTACAAAGGCGAAGCATGCCGACAGGAGACCTTTTGGTCCATAACTAGGTCGGATGCGAAAAAAATAATGATAAAAAAATTATAATATAATAAATAAATGCATAGGTATAGTTAAATAATAAACAGGTAAATAGTAAATAATAATAAACTGACAGATAACTAATAATAAATGAAAATCAAGCAAATAATAATAAACAGACAAATGATAACAAATAAATAAATAATATAAAATTAATGGCAGTCATTACAGCATCTTCCTTATGTTTATCTAAACGAATCTTAAAGGTTCGAAATGAACTACATTGCACTGCCTCTGCAGGAAGTTTATTCCATTCATTAACTACACGGTTGGCGAAGTTGTTTCAACCCACTTCCAAATTAAATCTATTTCTTGACAGTTTCAGACCATTATTTCTTGTCAGATTCTCATTCAGTGTAAAAACTGTCACCTTTGATCTTGCCATTTTCCCTTTAGAAACTTAAAGACCTGTATCAAGTCACCTCTGAGACTACGTTTTTTTTTAGGGAAAACAGATTCATATGTTTTAGTCGATTTTTGTATGATCTATTTTTGATATTTGGAATCAGTTTTGTGGTTCACCGTTGTATTTTTTTCTAATCTGTCAGTGTCTTTAATGAGATTTGGTGTCCATACGGAAACAGCATATTCCAAATGTGTGACGAATAAACGATTTATATAGTTTGTTAATGAGAGATGGTATATAGCTTGTTTTACAAATATATAAATATACATATATTTCTAAATAGAAATGTAGTAGCACATTTGTAAATAACACACAGGAACCCACAGTCGGAGAAAGAATAAACTTCGAATAAAGAATAATCCTATATTTCGGCTATCAACTGTAGCCCTCCACATACCATATATATATATATATATACACATACATATATATATATGCATACACACACACACACACACACACACACACACACACACACACATATATATATATATATATATACATATATACATATATATATATACATATATATATATATACATATATATATATATTAATAGATATATATATATATATTATTATATATATATATATAGAGCGAGAGAGAGAGAGAGAGAGAGAGAGAGAGAGAGACGGAGAGAAAGGTTACGAATCTAAAAAAGAGATCAAGAGAAATTATTTTATGCTAACTGGCAATTAGACTAACGAGCTTGAAGCATCAATGTGAAGTGTCGATTCACTGACACGCTTTCTTAGAAATGCTGCCTATTAGATTTACTACCTCTGTCCTTCGGCTATGATTGACATTATGTAATATAGCCTCTTCCGGGAATGACCATGTGGCCCTATCCAGAATCGTTTTAACGTCTTATAGATCAGCAGGTAGGTGCAGAGAGAGATATATAAGTAGGTAGGTAGGTAGGAAGGAAGAGAGGAGAGCGCACGCACGCACAAATACTATATATATATATATATATATATATATATATATATATATATATATATATACACATATATATACATATATATATATATATATATATATATATATATATATATATGCATGTATGTATGCAGATGAAATCACTTGAACGCGTGATTCTAATTATGCCGGCATAATATATATATACACACACACACACATATATATATATATACACACACACACACACACACACGTATATTCTACACACTTTTATTCTTGCGGGTTAAAATTCTACCTGTGTGTTGTCAGTGAAAAATTCACCTCGAAAATTTTTGGCTAACACTAAACTGTTAAAAGCAATTTAGATGTGAACCACGGGATGGATATAGCTAACCCTTCCTTGCCAAGCGGGACTTTTCCTTACGTTTGTACTGTCGGCAGATGATTTTATTCATGTCCTAGGTAGCATGGAGGTAAAATGCGTGTGAATATTACATATATATATATATATATATATATATATATATATGTATATATATATATATATATGTATATATAATATATATATATATATATATATATATATAACGTATATATTTTTTCCTAGGTAACATGGTAAGAGCAGTCCAGATGGAATACATTTACCTATATTTCTCAATACATTTACCTATATTGATCAATTTATTATCTATTATCAATTAATTCGTCTATTCATTGAAATATCTATTCATCTATTCATTTATTTTTAATATTTATCTATATACCATTGATTAATTCGTCTATTTTCACTTTATCTATTCATCATTATAAATAATACTATTTATATTTATGTGCTCGAAGTCCTGGCATTCTACTAACCTTTTTGGCAACTTCTTCAATAGCGATGTCTTCAATTCCTGCAATATATGATTCCCTTCTCCTTTGGCTCTCAATTGCACCAAATGCCAGACAGGATCCTCCTCCTCCTCCTCCTTTCCTCCCTCAGTCGACGCTTTCTGATCTGTGCGCTCGGCTGTCTTCTTCTATTTGTCTTGCTGGTTAATTGCCCTCCCTCTGATCCTCCTCCTCCTCCTCCTCCTCTTCCTCCTCTTCTTCCTCCCTCCTCTCTGTCCTCTTCCGCCTCCTCTTCCTGTATCCTCCTCCTCTTCTTCATCTGTGTCCTCCTTTTCCTCCTGTTCACGTTCCTTCTCCTCCTTGTCCATTTCCTCCTCTTCTTCCCCCTCCTCATCCTCCTCTCTGTCCTATTCCTCCTCCTCTTCCTGTATTCTCCTCCTCTTCTTTATCTGTGTTCTCCTCTTTCTCCTATTCATGTTACTTCTTGTCCTTGTCCATTTCCTATTCTATTTTTATCTTCCTTTTCCCGCTCCCCCATCCTCCTCGTCCTCTTCCCCTATCTTCCTCCCTATCTCCTTCTCGTCTCTTCCTCCTCCTCCAACTCCTCCTCCTTCCCCTCTTCTGTCTCCTTCCCCTCCTCTTTCGTCATGTTTTGGTCAACTTTATCACAACTTTCTCCTACCCGCCCTTATTAACCTCCTTCCCCTTGCCAGTCCCTTCCCCCTCCCCTGACGGGCGTGTGGGCTTGCTCTCACGCCCTTACGACGGCCCTGACGCCCTCGCCGCCCGTGAAGGAAGCGCCCTCTCACCTCCGAGGTCAAAGGGACGAAGGAGGACGCGAACAGTGACTTCGGTATCATCTTCGTCTTCAACAGTCACCTTCTGAAGGAAGAACCTTTCTCTCCTCCTCCTCCTCTTCCCAGTCTTCCTCCTCCTCCTCTTCACATTCTTCCTCCTCTTCCTCCTGCTCCTGTTCCTCCTCCTACTCCTCGCCCACCTTCACATCCTCCCATTCTTCCTCCTCCCCTACCCTCACTCCCAAATCCTCCTCACCCTCCTCCTACCACTACCCCATCCTCCTCCTCTTCCTACTCCCCATTCTCATCACCTCCTACTTCCCATCCTCCTCCTTCTCTCACCCCCCATCTTCCTTCTTCAAATCCCCATCCTCCTCCCCCCATTCCCCCATCCTCCTCCTCCTCCTCTCCATCCTCCTCCTTACCCTCCCACTCACCTTCCTCCTCCTCATTATTCTTCTACTCTCCCTTCCTCCTCCTCCTCCTCCTCCCACTCCCCATCCTCTACTCAACCCTCCTCAGCCTCCTACTCCCCTTCCTCCTATCACTCCCTCACCCACCTTCTCGCCTTCCGCATCCTCATCATTCTCCTATTCATCCTTCCTCAGCCTCCTACTCCCTCTTCTTCATTTTCCTACTCCCCCCCTGAACCTCCTACTCTCACTTCCCAATCTTCCCCCTCTCCTCCATCCTCATCCTCCCACTCACATTCCTCATCCTCATCATTCTCCTATTCACCCCTCATCCTCCTACTCCCCTTCCTCATCCTCCTACTCCCGCTCCTCATCCTCCTACTCCCCCTCCTCATCCTCCTACTCCCCCTCCTCATCCTCCTACTCCCCCTCCTCATCCTCCAACTCCCCCTCCTCATCCTCCTACTCCCCCTCCTCATCCTCCTACTGCCCCTCAATCATCCTCCTACTCCTAATCCTCATCCTCCTACTCCCCCTCCTCATCCTCCTACTCCCCCTCCTCATCCTCCTACTCCCCCTCCTTATCCTCTTCCTCCTACTCCCCCTCCTCATCCTCCTACTCCCCCTCCTCATCCTCCTACTCCCCCTCCTCATCCTCCTACTCCCCCTCCTCATCCTCCTACTCCCCCTCCTCATCCTCCTACTCCCCCTCCTCATCCTCCTACTCCCCCTCCTCATCCTCCAACTCCCCCTCCTCATCCTCCTACTCCCCCTCCTCATCTTCCTACTCCTCCTCATCCTCCAACTCCCCCTCATCCTCCAACCCCCCCTCGTCATCCTCCAACCCCCCCTCGTCATCCTCCTACTCCCCCTCCTCATCCTCCTACTCCCCCTCCTCATCCTCCTACTCCACCTCCTCATCCTCCTACTCCCCCTCCTCATCCTCCTACTCCCCCTCCTCATCCTCCTACTCCCCCTCCTCATCCTCCTACTCCCCCTCCTCATCCTCCTACTCCCCCTCCCCTCATCCTCCTATTCCCCCTTCCTCATCCTCCTACTCCCCCTCCTCATCCTCCTACTCCCCCCTCCACCACCAATTCCATCTTTTTTTTTTTTTTTTTTACCCGTTCCATCTCCTCTTCCTCCTCCTCCTCCTCTTGTCCTTCGTCTGAATGATCTTCTGTTTTTCCTTTTCCTTCCCGACGTCTTCTATCGACAAGATACGCTTGCCCGACCCTTCTGAAACGTCTCCCTTTCCTCTTCTCATTTATGCATTATCTCTCTGTTTATTCTTCTTTCCCTCACATTCTCTTCCTCCTCCCACGTCTCATTCCGCTCTACTTCTTCCGACAAATTCTTCTCTCATTATCTTCTTCGTGTTTCGTTGTTCTCCTTCCTCTACACAATTCTTCTTGGCTCTTCTACTTCCCTTCTCTCCGTCTTTCTCTAATTCTGTTTTCCTCGTCTTCTTCTTTCCTCACCTTCTCTCCGATTTTTACACTTTTTTTTTCTTTATCGACTTCTTTTCTCTTTCATCTCGTCCAACCTTACTTTACTTTCACATTTTTTAACCAAAATTCCTTTCTCTATCTCCTTCGTCCTTTTTCTTTTTCGACCTCCTCCTGTCCCACCTTTTCCATCTTTTTAATTCTATATTTTCTCTTCTTGTTCGTATTTTCTTTCTTTATAGAATATGTTCATGTTTCTTCCCTTCTCTCCTTTTTATCTCCTACTTAATCCCTTTCCTTCTCCTCCTTCCTACTTCCCCTCCTACCTCCCTTCCCACTTCCTCTCCTCCTCCCCATCTACTCCCCCTCCTACCTCCCTTCCCACCCCCTCCTACTCCCCATCTACTTCCCCTCGTACCTCCCTTCCCACTCCCCCTCCTACATCCCTTCCCACTTCCCCTCTTACTTCATCCACTTCCCCTCGTACCTCCCTTCCCACTTCCTCTCCTACTCCCCACTCCCTCCTACCTCCCTTCCCACTTCCTTTCTTACTCCCCCTCCTACCTCCCTTCCACTTCCTCTCCTACTCCCTTCCCACTCCCCCTCCGTCCCTTCCCACTCCCCCACCTCCCTTCCCACTCCCCCTCCTACCTCCCTTCCCACTTCCTCTACTACTCCCCCTCCTACCTCCCTTCCCACTTCCTCTCCTACTCCCCATTTACTTCCCCTCGTACCTCCCTTCCCACTCCCCCTCCTACATCCCTTCCCACTTCCTCTCCTCCTCCCCATCTACTCCCTCTCCTACCTCCCTTCCCACCCCCTCCTACTCCCCAACTACTCCCCCTCCTACCTCCTTCCCACTTCCTCTCCTACTCCCCATCTATTCCCCCTCCTACCTCCCTTCCCACTTCCTCTCCTACCTCCCTTCCCATTTCGTCTCTCACTCCCCAACTACTCCCCCTCCTACCTCCTTCCCACTTCCTCTCCTACTCCCCATCTACTTCCCCCTACCTCCTTTCCCACTCCCTCTCCTACCTCCCTTCCCACTTTCTCTCCTACTCCCCATCTATTCCCCCTCTTACCTCCGTCCCACTTCCACCTACCCCATCTACTTCCCCTCGTACCTCCTACTCCCTCTCCTACCTCCCTTCCCACCCATCTACTCTCCTATTTCACCTTTTACTTCTTCCTACTCCTCCATCTATCCCACCTACTCCTCCATCTACCCCTCCTACTCTTCCTACTTCCCTACCTACTCCTCTGCTTCCACTCCTACTACCCCTCCCATTTATAATCCTTGTTATTTTCTTTCATCCCTTTCTACTCTGTGTTCTCCTCCAGTCCGGTTTCTTCTTCTTCTTCTTCCCATTCTTATTCTCAGCGTCATTTACTTTCTCAGTGTCTCTCTCCCTCTTCCTCTTTACCCCTTTCTTTTATTCCTTACCTTCCTTTTGCCGTTTCTCTCTCCCTCCCTCCTCCTCCTCTTCCTCTTCCTCAGTCACCTCCTCCTTTCCCTCCTCCTCATTCTCCTCTTGTTCATCATCATCAACATCCTTCCCCTCTTCCCTTCCTCGTTCCCCATCCACCTCCCTCTCCTTCCCTCTTCCTCCTCCACACCATCGAATGCCTATTAATTTATTTCGCCTCCTCAGCTTCATTTATTAACTTTTTCCTCTCATTCTTTTTATTCCCACCTCCTCAAACTCCCGAATTCTCGTCTTGCTTATTCTCGAATTAATCAGAAGTCTCCGTCACCGGCCATTTTGCTCCCTCCCACTCTCGGTTCCAAGTTAAAAGATTCCGATCCCATTCCTAATTCTTCACCGAAAGATTCCAAACCCTTTTTCCAAACTGGTCGGGGAGAGAGCGATGGCCACCTTCGTTAAGATCTCACCCAGCTTTATGTTTTGTCTTTTATTTACAGTTTTCCTTTCTTCCTGCTTTCCTTCCTTTCTTCCTTCTTTCCTCCTTCCTCCCTTCCTTCCTTCCGTTCTTCTCCCTTGTCCTTCTTTCCTTCCTTTCGTTCCTCCTTCCTTCCTTCCTTCTGTTCTTCCCTCTTGTCCTTCTCTCTTCCATTCCATCCTTCCCTCCATCGCGGTGGGCATGGCAATGACTATGATCACGTTACATTCTATGTTGACGAATAAACAGTTTGGCTACCGAGAATGCTCAACGGAGATAAACAACACCCCCTCACCCATACATACACAAACATATACATGTATACACACACACGTCTACGATATATATATATATATATATATACATATCATATATATATATACACATATATACATATATATACACACACACATATATATATACATATATATATATATATATATATATATGTATATATATATATATATATACATATACATGTATATATATATATATAATATATATTGTATATTATATATGCATATATATATTTATATATACACATACACACACACAAACACACATATATATATATATATATATATATACATATATGTATATATATATATATATATAGAAACAGCTTGACAAGAGACGGAATAAATGCAATAGTGTCACGTGATACGCAAGGGAGGCAAAGATAAATGACATTGATATTTTGACAACCACAATGAGAAAAGGGAGATTATCATTTAAAGACTACATATCTTATATATATTTTTCGCTATTTTATATAAAAAAAATCCTATGGCAATTTTATCATGTGGGCCAAGGTCACCAGGTGACCATAAAGCACCCGGCCAATGAACCTCTTCCTCTTCTTGTTCCTCCTCTTCCTTCTCGTTCTGTTTCTCCTCCTCGTCCTCCTCGTTCCCTTCCTCCTCCTCGTTCTCTTCCTCTTACCCATTCGTTTCCTGCTCCTCATCATCTTCCTCCTCCTCCTCCCCCTTCTCCTCCTCCTCCTCGTTCCCTTCCACCTCCTTGTTCTCTTCCTCTTACTCATTCGTTTCCTGCTCCTCATCATCTTCCTCTTCCTTGTTCTCTTCCTCCTCCTACTCACTCTTTCTCCTCCTCCTCCATTCATTCATTCACTGCCTCTAATTCTTCTTACCCTTCCCCCTCTCAAGGCATTTTCCTTCTGTTTTCTTCCACTTTCTTTTTTCGTCCTTCCTTCCCCGTCTTTCACTTTATCATTCATATCTTCTTTAGCTTTTTCTTATACATCCTTGGCTTCCATCTATTTCGTTTATTCTTCTTGATGCAATTTTATTTCGATTCACTGACTTTCCACTCTTACCTTGAATTGAAGTGTGTGTGTGTGTGTGTGTGTGTGTGTGTGTGTGTGTGTGTGTGTGTGTGTGTGTGTGTGTGTGTGTGTGTGTGTGTATGTGTGTATATGCAAATGTATTTGTGTGTATATGTGTCTACGTCTGTGTCCGACTTTGTGTGTACCTGACATTGCGTGTATGTGCCTGATATTGCCTGCCTGCGTCCGTGCGTGCGTTTGTGTGTGTGTGTGTGTGTGTGTGTGTGTGTGTGTGTGTGTGTGTGTGTGTGTGTGTGTGTGTGTGTGTGTGTGTGTGTGTGTGTGTGTGTGTGTGTGTGTGTGTGTGTGTGTGTGTGTGTGTGTGTGTGTGTGTGTGTGTGTGTGTGTGTGTGTGTGTGTGTGTGTGTGTGTGTGTGTGTGTGTGTGTGTGTGTGTGCGCGTGTCCGTGTGCTTGTATCAAACGACATCCTATGTTGTTTACATTTCCCCCCTCCTTTTTGTATTCTATATATTCCCTCTTCATTTTACTCTCCTTTATACATTTAACCACTCTCATTTTTACCTAAACTTCTTATTAATGACACAATTAGTTTCATTCTATGCCCAAGTTTAGTTAAAAACACAGGCTTAATCTCTTAAGTGTTGTAGTTTATTGTATGCATTTTCTTGTCCCAAATACAATTAGGCAATTCTTTTCAGCTAAAACCAAAAGGCACACTTCTCGGTGGGGTCTCGCTCTGCTGAGTTTCCTTTCAGTGCAACGACCGTAACCACCTGAATTAAATACCCTGCTTTTTTTTTTTAATTAAATCTATAAACAACACACACGTCCCTAAGTTTACCGATAAGTTTCTTAGTGTTCATTCTAGATAACAGATGGCTATGGGGTCCCGACACCCACAAATAGTCCTCCGGGTTCGCCTCGAGTGGAAATATAAAAATCGACTTAAATTCAACACAAGTCAAATTCTCGCGTGCAGCATCGGATACCTGATGTACGATGATTCGATCATGCATCACAAGACTCGCGTTATAAAATATAAAGCCATTGCTGACTAACTTGTTCTTTTTTCACTCTGAATAATAATGAATGCAGAAAACGCGATAAAGCCAGTTCACAGAATTTGGGGGTCACTCAGTTACAACAAAATAATCATAACGCTAATGCCGGCATCCTCGTATACCCACTCGCATCTCGTGACGCCTAGGCAGGCGTTATCATATGGGAGAGAATGTTACAAGCTGCCATCTACTGCCAAACAGAAATGTTACTAAACTGTAGACCAACGAAATAGACTTAGTAATCATGTACTGAGCGCTGAAACTATCGGTTGTATTAAGGAAAGGTTTGACAGTTTTATGGATGGGGATGACAGGTGGTCATGGACATGGATCTGCCTAGTATAGGCGTTATGCTCTCTTTCAGTCTCCTTCATTCTTATGTTCTCAATTTTTATACACAGACTGAGCCTTACTGTTGTCAAGAAATTAGTTCTGATTAATTAATAATAATCGACTTATCTTCTCATTTTGGTTAATCTTTCCTATACATGTAAACCATTCCATATTCTCTCAATTCCTTCCTCATTTTTTCTTATTTTACCAAAGTCTTTTCTCTTTGCGATTTTACATTTGTTTAACTTATTTTTCATTTCATTTCCCCTCCCACATCTACCACTGAATACATATTCCCCCTCCCCTTCCACCTCTAGTTTCTTTCCATTCTTTTCTCTCACTTTCGATTCTCCCCTCTTTCCCTAGAGACTCTGATCTCCCTCCTCGTTGCTTATATTATGTATCCAGTCCTCACCTCTTCACTTGTTCTCTCACTCACAATCTTTTTCTCTCTCGCTCTTTTTTCTCCATCTCTTTCCCTCCCTCCTCCTCTCTCACTCTCTCTCTCACTCTCACTCCCTCACCCTCTCACTCACTCACCCTCTCACTCACTCACCCTCTCACTCACTCACCCATCCACTCAATCACCCTCTCACTCACTCACTCACCCTCTCACTCACTCACCCTCTCTCACTCACTAACCCACTCACTCTCTCTCACTCACTCTCACTGTGTGTGTGTGTGTGTGTGTGTGTGTGTGTGTGTGTGTGTGTGTGTGTGTGTGTGTGTGTGTGTGTGTGTGTGTGTGTGTGTGTGTGTGTGCGCGCGCGCGTGCGCGTGGGTGTGCGTGTGTGTGTTTTCCACTCCAACACTCACGCTACGCCGCCAATTCCCTTTCTCCCTCACTCCATATTCATCTTTTTCATTCCCCCTATCTAACCTATCTCCCCTTATCCTCCTCTATCCCCTTTCTGCTTTTTCTTTCCTCCCATCCCCTCCCCTCCTCCTCTCTCCTCCTCTTCACTTTTCTTTCCTTCCCCTCTCCTTCTATACACAGCAGTTCAGTCCTGTAACATTTCCCCCGCCCTCAGGCAAATCAAAACCTCCCTTCTCTTCTTCCTCCTCCTCCTCCTCCATCCCCTTCTCCTCTCCTCCTCCTCCTCCTCTATCCCTTCTTCCTCCTTCATCCCCACCTCCTCCTCCTCCTTTATCTACTCGTCTCCCTCCTTTACCTGTTTCTCCTTACGTATTTACTTCTTATCTACTTCTCATGTATCTAGTTCTCCTCATTTATCTCCTCCTCCATTTCTATCTCATCCTGGTTCTCTATCTCCTCCTCCTGCTCCTCTACCTCCTCCACCCGTTCCTTTATCTCCTCCTCCTGCTCCTCTATTTCCTCCTCCCGTTCCTCTATCTCCTCCTTTCCCCTCCTCCATCTCCTCCCTCTCCTCACCCTCCTCCATATCCTCCCCTTTGTTCTATATCTTCTTCCTAGCCCCTCCATATCCTCCTTTTCCTCCTCCTCCATCCTCTCCTCTCTCTCCTCCTCCATTCCCTCCTCTTTCTCCTCCTCCATCCCCTCCTCCTCTTCCTCCTCCTCCTCTCCTGGGGACGGCACCTATGTGTCCGTGTAGCGAAGGAGTTGAGGTCTAACTGTCTCGAAGGATTCGGAGAGTTTCCGAGTTCTGGAAGGGGTCTGTGTGCATTTCATTATAACTGTATTGAGAAATGGCCTGTTTTGAGAAAGTGCACCTCACAAGATCGGCGGGGGTCAGCTGGTTTTGTGTACATTTTTCTTATAAATCTATTTCGTCCTATTGCACGCGAGTCTTTCGTGTCTTCAAAACTATTTTTTTTCACTTTTTTTTTTTTTACTCTTTTTACTCTTTTCAATGTAGTTTCTCTTTTCTGGTGAGGGGTCCTCTTTATCCCATTTTCTCTCTATGTTCTCTCTTCCGTTTTCATCTCTATTCTCTCTTTCAATTCCCACTCCTTTACTATCAATTCTACTCTCAGCCTCTCTCTTTATTTCTATTTTTTCAGTCCTTGAATTTTACCTCCCCATCTCTCTTTTTTTCACCCTCTCTCATCTCCTCTTTTTCCCCCTTTCTAGTGTACCCCAACTCGCCTCTCTTCCACACTCTTTCCCAACACTGACTCTCCTCTCTTCTACCTCTTCTTCCTGGCTCACACGTGTATCTTCCCTTCCTTTTCTCCCATCATGCCCTCCTTTCTATCTCTATCTCGATTACCAAGTGCCTCCTCTTCCATCATGTACCTCCTGTTCCACTCCTTTCTGTTCTGCCCCTCCCCCCCTCATCGTGTCAACCCTCCCCTCCCCTCCTCTTCTCTGTGTTCCACTCCCCTTCCCTCCTCTCCTCTCAACCATTCTCCCCTCCCCTCCCCTCCCCTCTTCTCTGTGTTCCCCTCCCCTTCCCTCCTCTCCCCTCCCCTCTTCTGTGTTCCTCTCCCCTTCCCTCTTTTCTGCGTTCCCCTCCCCTTCCCTCCTCTTCTCTCCCCTCTTCTCTGTGTTCCCCTCCCCTTCCCTCCTCTCCTCTGTGTTCCCCTCCCCTTCCCTCCCCTCCCCTCCTCTCCTCTCCTCTCCCCTCCCGTCCTCTCCCCTTCCAATTTCAATCAGTGGCTCCCCTTTTCACTTCCCTCTTTCTCCCTCCCTCCCTCCCCTCTTCCTTCTCTTTCCTTGCTATCTTCCTCTTCCTCTGCCCTCCCTCTCTTATTACCTCACTCTTCTCTCCCTTCCGTTTCTTCCTTTCTATTACCCTCTTCTTTTTCTATCCTCTCTCCTCCTTTCTCTCTCTCTCTCTCTCTCTCTCTCTCTCTCTCTCTCTCTCTCTCTCTCTCTCTCTCTCTCTCTCTCTCTCTCTCTCTCTACCGCTGTCCATGAAAACAAACCCTCTTCCTCTCCCCATCTTCTCCCTTCCCCCCTCTCTTCTCCCTCCTCCCCTCCTACTCCTCTTTTCTCCCCCTCCTTTCAGTTCCCTACATCCATTTTTCCTCAAACACACCTCCCTCCCTCCCTTCCCTTCTTTCCTTTCTTCTTCGTCTCACCTCCGCTCTTTCCCTTCTTTTTCCCTTTCCTTTCTCCACCTACCCTTCCCTTCCTTTCCCTCAACAAAATCTCTCTACACTACACATTCTACTTTAATTCTCAACTTTTCTACCGCCGTTCATACTTCATTTATCTATTTATTTTTCCTCTTCTCTCCCCCAAACAACTCCCCTCTTCTCCCCTCCCCTCTTCTCCCCTCCCCTCTCCCTCCCGCCTTCCCTCCCCTCATTGCAAAACACTCCATCTCCGGAACTAATAGAGTCAAAGCAGCTTCCATCGTACCATCTCTCTCTCTCTCTCTCTCTCTCTCTCTATCCCTCCTTCCCTCTTCCCTTTCTTCCCTCCTCCCCTCCAACCATTCTTCCCTTCTTCCTTCCGTTGTTTCGTTCCTCCTTCCTTTCAATCTTGCCTCCTCCTCTCTTTCCTTGTTCTCTCCTTCCCTCCTTTCTTATCCCTCCTGCCTTCCCTCGCTCCCTCCCTCCTTCCTTCGTATCCTCGTTCCCTCCCTCATTCCTATCCTCACTCCCTCCCTCCTTCCCTCCCTATTTCTTTCCCTCGCTCCCTCCTCCTCCTTCCCTTCCCTTGCTCCCTCCCTACTTATTTCCCTCCCTCCTCCCTTCCTTCATATCCTCACTCCTTCCCTCCTTCCTTCCCTTCCTCCCTACTTCTTTCGCTCGCTCCCTCCCAAAACCTTTCCTCTTTCTCATACACTCACACCCATTCTCTCTAACCTCTCTCCCTCACCCACTCTCCCTTCCACCCCACTTTCTCCTCTTCCCTCTCCTACTATTTATCTTCTACAAGCTTTTTCTCCCCGATTCATTTAATCTCCATAATTTTCTCATCTTCTTTCCTACATCTCATTTTCTTCCTCGTTTTGCATCAATCATTCCATCCCATCCCATCTTCTTCCCTCTCTCCTCTTTTTACTCTCTTCCCTCCCTCTCTTAGCCCTTCCCATCTATCACGTCCCTCACTCTTTTCAGTTGAAGAGAAATCTATCTCCATTCTCGTTACTTCTCCATCTCTGCCCTCACTCCCTCACTCCCCTCCTTCTTTTATTATATCACTCAACTATACTCCCTATTCACATCGATTCACAACACTTCATTACATTTCGTTTATTCCTCTTTATAAAACTTTGTCTGTAGTGTTTGCCTTCTGCTGAAACGAAATAATTTGGTACTTGACGAAGGAATCATGCAGTTTAATGAAACAAAATACTTAACTATGCGGAAGTTTGAAAAGGTCGTTATCCAAATTTTGGCGATATTTGCTATGCTTCCACTATACTGAACATACAATTATCCCAATGAAATTAAAAAATTTAATGTTGAAATAGAAAAAAAAATAGATGTGTAACTGCACGAGGTACATTTTATAGAAAAGTCAACAATGGGTATGAAAAATACCCTTGTATGAAATTCTCCAATTCTCACGGCACGAGTTGAATACGAGTATATTAATGAAAAAGACATTTATCCGTATTAATGATAACATGAACGAAAACGCTTTCCTTGTTAAGGTTAACACGAATGTAATTAAACTGATAGAGATTTTAAGAGAGTAATTAGACGCATATGAAAAAGAGAGGACGAGCTGAGAGCACACCAGCAAACAACAATAACGCGAGTGCAATTAAACACATTACTATTATTATTAAACTAAACGGAACAGTTGTAGTGGGAAGAGCGCTGGCAGAAAAAAATAGATTAAGGACGAGATGGCGAGTAAGGTAGGAATTCAAACGTTACACGTACACGCATGCACGCACGCACACACACACACACACACACACACACACAACTCGTGGCGCAGTTGGTAGAGCTCCCGTCTGCCACTAAAAATATCGCTGCGCTGCGGGTTGTTACTCCAACTCTCGTGGGCGGGGAGTTGGGTGTGTGTGTGTGTGTGCGTGTAAGGTCACAGCATTACCCATAGATTGGTCATGTACGAGCTCTGAGCTCTCTTCCGGGAGGGAAATAGCTGTCGATCACGAGTCCAACACGTGATCCAAGGCCATGGTGGATCACACACACGCACACACAAGACAGAAAGAAATGAAATATTGATGGTATCTAAAGTGATCAAATAACAAAACGAGTGAGAATCTTATAACTATCCTAGAACTCAAACAGAAAATAAACAAACATGAATTAAGGCAAAAAAAATCAATTAGGAGAAAACGATAGTAGGTTCCTCAGACATGTGTGGACGCCAAGGAAGATTGAGTATCTAGACGTCCGAGTGTTTCAACTCTCGCATATTAGATTAAGATTTACAAGAATCTCGTCCTCCCTTTGAAAGGTCTTATATTTAGTCCTGAAAAATGTATACCCGACCTCTTCAGTCGTTATGAGCCGATTTATTAACCAAGAATGCAGCCATGAAACAGGTAGTGCATGGTAACAATGATGGTATACTAGTACCATCCTGTGGGGGTTGGTTGGCCGGAGACTCCTAAAGAATACGTTTCCCATTTTCTAATCGTCTCCTATTTGGACTACACGAGTCTGCAATACACACACCTTACAAGTAAGAGAACAACTGATATGGCGACAAAACCGAAAAGAAGGAAATCTTAGACTCAATTGACTAAAGACTTTTTCTTCTGTATAAGGAGAATTGCCAAGTCATGTCACGAACACAAACACACACAAACTTACTTTATAATCATTCCTATCACACCACTATGGGGATGAAAAGTCATCATTTAACATCCTCTCTACCAATCCTCCACATCTTACTTTTTGGGTCATACAAAATGCAGCGAGGCAGAGCTCGCAGAGTCTGACAGCAGGAGATTATTTACAACGCTGCTTTAACGCAAGGTCATCCTTACCTAAGCCATTCAGAATAGTTCACGATGCAGAAAAGCTCCCTTCAAACCATGCCACTTGTTCGTCAATTTACAATCTCCTTTCAAGCACTCCCAAATTTAACCCTCTCCCTCTCCTGCTCCACAGATATTCCTCATACATCTAACATCACTTTCACCCCACATCCAGGTACAATATTCTTCATCTCAAGTTTACCCCATCCACGTGTATTTTTGACAATGCTAGTTTTCACTCATTCATTCTATCCATATACCCAAACCAGCACATCACACTCATTCATCCTATCCCTATTCTCTGCCTTAAATAAACACTTCTCCCTATCCATTCTTGTAACAACTTTCATATATCTTAAATATTTGATAGAGGATAAAATGTGTGTGTGTGTGTGTGTGTGTGTGTGTGTGTGTGTGTGTGTGTGTGTGTGTGTGTGTGTGTGTGTGTGTGTGTGTGTGTGTGCATCACATCTGAATTACAATATCGATGTGATCATTGGGTACATTTGCTTGGGTAGATGACTAACTGGACGGGTTTTTATATAACTGCAGATATATACATTAAGAACAGTATTTCTATCACTGACCAATCTATAAAATTGAGATGTATTTCATAATGGCAACAGGAATCATTAAATGCATTTGATGAAAATCGTACTTTACATTAGATTCATCTGTTTACGGTAGATATTATACAAAAGCATTAGACGAATTTCATAACATAATAGAACAGATTTGTTGAAGAACAACAACAGACATTAGGTGCATTTCCCAATGAAAACAGGACAGAAGACTTATTTGCTACTTAACAGCAAAAACTAAATACATTTGCTAATCAAAACAGAAATAGATGCAGTTACTGATAAAAAAAAAATAGACTCATTTATCAATGAAACTAAAAGCAATACTCTTTGGAAGCATTTCGTGAAAACAACAAAATACTTTCAGTACATTTGATAATAGCCACCAAAGAGTACAAAACATTACTTTACTAAGCTGCAAAGAGATATAGTGCGTAAAGTGTAGCAACCTTTATGACATTTTTTATACAAATTCATCAGTTACGTTGCATAACTTCATATACATTTGTAATTATACTTCCGGGTGCTCACTCACGTTTAGCTGCATCAATATTCCAAAGGTATTAATGTGTGGTCAAATATTCACATGTCCAGGGTCAGGTTCACATGTTCTATACATACATGTACGTTAGTGAGTGTGTGTATACACACATGTGCACACGCGTACACACATGCATACTTATATGTAAATGAAAGATTAACTAAACCATTTACTCCATAGACCTCAGTATACAAATGTACAGGTA
>NC_134785.1:65213082-65233082 GCF_046742065.1 Oratosquilla oratoria | reverse complement strand
TCGATTCTTCATCTATGTCTATGATTGAGTAATTAAATCACTATGTGAGGAGACCTCAAATGTCAAAACATACTCTGTACAGATTCAGTCCTGCAACTGAATATAGCTGTCCGGAATGCGTCAGAATAAGACATATTAAGTGGATTAACCCATAACAACAAAAAATAATAATAAAAGCTTTCGATCCTGTGATTACATCGGCATTCTTTGGCACTGGGCCACTCTGGCACCTTCAGAGCTCCCCCTCTCCTCCATCTCCTCCCCCCTCCCCCTCTCCTTCCCCCCCTCCCCCCCCTCAATCTCCCCAGAGGTGTTCGTGGGTCTCATCTCACGTCATATTAAACCCGCACACGTCGAATTAGCCCATCTCACGTCACATTAGGACCCCATCACGTCATTACCGGTCAGCCCTCACGGCGGATTTTCAAATCAATTGTCTTAACAGCCTCTCACGACGGAACGGGGCGGTGGAATTCTCGGGGGAGTCGGTGAAGTAATCCGACATTTTGCAAAGTTACTAAGTAGACTTCCTAAGTTTGGCTACCGGGATTTGGGGCTAGGGGGGGAAGGTGTTACGAAATAATTTGGAGATTATGCAAAGCTGGAAGGGCCTCCAGGGTCCTTATCAGGGCCTTCCTCTGGTACATGATGAGATGGCAGATTAAATAACAAGGCCTCGCTTTCATGGTGGACATGTGTTCCGCATCAGGGAAGTCGGCTGGGGAATACGAGTGAAGATTTGTTATATTCAGTGTTAAAATAGAGTTTTTTGTGTGTTAGTTCTACCACCAGACACAAGGATTGACGAGTGGCCGGCACACGAAAGTCAACTTTTTTTATTATTATTATTTCTATTTGTTTTTTATTACTGTTATTTTTCATTATCATTTATTATTTCTATTATCATTTTCATAATTCTTATTATTTTTATAATTCTATTATTATCATACTTTCCTTATTATTATCATTGTTATTACTATTGTTATTATTTCTTGTTACACACTCGGCACCATAACTGTACGAGCAAATCACGTCACTGGCCTGAAAGGATTATAAAAGGAAGTTTTAATCCGTTACGAATAACTCTGTTTACCACTTGTCAAAATGGGATTTATAAAGTAGCTAACCTTGTTAGTTAATTGAGGCCTGTCACAACGTCCTGTCGTCAACGTGCCCCCATCTCAGCCGGGGTAGCCAAAAGCAAAAGTGTTTTGCCGTTTTCTGTACATGCGTGGCCAGCAATTACCCAAACCTGCCGGCGAATCTCTGGGTGCGTACAATTAAGGGCTTCATGAGAAGGTGGAAAGTGTTTGTGATAGGAAGGTGTTGGACAATCCTTTCTGTCTGTACGTGTGTCTGTAGGTGTGTTTGTGCGTTTGTGTATGTGCGTTTGTGTGTATGTGGGTTTGTGTGTGTGTGCGTTTGTGTGTGTGTGTGTGTGTGTGTGTGTGTGTGTGTGTGTGTGTGTGTGTGTGTGTGTGTGTGTGTGTGTGTGTGTGTGTGTGTGTGTGTGTGTGTGTGTGTGTGTTCTGTGCCTGTGTGTGTAAGTGCGTCTGTATCTGTGTCTTCCTATGTCTGCCTGTATCGTTGTGCCTGCGAGTTTTTAAGGCGTTAGGCAAGCCTCCCAGCAGTGTTGACATAAATATTTTACGATACGTTCGAATCGGTACTCCAAACACCCACCTCACTGCCAATACTCAACGACCTCGAGTAAAAGGGATACAAAAGAGCAAGAAGGTCGAGTACCAAGGTCCAGTGATGTTTAATTAACGTAGTGCGCGGCGTTAGAAAAAAAAATCCCCTTTTCGACAAGTTACATGTAATTTTCATCCATCTTCGTCCCATGTCAATATAGCCTGTTATGACTCATTCGGAGCTATTAGACAAACAATTCTCCTGTCATAGTTTCTTACGTTACATGTCCCGTTACGGCTACTTACGTTACATGTACTGATACGTTGATGTTGTAGGTAACGGGGTCAGGAACCTGTGATGGTATTTTCAAAGTGAATTTGTGTGTAGCATATACGAGTATACCACAAGTCAAACACCTTTTTTACGCTATTACTACGCGACGATTCCAATCAGTTTCAGGAAACTTGGGTTCTGAAACTTACTTCCAAAGACTCTTTCAACCTTATATTTGTACGAGACCTTATTGACCAACTGTCTGAGAGTGAGATAAGATGGACAGAAAATCTGTATATTTCGACCACTATCTGTGGTCCTCTTCAGCAGAATGTCAACGATTTTTATATTTGTATGTACCAATGTCTTCCTCATGAAGGGTTAGATGAACTAAAATAGACTCCCCACACCAATGGTAAAAAGCAATTTACCATATTTGCCAGCTTATAAGCCGCACCCTCGTATATGACACATCCCCTAATTAACAAGAATATTTAATGGAAAATATATATTCATTCACCCAATGAAATATATATTCAAAGTGGTTTTGTAGGGAAATGTATGACTGTGTGTATCCATTATATGGCCGCATTAGACGCAGGGGAATTTTGTGATACATTTAAAAAGCGCGTCTTACACGCCGGCAAATACGGTATACCAAACTCAAATTACACAAGTTTAATTCAGACTTTCTCCAGAAGAGCCTGACTAGCCGAGGGGAAACCAGCATCGTCACAGTGTTAATTAGCGCCTCGAGATTAGATATCGGATTCCTGCTCACTGTAACAAGAGGACAAACTATCCCCCCCTTATTCTCACCCCCTCCCACGACCCTCCACCCCCCCCCCTTTCCAACTCTTCCAGGATGTCAAATTAGACAAGGATCTGATGAATTCGCAGACGGACGGAGTGTCAACAATGAGCCTTAATCAGTCCCTGGAAATTAAATTAACGAGCTTTGGCCTTTTTACTTTTAATCATTACGAACTCTATAAACAGACCGGTCTCTATGTTTGGAGTTTTCATATTTGGAATCTCTAAAACGTGGTATTCTCCAATATACATTCAGTACGAAAATGTTTTACAAACTGATTTTTCAATGTATAAAGTTTTTTGTTTTAAATTATATCCTTCAACATATGCCATACTGAACAAGGTATAATTCCTTTACATACATTAGATGAATAAGATTAAAATTTTAGAACCATATGATGCCTTCAAAATAAGATACATGAAGCGCATTTGATAAATATTTGATAATGCTCTGCACCAGATGCACCGAATGTCAACAAAGCATCTGAGACAATTAGTTTGCTTCATCTTCAAGACTAACCCCTTCCTTAACGTGTATCACTTTTTCTCTCTGATTAACACTAAATCGTTTATATAATTCCCGTGGTACCCCCTTTGCGCTCGGGACGTAGCGTGTCTCGCTTAACGCCCCGTCAGACATTCAAGATTCTCGTCAAACGTTGTGAATTTCGAAAAGATGGAGAACGACTTCGTTTATTGTATTCTCGATTTCCCGATGGACAATTCAACAATGTGTCTAATATTCGTATAAGTTTACCCTCTCTTAGTTCGTCATTTAGCTTGTCAATATACGATGCAAAGGTGATTTGACATTTGGAGATTCGAAAAATAAAAGATTATAGCTTAAGTCGTTTCTACTCAAAGAAATTCACTTGAGTCACTTATGCTTGATAGGGCTTTAATTGTGGGTTCGAATCCTGCACTTCTCTTGGATTCCTAGAAGCGACTGGTACCTATCCCAAGAACGGAAGGGCATAGGGCAAAAAGTGACGGATTTGATTGCAGCTACGCGCCTCATGGCGTATGCTCCTCATCATATTTCGTTGCTAAACAAGCGGTTACAGACCATCTCGATTATCCCCCTCAGTATCTTATGGTACTTTTACTTTTTGGTACACTTGGAACCCCACGGTAATTGAGAAATTAAATTATCTGGAATTTTATCTTGAATAATTTCTTATTCCAACCCTTAAACTTTCTGTAGTTTTAAGAAAAGTAACATTCAGTCATGCAGGTGCATATACATACATATATAATGTCCACAACCCACATACATATACCTACAAATTACAGATAAACATTTCCACATTTATTCAGTATAAATATAAAACAATCGTTAATGAAATACTTTATCTATCTACAGTGGTATATGAAAATTTGTAATAGCAATAACAAAAATAAAACGGCAGTAATATCAAGAAAGAAATGTTGCACCTAAAGGAATGTTGTACTGTATAATGTAATTCTTCACAGTCGAAATAAAAAAAATTAATGGCTTCTCATTAATTTTCAATAATTCATCAGCACGGCCTGGGCAGAAATACTAGGAACTACTTCGCTCAAGGTAAACATTGATATAATTATAGCACATGAGGCCATACAACTGTGAAATGACGTCATCTTGATCCTCCCCATAAAGGCGAAGTCACGGACATATCGTATCGTTCGAACACGTGAAAGTTAATGAAAGAAATCGTCTCTGGGACAATCAATTAGTCAAATTATTTTTAGTAATCTAATTACTCAAAATTCGAGAGTCGTTCATCATGGTGGCCGGTCCGGTGCTTTGGTGAACAATCAGAGAAATGGGGATTCCTCTCCTAGCGGTTGCGCAAACTGTGTGCGCAGCACAAATGGATACGTACATACACACATGAATATACTAGTACATATATTTTTTCTTACCTACATGTATGCATACATACTATACATTCAAACACCCACATATAGTAATATATATATCCTCATATGATTATATACGTGCATACATACTGTACGTGAATTCATACATATACACAATCATTTTTACATGTAAACACGCACGCATACACACGTACATGCAAACACACATACACACAAACGCACGCACAAACAGGCACATGGTCACATACAGGCACACAGAGACACACGAGGATACACACAAAAACACACACGCACACAGACACACACGAGGATACACACAAAAACACACACGCACACACAATTATACTCACACAACAAACACACAATTTCGTTCGCTTTCATTTCCAGGCGCATTCTTCGTAATCACAGAGGTGGAAAACTAGTTCCTAGAATCGGTAAACTTGCATGAACACCTAGGAACCTCAACGTTGCACTATTTCTAGCAAAGTTCTCGTGCGACTGGGCCAATGCTCAATCTGACGACGAAGAGGTCTCGGTATAAAACCTTTTCAAACATCCAACAATTTGATTCGTGACTCACAGCATGGGTTCTCCAAGGATAAGTTATGTGTAACTAATCTTCTGTCTTGTCACACTAACGTCTTCAAGGCGTCAGACAACAGCGATAATTACGATATTATTTACCTTGACTTTAGCGAAGCGTTCGACGAGGTACTCTACCAAAGACAGTAAAGTTAAAGCCTATGGCATAGGAGCAAAGGTCTTTGAATGGATTAGAGCATGGATCAGTGACAGAAAACAGCGGGTCACCATAAACAATGTAAAATTCAAATTGGGGAGTGTTACTAGTGGAGTTCCCCAGGGCTTGGTTTTAGGTCCCTTACTGTTCATTATGTATGTAAACAACTTGGACAATGGGATTAATAGTGATATTAGTAAGTTTACGGACGACACTAGAATAGAACGCCTAATTAGGTCAGGAGAAGACGCTGAGATTCTGTATAAAGATTTTAAATTGTTGACATGGTCGGCGAAATGGCAAATGGACTTCAATATCTCAAAGTGCAGCGCGTTAAACGTAGGCGTATACAACCCACGAAGCAGGTATAGCTTACATAACACCTTTCTCGAGAAAACGGAGTGCGAGAGAGACTTGGAAGTTCTCCCAAGTCCTGATCTCAATTCCAAGAAACAGTGCATTATCGCCAGGAATAGAGCTCACATAGCATTAGGTTTCATTGTTAGGACGTTTACGAATACAAGTGCCGTTAGTTCGACTCATCCTTGACTATGAAGTACATTTTGAACTCCATCCTATAGAATGGACATCAATTCACTATATCAGTACGGAGGAGAATGACCAAAATGATACATGGACTCAGAAATTTACCTCACGAGGACAAGCTTAGGCACCTTAATTTACACTCCCTGGAAAGACGCAGAGTGCAGGGTAATCTTATAGTGGCGTTCGGGTGGATCATGGGCTTTATCAAAGGGTATGTAGACAAGGTCATCATAGTAAGACAACAGTGCAGGATTTCCAGTAATGTATTCAAATTTGATTAATTTAGATTTAAGAATGAAATAGACGAGAACTGATTTACCAACAGAGTGGTCAACGAATAGAACAGACTTAGTAACTATATAGTAAGCGCTGAAAATATCGGTTGTTTTAAGAAAAGTTTAGGTAGTAATGGACATGAAACTGCCTACTGTAGGTCTTATGATTTCTTGCAATTTCCTTCATTCAAATGTTTTTACATAGATTTACAACAGCAAACATTTCTGACGAGTTCTTTTGCTTTCTGACAAAGTTGGGTATAGAACACCAAGAAGTAATCAAATGTACAAATATAAAATACAAAAATTAACTAATTGATAAATTACATTTCTTTTTCATTACCGAATAAATTCTAAATCTAAAAACTGGGCTCCATTCATTCTCCTATATTGTTTTTATATATTCACATACACTTTTACACATACATGTAGTATATATATGTGTATGTACTAATGAATGAATGTTTCAACTTCATATATATTATGAACTTAACAATTAATGTCCCCAAATCTGCGAATAACAAATAAAAAGAAATATTTTTCCTCAAGAAACACAATGGGCCAGACGGAATGAATCACAAGCGCACAATATATAATTCGTCATTTGCCAAGCAAACACGCAGGACTCGTTGGCCATTCTGCAAGGTTTCTGTAATCTTCCATGCTTGCAATTATGTTTATATACCTATGCTTATCTGTACGTGTATATAATTCTGTTTAACCAACATTTTTCAGTTTATATACCTATCCATCTGTATGCATATGTGTACGTCATTGCTTAACATCCATTTTTTTCCTCCTCCTCCTCCTCCTCCTTCACTACTACAGTACTACTACTATTACTTTTCCTCCTCCTCCTCGTTTTCCTCCTCTTCCTCTTCGTTCTCCTCCTCTCCCCCTTCCTTCTCTTTCCTTCCTCACCTCCTCTTCTTCATCTTCCTTCTCCACCTCCTCCTCCTTCCCTTTCGCCTTCGGTTACACGGCACACATCCAAACGAGAATCTATTTCTTGCAAAACACAACCTAGCATAGAGTTGTCGATGGTTGCCAAGGCTTCTGTTATTCGAGTCTTCAGGTCATCTACGTCTCTGGGATGGGCGGTACATATACCAAGCCTTTCAAATACCCCCAGAGGAAGAAGTCGCATGGAGTGAGATCTGGAGACTTAGGGGGCCATTGCAGGAGCACGCGATCAGTTCGTCCGGAACGTCCGATCCATAACAGGATTAGCAGAAGAAAACGCGATCGTTTTAGCTTTTAAATGGCACCAGTTTAACCTTGCTATCATTTGTAGTTCATGATACAAGAGTTCTTGGAAAGTGACATATACTTATGGAACACACTGCATTTTCTTGTCCTCCTCTTTCTCCTCCCCTCTTGGTTCTCCTCCTTGTTGTTCTCCTCATCCTCCTCCTCCTCCACCTCCTCCCCTAAGTGAAGGGGAGCGTCAAAAGTCCACACTTTCCCCCTCTCCAACAACAATAGATCGCTCTAACCCTACCCTCCTCCTCGCAGCCCCCTCAACCCCCCCCCCGTTCCCCTAGACCTCCTCACCTCCACAAACACCTTTCCCACCTCCACTTCCACCTCCTCATCCCCTCTACTACTCTCCCTTATCAGCATCCTCCCTCCTCCCTTTTGTTGGAAACGAGAATTATCCTTATTACCTCCCGTGATAAGTGTTATTTTTCCTTTTGTCACCAGACTACTTTATTCATCTTCGCGGCACGCCCTTGATACGGTTGGGGTCTGAAACCCTCATTCTCTTCCACTCAAGAGTGATTCTGTTTCAGTTCTGTCTTCGACTTTGATTCTGTCGTGCCACCTCTTCCACACCTCCTCCTCCTCCTCGTCCTCCCTCTCCTCTTCCTTCTCTTCTGTCTCCTCTTCCTCCTCCTCCTCCTCCGTCTCCTCTTCCTTCTTCCCCTCCTCGTCCTTGTTCTCCTCCTTTTCCTTTCACTCCTCTTCCTTCTCCCCACTCCTCCTCCTTCACTTCCTTCTGCTCGCCCTCTAGCTTCCCATTTTCTTTTTATCTACATTTCTCGTCCCCTTTGTTCCCTTTATGGAATCCGACTATGAACCTTCCATCATCATGGATATTTATTACTGGAACATTTCTTTCTTCATCTATGTTCTCTGTTTACCCCCCTTCTCTCTCTCTCTCTCTCTCTCTCTTTCTCTTTCTCTCTCTTTCACAATCTCCCCTTGTGTGTGTGTGTGTGTGTGTGTGTGTGTGTGTGTGTGTGTGTGTGTGTGTGTGTGTGATTCACTACGGTGTTGGATCACGTGTTTGATTCGTGATCAACAGCTATCATCCTCCCCGATGAGAGCTGTTGGACTCGTGATCGACAGCTATTTCCCTCCCGAAAGAGAGCTCAGAGCTCATATATGACCAATCTATGGGTAATGCTGTGACCTTACACGCACACACACCCCAATTTCCCGCCCACGAGTTGAAGTAACAACCCGCAGCGCAGCGTTACTGAAATTATTTCAGCCCTGGGAGGTATTCGAACCCTGACCGCCGTAGTGACAGCCGAGAACTCTAACCACTGCGCCACGAGGTGTGTGTGTGTGTGTGTGTGTGTGTGTGTGTGTGTGTGTGTGTGTGTGTGTGTGTGTGTGTGTGTGTGTGTGTGGTGTTGGTTTGTTCATGCGTGCGTGTGCGTGTGTCCAAGGATGTGCATGCGTGCGTGTGCGTGTGTCCAAGGATGTGTATGCGTGCGTGTGCGTGTGTATATATATGTATCATACACGTGTGCAGGTTTGTCTACGTGTTTACCATGCAAGCAAAAACGACGGAAAAAACATCCATTTTCGTGTTTGTGTGGTAGATAGTACTGGAAAGAAGAAAACAAATAAAACGAAGAAGGAAAGGACTAAGACATCAGAAACAAATGATTGAAAAAGATCCGAATGGATTATCTTATCAAATCATTAAATCAACAAAGCTAACAAGAGGTGTCAATGACAACAATGGGATTAGACGAAGTGAGCGAAAGGGGAAGGACTATGGTGTGGGTAGAGCAACACTGAAAGGAGGTAAAAATTTGATTAATAATAGCAATCATAGTAATACTAATAATAGTAATAATATTAATAGTAGTAATAGTAGTAATAGCAGTAACAAGTCAATAGCAAAAAATAAATAAAATAAATAGAAATAATAAAATAATAAATGATAAAATAAATTAAATAATAAAAATAAATAAAAATAACAAAAAAAATAAATATGAAAAATAGAAATAGAATAAAAAAAAATAATAATAATAATAATAATAATGATATGAGTAATAACAATAATGATAATTATAATAGTAATAATCATACATATACCAAAGGGTTTTTCCCCTTACAAGAGAGGTAGCCAAAAAACAAAGGCATAAAAAACACTCCTACTTATTCTATCCCCACATATTCCACTCCCATCCCTCCCCTTCCTTCCCTCTTATCTTGGCTCCTCCTGGATGACGGGTCATCCTTACATCTCGCTAACTGCCCTGGGTCAAAAGCAGTGTAGCAAGACACAGCACATCCACAGCAAGGCCGCTTCATTAATTGGCGACCCCTCCTTTCCGTCCCCTCATGCAGAAATTGAGAAGGGGTGAAATCCCTTTGGGCTCCGCAAATTTATTTTTCACATATATTCCCTCGCCCCCATCCCCCACCCACTCCCCCTCATGTATCAAAGCATCATCCATACAAAACCATTCTCCATTCACCCCTATCTTCTGTCCTCTCCCGTCCTTCCTCAACAGACATTCCCCTCTTTCCCAATGCCCTTTTACCCCATCACATCCATCTCATCCTTGGTCGCCCCCTCATGTTCACTCCTTCCACCTCTGCCTTCCACACCTCTTTTACTAATATTTCTTCATTCATTCTTTCCATGTGTCCAAACCATCCCAATACTCTTTCATCAACCTAATCTCCCAACTCCCTTTCCACTTCCGCTCTCCTCCTCACCTCGTTTCTCACTCTATCCAGCCTAATAACCGCTATCATACTTCTCAGGCACCTCATTTCAAACACATTCAAACTCCTCTCTTATGTTCCATTTTTCTGCCCCATACAGTGCTGCCAGTAATATTAATCATCATCATCATCATAATAATAATAATAATAACTATAGTAACAATAATAATAATAATAATAATAATAATAATACATAACAGGGAGGAGGGTGCGTGTGTAAGCGCACGGACGTTTATATATGTACGTATGCATCTACATTATGTATTCCTACATGAATGCACACATGTATACATGCACGTATATGCATATGTATAACTACATGCATACATGTATGTATGCATATACGTACATGAATTATTCAAGGAAAAACCACTCCAGCCGAGCACAAACTCATCTTCTTGCAAACAACGCGAAGAGAAAAAAACTGTTCCAGGAGATGGACCATCGCCCCTTCCATAAAACAGCGTCATTCAACGGAGTCCGCGAGACCTCTTCCTCCATCCTCTTCAGTTTTTGGGTGAGTGCACAAAACCCATACATTATCCCTCAACAATTTCTCACCCCTTCTACAAAAAGGAGAAAAACATATACTGTCCTCAACAATTTCTCACCCCTTCTACAAAAGGAGAAAAATATATACTGTCCTCGATATTTTCTCATCCCTTCTACAAAAGGAGAAAAACATATACTGTCCTCGATACTTTTCTCATCCCCTTCTACAAAAGGAGGGAAACACATATACTGTCCTCAATTTTTTTTTTTTATATCCTTTCTACAAAAGTAGGCGAAACTGTAGATGGATGGTAACGGAGATGGAGATGGAGATGGACAGAGGTTAAGAGAATAGAAGATCAAGTTAGGGGAGGAGGAATCGGAGGAAGAAGATTGTGAAGGGCCAGGAAAGAGGCGGAGGAGGAAGAGGGTGAAGACGAAGAGGGCGAAGAGAAAGAAGAGAAGGGGAGGAGGAGGAGGAGGAGGAGGAGGAGGAGGAGGAGGAGAAGGGGAGGAGGAGGAGGAGGAGGAAGAGGAGGAGGAGGAGGAGGAGGAGGAGGAGGGGTAGAAGGATGAATAGTGGTAGTGAGGAAGATGATTATAAAGTAAAAAAATTGAAAAAATACAGAAAAAAAAAAAGACGAGGGAAGAAGAACTGGAGGTCAAGTAAGAAAAGATGGAAAACGCTGTCGACGATGACGACGACGGAAGAACAATCTGGAAGCGGAGACGCCATTCTTCACTCTTCCCCTACGGGTTCTTTGGGTCGTGTCAACACGGGTCGTGTCAACGCCTTTTACTCGAAGGGTCAGGAAAGGTTCTTCCAAGACGGAACGGGGCCGGGTCGGGCCCGAAATGGGGGCGTCATCTTTCATCTCCATCAATGATGCCGAGGGGAAATGATACATCCCTGATATTTTCCGAGGGAATAAAGCACCGACCATACTCCGCCTTCATTTCCCCCTCCCCTTTTTCTCAAACTCTCCGTCTATCAAGAGGATAAATGCGTTTATGTTTGTGTATGCGTGTAGATGGGTGTATATGCGTAACTGGTGAGAAAAGTTTCAAGAATAATAGGATATGTACACACACATATATATATATATATATATATATATATATATATATATATATATATTATATATATACATTATATATATATATATAAATATTCAAATACATACATATAACATAATACATACTTATGCCCTTTTATGAAAATGAAAGGATAATCTAGTTCCTAGTTTAGTGGTTTAAATTTTGTTTATTACACTGACCTCACGAAATTCCTTTTAGCTATAAGAGTATGAAAAAAGCTATGGTGTCATAGGGATTTTTTTTTCTTTGTTTTTTGTAAAACCAGTTTATTTTAATGACCTAAGGAGGGACCTCCAAGTGATAGACTTTCATTTTATGCACCAATGCAGACATAAAATTACAAGTATACAAAGAACAAACACATGTAGATTTTTTTTTATTTCCGTATTTTATTCCATATTTACAAGTTCCTCAATTCTTTTTTTACATAAAACCACTCAAGACAGCCCTTCATCATCTGTTTTCATTCCCATTCAGTCCTATTAATAGATTTATTCACCTTCGTTAATGCATATGTCTCCTTTTCGTTTCTCCCTTCTGTCATCACCATCACCGAAACAGTCATCGTCGTCGTCGTCATCGTCATCATCGCCATAAACACCATTCGATCCAATCCCCGCTGTCCTCTCGTTCTTGTCATTTCACTTGTTTTTCTTTTGGTCGTTCCTCCCTCTCCTTCCTTTTCATTTCTTCCCCTCTCCTCCTGGTCTTTCTTCTTCACACTTCCAGGAAGTCTTGATCCTCCTCACCTACTCTCCACCACAACCCAACACACTCATCCGCTCACCAACACTCCATCATCAGTCTCCATCATATAGACAGACACTTAACTCCTCCTCTCCCCCTCTCTCTCTCTTTTTCTCTCCTTCTCTCTCTCCTTCTCTCTCTCCCTCTCTCTCTCTCCCATCTCTCTCTCTCACCCCCTACCTCTCTCTCACCCCCCACCTCTCTCTCACCCCCTACCTCTCTCTCACCCCCCTACCTCTCTCTCACCCCCCTACCTCTCTCTCTCTCTCTCCCTCTCTCTCTCTGGAACCCAAACCATGATTCTTTTCTTTCATGTTACTGTGTAGGCATGCAATTGTGTGTGTGTGTGTGTGTGTGTGTGTGTGTGTGTGTGTGTGTGTGTGTGTGTGTGTGTGTGTGTGTGTGTGTGTGTGTGCGTATACGTGTGCATGTGTGTACGAGTGTGCAAGTATACGTCTGCATATGTGTGTGTGTGTGTGTGTGTGTGTGTGTGTGTGTGTGTGTGTGTGTGTGTATTCACTTGGTCTTTGGATCACGTGTTGGACTCGTGATCGACAGCTATTTCCCTCCTGGAAGAGAGCTCAGAGCTCGTAGGTCCGATCTATGGGTAATGCTATGACCTTGCACACACACACACCCAACTCCCCGCCCACGAGAGTTGGAGTAACACCCCTCAGCGCTGCGATACTGATATTATTTCAGCCCCGGGCGAGGGTCGAACCCGGACCTCCGTAGTGGCAGGCCAGAGCTCTAACCACAGCGCCATGAGAGGTGTGTGTGTGTGTGTGTGTGTGTGTGTGTGTGTGAGTGTGTGTGTGTGTGTGTGTGTGTGTGTGTGTGTGTGTGTGTGTGTGTGTGTGTGTGTGTGTGTGTGTGTGTGTGTGTGTGTGTGTGTGTGTGTGTGTGTGTGTGTGTGTGTGTGTGTGTGTGTGTGTGTGTGTGTGTGTGTGTGTGTGCGCACGCGCGCGTGTTTCACTATTGTCTTGGATCACATGTTGGACTCGTGATCGACAGCTATTTTCCTCCGGGAAGAGACCTCAGAGCTCATATATGACCGATATATGGGTAATGCACACACACCTGCAACTCCCCGCCCACGAGAGTTGGAGTAACGACTCCCAGCGTAGCGATACTGAAATTATTTCAGCCCTGGACGGGATTTGAACACGGACCGCCGTGTGTGTGTGTGTGTGTGTGTGTGTGTGTGTGTGTGTGTGTGTGTGTGTGTGTGTGTACGTGTGTGTATGCGTATATGTGTGTATACGTATATGTGTGTATACGTGTATGTGCTTAGGACGAACATTCCTATGGTTCTGGAGTACATTACACTCCTAAGGTAATCTTTTCTTAAAAATCTTCATTCACGTTTATTTCCATTGCAAAAATTAATATCTTCCTAATCTACTTCCTGGAGGGAAGCCACGCAACTCAATAAAATCACCCGTAATTTTCCAAAACAAAAAAACACGTTTTTTTCTTAATAAACAAGTGCAATTACTTTTTTAACAAAGGCCTCTTTTTCTAGACGAAATCTAATTACTGCAATATTGTCCAGAAGGTTTATCTGGACTGTAAAGTTCAAAGTCGTGGAGAACTTCCGACTTCTGCTATGAAAGTATTTAACGAAGATGTCGCCTGCCGATTTTGGCTGCGTCGTAAAGCAGTGACGTTGCACTCTGACGCATTTGACGTCGCAAGGTTCTTTGACGTTGAATAAATAAATAAATACATACACCAAGGGCTTTTTCCCCCTTATAAGGGAGGTAGCCAAAAAACAAAGGCAGAAAAACCACTCCCATCCATTCCATCTCTAACACAAAATATAAATAAATGAATACATAAAACAAATAAATGACAAAACAAATAAATAATTGAATACATATAAGTAAAAGAGAAAATGAAAATAAATAATTAAACAATTCAATATAAAATTCGTAAAAAATTATGGGTAAATAGCTATATATAAGGAATGGATACATATAATTTAATAATTAAATGAAATATGAATTAATACATAAACAATTAAATGAATAAAAATAAATTAATAAATTTACAAGTAAATAAAAATAGATTAATAAAAATTATATAATTTAATATGGAAATTCGTAAAAAAAAATATAGCTAAATAGTTGCATAAAGGAATAGCTACACATAGATGAATAAATAAATGAACGAATAAAATTTAAATAAATAATAATACATGGAAATAACATCAAAAGACTTTCTTACGCTCTCACCCTAAATCTTCCATCACATATTCAAGATTCTCGTCAAATGTTTTGAATTTCAATAGCTAGAAGCAGACTTCGTTTACAATTTTCTAGACTTCCCTAAGTCTACGAGTACAATTCAAAAACACTTCTAAAATTCGTACAAGTTCCTTTTAATTCGTCACTCAGCTTCTCAATATATGACGCAAAGGTGATTTGACACCTGAAGATTCGAAAAAAAATTGTAACCTAAGTCGTTTCTACTTAAACGAATTCACTCGAGTCGCGTGTTACTAGGACTTACAGACTCTATGACGTTCTTAGGATCCCCAACCCACCTTAAGGTCTCGAACTAACGACCTTGAAACTGTCCCTCTTAAGATCCACCTTATCTACTAAAAGCCACGCGCTCATCTGAAGTGCGAGAGACCTTCTTCCCGTTTTCTTTGTGTATTCATTCGTTCAAAAACCACCCTCCGTTTTCTACGAACCCCTTCCTCTTCCCTCTCCGTGATCTTTTTTTTTCTTGCCTTATATGGCATGTTGTCACTCGCAGGGGATTCCGCCCCTTTTCTTACAAAATTCCTTCTTCCGAGACGCAATTCTTCCCCCCGGTGTTCTCCTCTCTTCCGTCCTTATTCGCTGGCCGCGTAGTTCTCCTCCTCGTCTAATTAATTCCCCGTCTTTTACTCCAAAATCTCCAACTTTTCTTTTATTCCAATCATCATTTCGCCATTTCTCTTCTCGACTTACGCCTTTCTTTCTTTCCCAGTCTTCGCCTTTCATTTTCAATAAATCATTGATTTTTCTTTCACATCAATCTCTCTCTCTCTCTCTCTCTCTCTCTCCGTAGCATGTGTGAGCATATGTGCGCGTACATATGTGTATGTGTGTGTGTGTGGTTTGCGTCTGTGTGTCCATTTGAACGCGCGTGTGGTGTGTGTGTGTGTGTGTGTGTGTGTGTGTGTGTGTGGTGTGCGTCTGTGTGTGTGGTGCGTGTGTGGTGTGGTGTGTGTGTGTGTGTGTGTGTGTGTGTGTGTGTGTGTGTGTGTGTGTGTGTGTGTGTGTGTGTGTGTGTGTGTGTGTGTGTGTGTGTGTGTGTTTACCTAGTTGTATTTTACGGGAAGGGGAGCTATGCTCGTGATGTCCCGTCTTCATATCTCATTTTATATGTGTGTGTGTGTGTGTGTGTGTGTGTGTGTGTGTGTGTGTGTGTGTGTGTGTGTGTGTGTGTGTGTGTGTGTGTGTGTGTGTGTGTGTGTGGTGTGTGTGTGTGGTGTGTGTATGGTGTGTGTGTGTGTGTGTGTGTGTGTGTGTGTGTGTGTGTGTGTGTGTGTGTGTGTGTGTGTGTGTGTTTAACTAGTTGTATTTTACGGGAAGGGGAGCTATGCTCGTGGTGTCCCGTCTTCATATCTCATTTTATATATACTGTGTGTGTGTGTGTGTGTGTGTGTGTGTGTGTGTGTGTGTGTGTGTGTGTGTGTGTGTGTGTGGTGTGTGTGTGTGTGTGGTGTGTGTGGTGTGTGTGGTGTGTGTGTGTGGTGTGTGTGTGTGTGTGTGGTGTGCGTCTGTGTGTGTGGTGTGTGTGTGGTGTGTGTATGTGGTGTGTGTGTATGTGGTGTGTGTGTGTGTGTGTGTGTGTGTGTGTGTGTGTGTGTGTGTGTGTGTGTGTGTGTGTGTGCGCTAGCGTGATGTGTGTGTGTGTGTGTGTGTGTGTGTGTGTGTGTGTGTGTGTGTGTGTGTGTGTGTGTGTGTGTGTGTGTGTGTGTGTGTGTGTGTGTGTGTATGTATGATTCACCACGATCTCGGATCACGTGTTGGGCTCATGATCGACAGCCATTTCCCTCCCAAAATAGAGCTCAGATCTCATATATGACCGATCTATGGGTAATGCTGTGACCATACACGCACACACACACCAAATCCCCCGCCCAATAGAGTTGGAGTAACGAATCGCAGCGCAGCGATACTGAAATTATTTCAGCCCTAGCTGAGATTCGAACCCAAACCACCGTAGTGGGGGCCTGGAACTCTACCACTGCGCCACGTGTTGTGTGTGTGTGTGTGTGTGTGTGTGTGTGTGTGTGTGTGTGTGTGTGTGTGTGTGTGTGTGTGTGTGTGTGTGTGTCTTTGTGTGTGTGTGTCTTTGAGTGTGCCTCTGTTTACCTGTGCCTCTGTTTACCTGTGCCCCTGTTTGCGTGCGCCTGTATTTGCGTGCGCCTGTGTTTGCGTGCGCCTCTGTTTGCGAGTACTTCAGTTTCCGAACGACTGTGTTTGCACGTGTCTGCGTGTGTGGAAGTGGAGATGTATGTTTGCCGTCACTCCTACTCTTACTTATCTCCTAATCCATTCGGCACTTCAGTAACACACGCCCCAGACTCTGTTCAGAGTGGATACCACATAAAATAAATCCATTTGTTTTCTTTAACACTACCCATTTATTCTGTCTTGCAGTGTCTCATCAAATATTTCATTTCGAGTTCTATTTTATTTCTTCATCTCCATTCTTAATTCTTTCTTGTCTTCAAATGATTTCGAAATGTCTAGCGTAAGATTTTTTTTCTCATATTTTTATCATTCGTTCCGTTTATCTTTATTTCTTGTTTTTTAGTTTTATTTTTTTCTTCCTATTCTTCCCAATCTACCATTTCCATCTACCCACTCCACCTTTTTATCAGTTTCCTTCTATTTCTCTCTTTGTTCTTTTCGTCTTATTTTTCTCTTTTTTTTTCTTTCTTCCAGTTCTCTTTATTCGTTCCCGTTCTATTTCTTATTCGTCCTTTGAGATTTTTCATTTTTTATTTTCTCTTTCCGGTCTTGTTTTTCCAAATTTCTCTTTTTGTTCTTCCAGTTCTCTTGATTCGTTCTCATTCAATTTCTCATTCGTCTTTTGAGATCTTTCGTTCTTTCGATTTTCTCAGTTTTCTTCCACTTCGCCTCAAACTCTTCAATCCACCTTTCTTCTTTGATCCACTTGCTCCAATTTTCTGACGCGGCCCACGTCTTCAGTCTTTTTTTTTTTTTGTTTTTGACAAAATCCATCGATGGAATCCTTTCTGCTCACAGCTGAATGAAATTGCCTGATTTTATTTGGAAGAAACATTAAATACATCAGAGGTTAACGCTATATTATATATATGTGTATATATATATATATATATATATATATATATATATATATATATATATATATATATATGCATATGTATGTACCGGGTATGTATGTATACATTTTCAATTTTTCTCCCTTTACTCTCTAATTTTTTGTTCATATTTTATCTATTTTCTTACCTCGGTTCAACTCAATTCGTCTCCATGGTTTGTACATTTACTTTCTTCTTGTCTAAGCCAGTTCACTAAGCACTTCGGCTTCTACGCATCTATCTTCCTCTTTTCACTTGTCTACAGATTTCTTTGTTAATATGTTTATACATATTTCCTTTTTCTCTCATACCAGTCCTTATTCCTATATATCTCACTAGATTTTTTTTCTATTTTTTGTTTTATCTGTATTTGTCGCCTAAATGTACATCTGTTTCCTTTTCTCTCCAATTGTCTCCTAAATATTTCTCAACTTCTTTCTCTCCTTATTTGTCCTTTCCTTCCTACTCAGCACTTTTCCTCATAAATCTTTATTTCTTTTACCCTTTTCGTCTGTCTCCGCCTTACTCAGCAGCGCCAATTCTCCACATGTCCCTTCCTCCTCTTCTCCTCACACTTTCCCCCTTATTTCTTTTCAGTGCTTATTTCTCTTCCTCTTCATTTTCTTTGTTTCCACCTTTTATTAGCCCTCTACGTAGTTTCCCCCCCAATTTTCTTTGCTACCCTTGTTTACTTCCTCCAGTTTAATTTCTTAACGTTGTTTCATCATTTTTATTAGAAAGTTTTAATATAGATGAAGGAGATTTGTACGCAGACTCTTCCAACTCCCTTACAGGGGGGGGAGGGGGGCCCAAAGACCTTTGGTATGTTTTTAATAAAATATATTCTTCCAGTGTCCCTCTCTCAATTTATTGCTTTTTTTTACTTCTTTTTCCTTCCCCACATTAAAATGAAATATCTGGTTCAAATATGGAGACGAGTTGTATTAATTCTGACGTCGAAAATGCCACAGGATTCTCATTAGATGATGAGCGGACCCGCTAGTTTTTGACCATATCTCTCTCACTCTTTCTCTCTCTCTCTCCCTGTCTCTCTCCTTCCCTCTTTCTCTCCCTGTCTCTCTCCCTCCCTATCTCTCTCCATCCCTGTCTCTCCCTGCCTCTCTTCATCCTTCCCTTTCTCCCTCCCTCTCTCCCTTATTCTTCCTCCATCCCTCTCTCCCTTACTTTTCCCTCCTCCCTCTCTCCCTTACTCTTCCTCCCTCTCTCTCCCTTACTCTTCCTCCCTCCCTCCCTCTCTCTTTCTCTCTCCATCCCTCTCTCTCTCTCCCTTACTCTCCCTCCCTCCCTCTTCCTTACTCTCCCACTTACTTTCCCTCCCCCCACCCCCATTCCTCTCTCTCTCTCATGTCTGTACACATGCGCCTATCCACCAAGCTCAACAACTTCATCGTATTCAACAACAATGCAAACAAGGACAAGAAATATTTGTCAGCTGATGCCAGGCGTTTTCATTCGGCTGGAGGTGAGCCCCGTCCTTCCCAGTGGCCCAATTTTCAAAGTTTATTGTCAATCTGCCTATCACTAAGTGATTCCATTAAGCAGGAGAGGACTTTTCTAAATCAAATAGCTTCGTTTAGTCTACATCCGGTCAGGTTTGTCTTAGCCCATCTCCCTTTTTTTCTTACTATTTTTTTCCATCTCCACCTTTACTTTTTTCATTATCATTCATTATTCTTCCTTTTCTTTCTCCCTTCCTATATCTATTTTCCTCTTTTCTCTTCCTTCGTTCTCTCTTCTTTCCTTTATTCCTTGTATTTTTCTTTTATTATTAATTTCTCTTTTCCCTGCTTCCACCCTTACTCTTGTTTATCAAAACTCCCTTGAATACAATAGTTTGTTGATTTTATTATTATTTACAATTAATCAATACATGATGCTCAGGGAGACTACATCTGAACAGGGACTTTATAAATCGAGGCCCACACATACACATGTATAGCACATGTATAGCACATCCACACTGGGATAAAAGACATCATGATAGACACAGGTGATATTTGTTAAACAATAAAAGAATTTTTTTTTATCATTCCACTAGAGAATAAAAGTCTTCCTGTGGCGTATCCCTTTAATATTCATCTCAATTTCTTCCTTTTCTAATGTTTTCTTCCTCGTTTCTTAATCTTTTCTTTCACCTATTTCCTTATTCCTTTCCTTTCTTCCCTCTGTA
>NC_134785.1:65195582-65203082 GCF_046742065.1 Oratosquilla oratoria | reverse complement strand
GAGGAAAAAGGGGAGAGAGGAAAAAGGGGGAGAGAAGGAAAGGAGGAGAGAGGGAAAGGGGGAGAGAAGGAAAGGGGGAGAGGGGGAAAGGGGGAGAGAGGGAAAGGGGGAGAGAGGGAAAGGGAGAGAGAGGGAAAGGGGAAGAGAAGGAAAGGAGGGGAAAGGGGAAGAGAAGGAAAGGAGGAGAGAGGGAAAGGAGGAGAGAGGGAAAGGGGAAGAGAGGGAAAGGGGAAGAGAGGGAAAGGAGGAGAGAGGGAAAGGGGGAGAGGGAAAGGGGGGGAGAGGGAAAGGGGGGAGGGGGAAAGGGGGGAGGGGGAAAGGGGGAGAGGGAAAGGTGGGAAAGGGAAAGCGGAGAAGGGGAGAAGGGGAAAGGGGGAGAAGGGGAGGGAAGAAGGGGAGGGAAGAAGGGGAGGGGAGAAGGGGAGGGAAGAAGGGGAGGGAAGAAGGGGAGGCGAGAGGGGGAGGGGAGAAGGGGAGATGGGGAAAGGGGGAGCGGGGGAGATGGGGAGTGGTGGAGAGGGGAAGAGGGAGAGAGGGAGATGAGGAGCGGGGGAGAGGGGAAGAGAGGAAGTGAGGGGAAGAGGGAGAGAGAGGTGAGAGCGGGAGAGGGAGGGAGGGGGAATGTGATAGTGGATTTATGTGAAGTTTGGAACACGTAAGGAAACCTCCGACTTTTGTTAATTGATCTTTAATCGCTGAAAAATGGACTCAAAAGCTCAGTTTAAAAATCCATAGATTTTTTTTACCAACACGCGAAAATAGACACATGCGTGTGTACACACACACACACACACACAAACTCCCTCTTCCCCCATAAAAAAGCACACAAGCACACATACACACAGTTTTATCCGGTACATATACGCTTTTATTCCGCATGACGTATACACGTTTCCATTCAATCTTTCACGGCTTCGAAACCTACAGGGTATAAACAACCAGATCTATGGATATGTTCAGTATTCTCGGTCCCTCAAGCCGAAGTCTTTCGTATTCTCTTTTATTTCCTTTTCTAAAGCCCTACTCGATGTGATCATTAGCCTTCCTCAGTCAATGGCGAGTGACGCGCACCTACTACCTGGCATCATAATTGGGTAAGCGCGTGGGCAGATTCGGGTTAAAATCACCAACCTCATACTTTGCAGCTCAAAGATAAACAACCCCGTTCAGAAATAAAGAATTAGTGCCCTAGATAACAGTTTCACGATCATCAGCGGGTGGTGAACGATTATAGTTGAACGACGATTGTACCCAGCTCAACGTACACTTAGAAACGCTTTTTATAACAGAGTATCCCTTCCCATTGTCCATTTCCTTATTGGACTTTCAATGTATCTACTTCCATTCGTCGTCTTGTTTTGTGCATCAATCTCTATCCTTTCCCTATTCATAGCAAAATCTGCCTCCGCGCTTTCTTTGTCTCTTCTTTAATACAAGTTTCCATCCTATTTTTTTTCATCCAATTTTCTATACCTATTTCCTTTTCTCCGTGACATCTAAATTATTTTCGCCTTCAATCGATTCCTTCTCATCAGTCAGTAACTACCATGTCTACTTTACCTATTTCTTCTCCAATGATTTCACATTCTTCGTCTATTACCTCATGAGAAGTTTCATATGTCTGTTTCCATTCGTGATATGATGATGATATGGTTTAACGTCACAAATCCCCCCCCCCTATCGGAAGGCTAGGACGGTGCCCCTCACAGAAGACCTTGTAACGTGAAATTTAATGAACCGTGTCCTTGGTTCAACTTCGCCGGTGGCAGGGTTCGAACCGCCATCCCCTCGACCTTCGCCGCAAGTAACGACGCCCTAACCCTTCCACTTCTATTCGTACCTGACTTTATCACAGACTTTCAAATTTCGTCACATGCGCTTGTCTCACACCACAATGTCTTTTAATTCCTTTCTTAGAATAGCTCAGCAAGTCGGCCTTTTCCGTTAAATTGTTGGCTCTCCTTTTTCCAAACGGTCTTTGATCCCTCCCTTTTCTTAGAATTACATTTTACAATATTCACACGCCGCTTCTTCCTCTCACGCCTCGCCCCCGGAATCTTACCATATTGTGTGCAATCCTACTTAAATGTCGCCCATCAACTGTGCATCATCCTTTAAGACCAGATGATTTGATTCACATGTCCAACCGTCTCTTCCTTTTATTCATTTTCGTCACCCATTCTCCATCTCTCCCCCTTTCTCTTTCTCTCCCTCTCCCGCTCTCTCCCTCTTCCACTCTCCCACTCCCCCTCTCTCTCTCCTTCTCCCATTCCCTCTCTCTCTCTCTCTCTCTCTCTCTCAACCAATTTGCTTGCCGTACCCTTGCACATAAAATATTTTCTGTACTATTTTGACAAATATTGACAGTTTTTGACCTTCCAGTCTGTCATATGCCTTTTGGAAATCTGCGAAAATCCGTGACAAAGAGTGACATAAGATAATTTCACTTCCAGTTGAGTACAATCTATTATACGTATTTCAATACTAGACTCCGTAGTTAAACGATATCAGTCTAATAGATATAACTCTTCTATTTATCCTACGCCAAATTAAGGGAATAACAAGGAGAGACCAAAGAAGAAATGCTGATGTCTAGGAGGAGCTTGGTGTGGAACCAATATTAACATTTGTGGAGAGAAGTCAATTGAGATGGTATAGTCACGTGATGAGGATGGGCATAGAAAGGTACCCTCAAAGGCAGCGTTTCTCAACCTTTTTACCCTTGCGTAACTTTTAAAATAAATTGCATGTCTCAAGGAACCCCTGCGCAAAAAAAAAACAAAAAAAAAAACATATATATACCATATCTTCATCATTTCATTTTCATCGTAATAATAGGTTAGATAGGATGTCTATATTACATTATTACAATAGCTAAGAATATGTCGTGCGTGCTTAATTATATTACGTATATGATATTAAAAAATCAAAAGTGCATTAGCTTACCTCGCTTGTTCTCGCGGAACCCTTGGGGACTTTTTGTGGAACCTTGGGGTTCCGGGGAACCCTGGTTGAGAAACGCTGCTCTAAGGTATTACCTCTGGGCACTGAGAGGGACAAGGCCAAGAAGGAGACCCAGGTAAAGATGGAAGTATGGAATCAGAGAGACAATAGAATCGAGAGGAGAGACAATGGAGACGATAGAAGATGAAGAGAGATACAGAGATCAAACCCAATGGGGAAACTCCGCGAGACGCCACAACTGATAGGACAACTGCCCTACCTGGAGTATGATGAGAAGAAGGTGAGAATAAGATATTTCATTAAAATCCATACCTTTATTACTTTTTGGTTTTTAATTGATAACTGGGAAAGTGCTGACATAGCAACTATAGGGTAACGTCTAGTCAACTAATGTCAGGTCATTGTGGACGGAGATGCGAGTTTGATTGCGTTCTGTGTTCGTGCCTCATCCTATTTGGGTTCAACGTATTCATTCTAGTTCATAATACACTTAGGAGTGACCATGGTCTTGATACATCATCGATAATAAGCACGATATGGACAACGCAAAGTATATTAATAAACCACTCATCTCGAGCAGGCTGGATTGAACACAGTATTTCTATGTGAATTCCCATATTCTCAACCTTGTGTGTGTGTGTGTGTGTGTGTGTGTGTGTGTGTGTGTGTGTGTGTGTGTGTGTGTGTGTGTGTGTGTGTGTGTGTGTGTGTGTGTGTGTGTGTGTGTGTGTGTGTGTGTGTGTGTGTGTGTGTGTGTGTGTGTGTGTGTGTGTGTGTGTGTGTGTGTGTGTGTGTGTGTGTGTGTGTGTGTGTGTGTGTGTGCGCGCGCGCGTGTTTCACCATGGTCTTGGATCACGTGTTGGACTCGTGATCGACAGTTTCACCCTCCCGGAGGAGCTCAGAGCTCATATATGACCCATCTATGGGTAATGCTGTGACCTTACACGCGCACACACACACCCAGCTCCCCGCCCAGGAGAGTTGGAGTAACGACTTGCAGCGCGGCGATACTGAAATTATTTCAGCCTTGGGCGGGATTCAAACCCAGACCTCCACCTCCGTAGTGGCAGCCGGGAACTCTACCAACCGCGTCATCGAGTCGTGTGTGTGTGTGTGTGTGTGTGTGTGTGTGTGTTATGTATTTGCGTGCGCACGTGTGGATACGGTCCTAACTTTCAATACATCACATAACATCAACGTCAACTTTTCTTGTTCTCTACCGCAGAAGCTGAAGGCAACATACTCAAAGTTCTTGAGTACTCTCAAGTAAAATTATTATTTTTCATATCTCCTCTCCCCCACCCCCGGCACTTTTTCTTGAAGACGAACTTGTTGAAATTTAATTTTCCAAAGAAGTCCCCGGAGACCCTTGTCTTCTGGACTTTCCAGGAAGTTGTTTAAAATACGAGTCTTCAGTAGCAAGTCTGCCAACGTGACTCTTGCTGGTATGCAGTTATATAAGTGCATATGTACCGAATCTATGAAACACACGTACATGCATGTGCACGTACACACACACACACAAATGCAATCACATGCACATACACAAGTAGACACAAACACACACACACACGCACATAAATATACGTACAAGATGGACAGAAATATTTCAAAACCAGTCAATTTCCTTCAATTGAGGTGCAAACACGAGAGGATGTCAATGGGTCCTCAGATCGGGCCCATGATTTCTCTATATTAACCTAATTTATTTTCTTTAACTTTTTCACATCAGAACCGACAACCGGTGACAGCTCAATTACTATTTCATTCAACATGGAAACCGTCCCACACTTACACAAGAACAGTTCAAATTTTCTTCCCAGTGTTGGATGATGATTGAAGATATTAAACTCTTTAGATATCTAGCGTGCACACGCGCGCACGCACGCCTTAGTACAGGATGGGACGTCTGACGTCTCCAGAGAACTCCCAAGGGGCACCTATTGTGTTTGACTTCACAGAGGGCATTTGGGCCAAGCGCGTCTGACCTGACGCGGTCAAATGGACCGAGCGTCTGGTCACCTGCGTCTGACATTGCCAACTACAAAATCATCATACGAGCAATATATTTCTATGCGTTTCTATTGCATGTAAATCACTTATGCATAAATACTGAGTGTCGATACTCAGTTCATGCATTGTACATTGTGGAAATAGAGTAGGTGTAGATAGAGAATGAATTTAACATTGCTCACTGTTGTGGCAACAGTCACCATGTGTATGTGAATATTACCATTGGCAACCGCCAGAGTTTTCCTCGGGATATGTTCAGAGATGTAGATCAGTCTAGACTAGTGTTCCCCAAACTTTTCCAATACGTGACCGCTTTCAGTATTACCAAACCTATCATGCCTACTTTATACGCCTTTTGAAAACGTACTAATTTTTATATCGCAGATGCATTACTTTAAACTTTATTAATCACAAGAGAATTATATATATATATATATATATATATATATATATATATATATATATATATATATATATTATCAATGTTTATTAACAAGATAATATATTTTAGTGAGAAGGATGTGTTTACTAATTTGATACAAACAAATAAGTGCGCGGGTCTGTGTGGCTGAATGTGCATACAGTTGGATCCTCCAAGAACCCCCTAAATAGGCTCATGACCTTTTTGGGGCTCATGACCTTTTTGGGGCTCATGACCCACATTTTGGGAACCGCTGGATTGACGGAGAAATTAAAGACACAAAACCTCATTTGTCTCAATCCCTCCAAACTCAAAGTAGATCACAAACACAAATCTACACCAGAGAGGTCTCTGGTCCGGACCAGAAACTGTTGACGGTGACAACGGGGTTGCGGGTTTTCAGTCAGGGTTTAATGGGTTCAGTATCAGTTATCAATGTGGCACAGTTCAAATCGTTATCGACTCGAGAAACTCGTCATTCCGTTCCATCGCAGTGGGAAGTGAGAAACCCCTGGGAGAGAAAATCCTTGTTAGTTACGTCAAGCCATTATCAATTATTGTCATCATCAATCATCATCATTATAATCATTTCATTTTTATCTATTTTGTTTTTATTTTTATCTATTTTTTATTTATTTTTAGGCCGATGTAGGGTCACATACCCGATTAGCCAGGGCAGTCAGGAACAAATGCAACAAGATCGCAGCGGGTCCGGGAATCGAACTCGTGACCACTTGCTCATGAGTTCAAGAGGGTATCCCCCTGGGTTACCAACTCAAGAATATAAGGGCTTCAGTTCGAATTTGACACTAACCTCCTCCAACCACTCTGTGCTAAAATGACGTGTGATTTTTTTTCTTTCTTTTTTTTTCCCCGCCAGATGGGCTTATCTTTGCACGAGCTTTTCATCTTCCAGGTTCTGTTGCATGGCAGTGAATGCCTGCTTAGTAAAGTTAAGGCATTAAAAGTTGGATTGAAAAAAATTCTCATTATATATATTTTTTTCAGTTTCGTCTGTATCAGAAATGAAGCGTACAGGCAAATTACTTCACTTCTTTTAGCTTTCCTAGTATGAGCTACTTTATCATTAAATGATTGAACGTTTCTTTAGCAATATCAGCTGATAAATATGCAGTGTATATAGTATTTTGCATACCGAATCTATAAATATTACAAGTATTACACATAATTACACGTGTTCTATATAATACACATTATATAAACCCAGCATTATGCTTTACACTTTATACATTATATTCCAAATAAAGATGGCGTAATTAACTTGGGTAAAATATTCGAGATTTTTTTTATCTTTTTTTTAAGAATTTTCGAGTCTTGGTGCAAAACCCTGCTCATCGTCGTCTTGAAGAAAAAAAATTCTTCTGCCTCTGTTGCAGGTCATCATCGTCTATCCTCTTTTCGCAAACCGGAGGGAAAGAAAAGGCGAAGGAGGCATGAGAAAGACGGTAGCAGATACGGAAAGAGAACGAACAAGACAAAGAAGCAATAAAAGGAAGAGAAAGAAGAGGAAGCGGGGGAAAAAAAGGACTCGCGAAGATGCGAAGTAAAGAAGAAAATGGGAAGCTGCTGGCGGAAGACGCTAAGATGAATGCATCACAAGAAAGATTAAAAAATAGAGGAAGGATCACATGGAAAAAGAGACAGAGAGAGAGACAGAGACAGAGAGAGAGAGAGAGAGAGAGAGAGAGAGAGAGGTAGCTAGAGAGAGATAGATAGAGAAAATCAGAGAGGGAAAGACAAAGATAGAGACAGACAGACAGACAGTAACAAGCAGAGACACAGAAACAGATAGAGAGAGAAAAAGAGGGAGAGGGAGAGGGAGAGAGAGAGAGAGAGAGAGAGAGAGAGAGAGAGAGAGAGAGAGAGAGAGAGAGAGAGAGAGAGAGAGAGAGAGAGAGAGGAGAGAGAGGTAGACAAAGACAGAAAAATACAGATAGAGGGGGAGAAAGAGACAGCGACAGAGACAGGCAAACAGAAACAGACAGAGACAAATAGAGAGAGAGAGAGAGAGAGAGAGAGAGAGAGATGACACGATAAGGTTACAAAAAGAATCGAGGGGATGCGGTTGAATGAAGAAGAAT
>NC_134785.1:65180582-65193082 GCF_046742065.1 Oratosquilla oratoria | reverse complement strand
ATCCCGGTGTCGGTCTTGATGCTGTTCTCGATCCCGGTGTTGATCTCTGTCTCGATCTCGATCCTGGTCTTGGTCTCGGCCTCGATCTCAATCTCGATGATGGTCTATGTTTCGGTCCCAGTCTCGATCTGGACCCCAGTCTCGGTCTTGATCTCGGTCTAGATCCCGGTATCGGTCTGGATCTTGGTATCGGTCTGGATCTTGGTATCAGTCTGGATCCCGGTATCGGTTTCGATCCCGTTATCGGTTTCAATCCCTTACTCGATCCCGGTCTCGATTCCGATCCCTTTTTCGATCCCGGTCTTGGTTCCGGTGTCGGTCTCGATGCTGTTCTCGATTCCGGTCTTGGACTCTGTCTCGATTTCAATCCTGGTCTTGGTCTCGGCCTCGATCCCAATCTCGATCATGGTCTCTTTCAATCCCAGTCTCGATCTGGATCCCGGTCTCGGTCTGAATCCCAGTCTGGATCTGGATCCCGGTCTCGGTCTGGATCCCGGTATAGGTCTGGATCCCAGTCTCGATCTGGATCCCGGTCTCGGTCTGAATCCCAGTCTGGATCTGGATCCCGGTCTCGATCCAGGCCTCGGTTTCGATCCCTTTCTTGATCCCGGCCTCGGTTTTGATCCTTTTTTCGATCCCAGTCTCGGTCTCGATACCTTTTCGATCCCGGTCTCGGTCTCGATCCCTTTTCGATCCCGGTCTCGGCTTCGATCCCTGTCTCCGTCCTGATTCCGATCTTGATCCCATTGTGGATCACGTTCTCGATTCCGGTCTCGGTCTCGATTCCGGTATAGATCCTGATCTCGGTCTCGATCCCAACCTCGACCCCTTTCTCGATCTCGATCCCTTTCTCGATCTCGACCCCTTTCTCGGTCTCGACCCCTTTCTCGGTCTCGACCCCTTTCTCGGTCTCGATCCCTTTCTCGATCTCGACCCCTTTCTCGATCTCGACCCCTTTCTCGGTCTCGACCCCTTTCTCGGTCTCGACCCCTTTCTCGGTCTCGATCCCTTTCTCAGTCTCGACCCCTTTCTCGATCTCAAGTCCCTTGTTAACTAACCTGTGCCCCCACTGCTCTGTAATGATTTTTTTTTTTTTTTTTTGCATTTATTCTGTCTTCAGCCAAAGATTTCATTCGTGATCGGGGCGCCTCCTCTAACGAAGAGATTATCTTTCCAACGGTGAAATACATCGGCTGAAACAAATTCTATACTCGTCAGCAACAGACTCTTTCATTCGGCTTGGATTGAATAATTGACAGGGAAACTTTTAGCCTCTTCAACAAGTTTTTCGTTCTATCTCGTTTCGATTCCAGACCGTTTTCTTCAACTGACGATGGGCGGACCCTTGGTGAAATAGTCCTATGACCGACCGGGACCCCATCCCTTCCCTGATCCGTCACTTACATGAATAGAACCGTTTGGTATCAGCCGAAACAATAAAGTACCAAAAGTTATCCCCGTACTGAAGGTGTTAAAAGTATATTTACCAAAACTTCAGAGAACCAAGCACTTGTTTACCTAATTAGTATCATATTACCCATTCAATAAACATAAATAATTTCATGACCTTTTACTAACGAGTGATTATCAAATCGGAAGCCTATGTAGAAAGGTCTCCCTAGATCTTCAAGACCCGAAGAATCTACTTGAAGTCTTCTACTTGGAACAGTCCAAACAAGGAACCAGGCATTGATACGTAACATTGTACAAGTAGTGTCTGTGGAATGGGATCGAACAAGACGCTGAGGAACTCCTTTGGACTACTTTAACCTCTCGTCCACTACTTCACCTCGGTTGTGATGGCTACTGGGTGCGGCTCAACAAATAAAACTATTATCTTAATTAGGGGAGTTTTAGTTAGATGAGCCCCAGAGAGTACTACACAGATGGGTCATTAGTTCCAAAGTCCAGGAAAAACAACTTTGATCTCCTTGAAGAGACACATAAGAGAAAGTGTGTGAGAGTGAGACAGACAGAAAGACACGCACACACGCACACACACACACACACAGAGAGAGAGAGAGAGAGAGAGAGAGAGAGAGAGAGAGAGAGAGAGAGAGAGAGAGAGAGAGAGAGAGAGAGAGAGAGGGGGGGGGGAGATATACAGATAGAGAGAGGAGAGAGAGATTCATAGAGAGACAGTCAGATATACAGACAGACAGATAGGCAGACAGGCAGGCAAGCAGACAGACAGTGACAGAGAAAGAAACAGTGAAAGAGGGAGAGGCAATGAGACACAGAAAGACAAAGAAACGATAATACTCAAAAGAAATACAAAAATGATAGAATATTCCAATACATTACCAAACGAAATTTCGAATATTCTGGACGATTTTCCCAAAATTCCGGCGATAAAACACACGTACCTGGAAAGAAAAGAAGAAGACCATGAAGAACACCCACGATGTTCTCGAGAACCAGATGACATTTTTCTAATTAATCCAGTATTCAATTGACTACTGTGATTTCATAAATGAATCAAAATAATGTTCAAAATTCGTTCAGTTCTTTCAGTTGGGTGTGGGAGCGGTCTCATAGTAAAGAAAACAAGGTAACGATTTAAATCAGTTATTCAAGATTTAGCCTTGCTTTGCTTCATTGAAGGTTTTCGGAAATTCGCAAGACAACTGTTGAATTTCTCCCAGATTGTGGCTGATAAGAAAAATATGTTTTAAACATCTGAAACGACAGATTAGTTATCAAAGCTCTCTCTATGCTGTAAAACATGAACGATGTCTAAGTAGCCTTTCAGCGAGTTTTAAAAGTTATATTTTTTTCTACCTGACACCAGAATAGTTCATTCAGTTAAGGAAAGCGACCTTTCTAGGGAAAGAATTCTATTTATGAAAAAAGATTTCTGGCTAAAATTATTCTATTTATGAAAAAAAATGCTGAAAGAATTTGATTCAAAAAATTAATTTCTTGATGAAGGAATTCTATTTATGAAAAAAAAAATCTTGCCGATAGAATTCTATGAAAAATTTTTGCTGAAAGAACTCAATTTATGAAAAAAAAATCTGGCTGAAACAATTCTGTATATGAAAAAAAAAATCCCCAAAAAATTCTCGCTGAAAGAATTTTATTCAAAAAATGTATTTCTTGACGAAAGGATTTTATCTATGAAAAAAAAAAATCTTGCCGATAGAATTCTATGAAAAAATATTGCTGAAAGATTTCTATTAGATTTCTTGCTGAAAGAATTCTACTTATGAAAAAAATCTTGCTGAAATTATTCTATGTATGAAAAAATAAATTCTTTTTGAAAGAATTATATTGATGAAATAAAAATTGCTGGGATAATCTTATGAAAAAAAATCTTGCTAAATAAAAGTTAGAAAAAAAATGCTGAAAGAATTCTATTTATGAAAAAATCTTGCTGACTGAATTCTAGTTATAATAAAAAATCTTGCTAAAAATAAAGTTTCCCTTCCCTTTGTCTACCGCCGCATTTCTCTCTTTTTCACTTTCTATTGTTCTCTCTCTCTCTCCTCTACTTCTGCTTTTACCTCTCTCTCTACCCCTACCTTTCTCTCTCTCTCTAGCTTTCTACCTGTCTCTCTCTCTCTACCTCTCTCCCTTCCTCCCTCCCTCTCTCTCCTCCAGTTTTCTCTTTCATCTCTTTTTCTGCTTCTTCCTCTCTTTTTTTGCTTCTTCCTCTCTCCATCACTCTCTCTCTCTCTCTCTCCGCCTCTCTATCCATCTTTCTCTCTCCTCCATCTCTATCTCCCTTTGCTACCTTGAGAGGTCGAGGCAAGGAGCTAACCAAAACTTTGGCTCCAAAGTTTTGAAATATCTCCCCACAACAACGGCTTCTGGGACAAGAATCTCTTATTAACTTTTTTCCTTCTCTCCTTTTTTTTCACCCGAGATACAAACCATAACTTCACCTAATCCACCACCATTTGCTCTGTCTTGTCCTCCGTTCGCCTTCCGGCAGGTTCGGTGGGACTGTGAGAGAACCCACGGACGTCTAGACACGGACACAATCCCGCGCGCGAAGTTTCAGGAGACGTTTGAAACACGTAAACAACGGTCCTGATATTTTTTTGAGTTTTCGATATTCATTGATGATTTCTGCTGTGTCGATGATATGTTTACATGGAACTGCCTAGTGTAGGCCTCATGGCCACCTGCGGCCTCCTTCATTCTTATGTTGTTATGGTCTTGTTTCATTTAACATATATATATACATATATATATATATATATATATATATATATATATATATATATATATATATATATATATATATATATGCTTTTTATATTCATTTCTTGTTTCCTCTTGGTTGAATAATTTTCATTCTTAAAACACTTATTTTTCTACTTTACATAAACAGTACACACACACACTATATTTGCTAAGGCGCGTATACAGTTCCTGTTAACGTGTGACATATTCCACAAGCCCAAAGAGCAAAGATGACGGCTTCGGCCGCAACCACAAGCCTCCTGGCGCACGGTCCAAACCATCACCTGTTAGATACTCGAGGAAAAGAGTCTCCGACGATGCTGTGACCACAACTGTCTGACCTTTCCTCTTGTTGGTCACAAGTTAGAAACTAGTTAGGGACATGTACTTGTGTATCCAAACTTGTACAGGTGACGTGTGTGCTAGAATATCCTCTTCCAGAAGCCTCTCCACATCTAGAAGCTTATTCATTCTTTATCTTGCGTCATTATTTCCTCCTGTTTATAATAATCTTAGTTTTAAATCAAACAAATCATATCAACGTCCCTACTCTTTTACCCCGGGTAGTATATGTTTTTATGATTTTTTTTTTTATTCCATATGGCTATTTTTTACATCTATTTTTATTCATCCACTTATTTGTCTATTTTCAATCTATTTCTATTCCGTAATGGATTCATTTAAGGAATAAACCCATGGAGTACAAGATCTCCTTTGGTGTGGGCTTTACGTTGTAGACCAACAAGATGACGAGCAAACAAACAAACAAACACAGCCAGTCCTTCTTGGCGGAACAAGACGCTCCGGGGAACGAAAAGTCTCGTTTCAATGATGAGAGGGACCTCGATTCTCTGCGGCACACTCATCAATATCTCCCCTGTTTATCTCACTTTCTCCCTTCCCCTAACCCTCTTCCCCTCCCCCTCTTCCTTCCCCTCCCCTCTTCCTTCCTCTCCCCTCTTCCTTCCTCTCCCCTTATCCCTTCCTCTCTCCCTCTTCCTTCCCCTCTCCCTATCCCTTCCCCCCTCTTCCTCCTCCTTCCCCTCCCCTATCCCTTCCTATCCCCCATCCTTTCCTCTCCCCCTCTTCTTCCCCTCCTCCTCCTCTTCCCCTCCCCCTCTTCCTTGTTCTCCACTTCTTCCTTCATCTCCATTTTTTCCTTCCTCACCCCCTCTTCCTTCCTCTCCCTCTCTTCCTTCCTCTCCCTCTCTTCCTTCTTCTCCCCCTCTTCCTTCCTCTCCCTCTCTTCCTTCTTCTCCCCCTCTTCCTTCCTCTCCCCCTCTTCCTTCCTCTCCCCCTCTTCCTTCCTCTCCTCCTCTTCCTTCCTCTCCCCCTATCCCTTCCTCTTCCCCTATCCCTTCCTCTCCCCTATCCCTTCCCCTCCCACTCTTCCTTCCCCTCCCCTTCTTCCTTCCCCTCCCCTTGTTCCTTCCCCTACCCCTCTTCCTTCCTTTCCTCCTCTTCCTTCCTCCCTCCCTATCCCTTCCTCTCCCCCTATCCCTTCCTCTCCCCTCTTCCTTCCCCTCCCCTTCTTCCTTTCCCTACCCCTCTTCCTTCCTTTCCCCTTCTTCCTTCCCCGTCCCCTCTTCCTTCCTCTCCCCTTTCTTTCTCTCCACTCTTCCTTCCTCTCCTCCTCTTCCTTCTTCTCCCTTCTTCCCTCCTCTCCCCTTCTTCCTTCCTCACCCCCCTATTCCACGACTCTGCTTTTGCCTTTTGTCTTAGGTTGCATTTATTTCGAATATTGGTTTGTTGAATTCCGTTAGGGTCTGGTGATTTGATATTATATTCTGTTTATTGATAGATTACCAATTCACCTCCGCGGAACTTTGCGAGTTATTGTTCTTTGGTGGTCTTGATACTGGTCTTTGGGTGTTCTGGTCTTCGCTTTGGCCCTTTTCAGTTTTTGGTCTTCTAAGTCTTCGCCTTGAACTTTGGGTCTCTTTTGCTATTGGGTTTTCACTTTGGCCTCTCAGTCTTTGGGTCTTCACCTTGGTCTTCGGGTTTTTGGATATTCGCCTTGGTCTTGGGTTTCTGGGTCACTGGGTTTTTGGGTCTTTGGGTCGTCGAATCTTTGGGTCTTGGGATCTTTGGGTTTTTTGGGTTCTTTGGGTCTTTGGTTCCTTTGGGTTTTTTGGGTTCTTTGGGTCTTTGGTTCCTTTGGGTTTTTTGGGTTCTTTGGGTCTTTGGTTCCCTAGGTATTTAGATCTTTGGGTTTCTGAGTCACTGGGTCTTTGGGTCGTCGAATCTTTGGGTCTTGGGATCTTTGGGTTTTTTGGGTTCTTTGGGTCTTTGGTTCCTTAAGTATTTAGATCTTTGGTCTTCAAGTTTTTGAGTCTTTGGGTCTTTTGGCGGAAATCTTACCTGGCTCATGGCAGTGCAAGTAAACGTGTGCACATATACCCATGAATAACTGCATATCAATAGACTCGTATATCTCCATTCAGCTTTACTCACATAAACACACACACACGTACACACACACACACGCACGTACACACACGCACTCTACCTTAGCCCCATATGCACACACACAACACACACGTACACACACACGCGCACGTACACACACACACACTACCTTAACCCCACATGCACACACACGTACACAAACACACACACACTATCTCAGTCCCACATGCACACAGACACACACACGCACGCACACAAACACTGGCAACAAAAGAAGCTCATCCTGGACAGACGTAATAACTGTGAGACGCTTTGCAGAGCAGCAGCTTCTTCGGCCGCATACAAATGTGTACTTAAGTGCACACGTGCAAAAATAAAAGATAAACATGAAAAGCTTATGATATGTATTCCGGTTGGTTATAACGTGTGTCTATAAGGAAAAAAAAATCATCGTCGCTATCATTTCCTTGAGTGGTAAGGGAGGTGTTAGTGTTGGTGATGGTGTTGGTGGTGGTATTGGTGATAGTGGTGGTATTGGTGCTGGTGATGGTGGTGGTGATGGTGATGGTGATGGTGGTGATGGTGGTGGTGATGGTGGTAGTATTGGTGCTGGTGGTACTGGTGTTGAAGTTGAATTTATTGAAGATGTTGCTGAAGTTGTTGCTGGCATTGTTGCTGGAGTTGTTGCTGAAGTTGGTGGTGGTGGTGAAGGTGAAGGTGGTGATGGGGGTAGTGTTGGTGTTGGTAATGTTGTTGGTGATGATGTTGGGGTGATGATGTTGGGGTTATTGTGGTTGATGTTGGTGATGATGGTGTTGATGATGGCATTGATGGTGATGGTGTTAGTGGTGATGTTGGTGATGATGGTGTTGGTGATGATGTTGGTGGTGATGTTGGTGATGTTGGTGATGATGATGGTGGTGATGTTGGTGTTGGTAATGTTGGTGTTGGTAATGTTGGTGGTGATGGTGTTGGTGATGGTGTTTGTGGTGGTGTTGGCGTTGATGTTTGTGGTGGTGTTGGTGATGGTGATAGTGTTGGTGATGGTGATATTGTTGGTGGTAATGGAAGTGCTGGTGGTGTTGTTGGCGGGCGATGCAGCATCAGCAGCAAATGTAGCAGCACTAGAAGCAGAGGTATCAGAACCCGCAGCAACAAATACAGCAATACAGGTAGTAGCAATAAAAATTATAATTATTGTAGAGATGTGAACAATAACTAATGCGAGAATTAATGTATTGCTTTTCTTTCTCCTTATGATATTAAAAAAAGAATAAATAAATAAATTGAAATGAATAATTTAATTTTCTGATCTTCAGAGTCCTTACTTCTTGGAAACGTTATTTTTTTCCACCCCCATCTTTTTTGGAGGGGGGAGAGGAGGGCGAGGGGAGGAAGAGCAGGAAGAGGAGGAGAGGGGAGGAGGTAGAGGAGAGGGGAGGAGGGGGAGGAGAGGGGAGGAGGGGGAGGAGAGGGGAGGAAGGGGAGGAGAGGAGAGGAAGGGGAGGAGAGGAGAGGAAGGGGAGGAGATGAGAGGAAGGGGAGGAGAGGGGAGGAAGGGGAGGAGAGGGGAGGAAGGGGAGGAGAGGGGAGGAGAGGGGAGGGGGAGGAGATGGAGGAGAGGGAGGATGGGGAGGAGAGGGGAGGAGGGGGAGGAGGGGGAGGAGGGGAGGAGGGGGAGGAGAGGGGAGGAGGGGGAGGAGAGGGGAGGAGGGGAGGAGAGGGGAGGAGGGGAGGAGAGGGGAGGAGGGGAGGAGGGGGAGGAGAGGGAGGGAAGGAGGGGGAGGAGAGGGGAGGAGAGGGAGGAGAGGGGAGAAGGGGGAAGAGCAGATCAGGGGGGAGCTTGGGAGGAGGCTGGAAGCAGGAGGGAGGGTAAGATGACGGGGGAAGAGGGGGTGACCTGTACAAACGTAAACATGTTTGACCTCCCAAATAATTCGGACAGTGGCCCCGGGAATCGAACCGAGATCTACCTCACTGCTGTCGTAATTATTTGATCGATACTCGCTGTTGCTAGCGATTCACTTCAGGTAGGTTTGACCTCGTAAACGTGTCCAATTGTAGCTTCACTTCTACGTACTACAATGGCTGGTATCTTCTGAGGAGCTCCTTGGGATTTGTATTTCCTAGTATGTTTACGACATAAGCGAGTCTGATGTGCATCAAGTGTTTTACACACAGTTTCACATATAATAGCAACCATTGTAGTTTGTATAAATGAAGCCAATTGCACATGTACTTTTGAGTTTTATTTTGTTCGTTCTCTCTCCCTCTCTCTCTCTCCCCCTGTGTGTGTGTATGTGTGTGTGTGTGTGCGTGTGTGTGTGTGTGTGTGTGTGTGTGTGTGTGTGTGTGTGTGTGTGTGTGTTGTGTGCGTGTGTGTTGTGTGTGCGTGTGTCTGTGTGTGTGTGTGTGTGTGTGTGTGTGTGTGTCTGTGTGTGTGTGTGTGTCTCTGTGTGTGTGTGTGTCTGTGTGTGTGTGTGTGTGTGTGTGTGTGTGTGTGTGTGTGTGTGTGTGTGTGTGTCTGTGTGTGTGTCTGTGTGTGTGTGTGTCTGCGTGTGTGTGTGTGTGTCTGCGTGTGTGTGTGTGTGTCTGCGTGTGTGTGTGTGTGTGTGTGTGTGTCTGTGTGTGTGTGTGTCTGCGTGTGTGTGTGTGTGTCTGTGTGTGTGTGTGTGTGTGTGTGTGTGTGTGTGTGTGTGTGTGTGTGTGTGTGTGTGTGTGTGTGTGTGTGTGTGTGTGTGTGTGTGTGTGTGTGTGTGTGTGTGTGTGTCTGTCTGTCTCAGAATGGTAATGGCATTACCCTTCCATTCCCTAAGAAAATGTTCCCCATTTACATTTTCTTTTCTTCCTCTCCCTCCCCTCTCTGTCCTTCTCTCTCTTTTCCTTTCACGCTCTTCCATTTTCACACAGAGATGATATTACATTCCTTTTCTTTTTTTTTCCTTGCTTCCGAGTATAACTTTTTCCGAGAATCTTTCGTAAAAAGGAGTAAAAGAAATCTTGTATTCCGACAAAAATTCCAAACTTTTTTTTTTGTCTTATAGAAAACATGAAGAGGAACACGATCACGAAGAAATGGTGAGGAGGACGCAAGCTGTAAAGAAAGAAACAGATTACGAAGAAAAATCTGGGCGATAAGAATAAAGGAGGAAGACTGTAAGATGACAACAGCCTTTCCTTTTGACTAAAAGTTGAACGCTAAGTGTGAGAAAAAAGAAAACAAAAAGAAAAAAGAAAAAGGAAAAAAGAAAAAAAAAAAGAAAAAAAAAAAAAACCTTGAGATCATTCCAATTCCCCAACCACTTAGTTACAAACGTAGCGAGTGCCGAAACAGCCAGTCGTTTAAAGAGAAGATTAGATAAATTTATGGAGAGAGATAAAAGGTGTCAAGGGACATGGAGCTGCCTAGTGTAGGCCTTATGGTTTCATGTAGTGTCCTCCATTCTGTTCATATGTTCTTAAATTCCTCACTACACATACCCTTGAATGAATACTTTCCTTTTATTATTATTTCTATTTATTTATTTATTTATTTTTATTAATTTGCTACTACCTTTCATATCTAGGAAATGGAATATATAGGAAATGGAATGGGTGGGACTGGTTTCTACGCCTTTTTCTTTTTGGCTACCCCCTCGTGTAGGGAGAAAAAGCAATTGGTATATGTATGTATGTACTACCTTCCATTTCTAACATAACAAATTCCAACATAACATATCCATGACAGACCTGACTTAACCTGACCTGACCTAGCCAAAGGCAAGCCACCTTAACTGTACTTCATGTACCGAAATATAATACTTGTACTTAATTCAGCTTACCTCTTCCACTTACCAGCTTATATGATCAAAATGGGTAGTTATTTATTCATAGATTGATTAATTCATCTTATGTGCCTTCAAGTGAAATAGATTGATTACAAAATCCTACGATACGTTAATAAATACATAGATAAATAAACGAATATAGATAAATAGATTATATATATATATATATATATATATATATATATATATAATAAACGGATAAATATATAAATATATAAAATACGGGTACTACCTATACGGAGTATTAACAGGACACTGAGTGTATGTGAAGGAACAGGTAACCACGTTGTGCAGAGCAGTGCATACAACTTGTGCACTGCTCTATAGCCCTTATTATAAACTGTTCTAAGATGTTGGGCTATACACAGGCGCGAGCAAGTTCGTTCACGCACGCACATACGCAAACACGCACTCACACACTTGTGTGTAAACGTGTGCGTGGTGTGAGCGTGGTGTGTGCGTAGTGTGAGCGTAGTGTGAGCGTAGTGTGAGCGTAGTGTGAGCGTAGTGTGAGCGTAGTGTATGCGTGGATGCGAGGTGTGTGTGCCTGTTTGCGTGAGTGTCTTTAAGTAGGTGCTTCTACAATATAATTTCCTCTATACCTGCACGTTTCCCCGTCATAGCGTTCGAGGGTTAGTCCAATATTCTGGAAGCAAATTAATATGTGGTAGAGTTGTCAAGAACTTCGGTAAAATATACCTGTGTAACTTGTAGAACTTCATATTTTTTCTCGGAAGTTTCTGTGTTTTCACAGGCGGACACGATATGGTGCTGCTAATTCCATTCCACAGTGCTGGCGCCGGATTTGTCTGGCAACGGGTGGCAGAGGTCGTCGTGTGTGTGTGTGTGTGTGTGTGTGTGTGTGTGTGTGTGTGTGTGTGTGTGTATGAGTGAGTGTGTGAGTGTGTGAGTGTGTGAGTGTGTGTGTGAGAGAGAAAGATTCACCACGGTCTTTGGATCACGTGTTGAACTCGTGATTGACAGCTATTTCCCTCCCGGAGGAGAGCTCAGAGCTCATATATGACCGATCTATAGGTAATGCTGTGACCTTGCACGCACACATACACCCAACTCCCCGCCCATGAGAGTTGGAGTAACGACTCGTAGCGCAGCGATACTGAATTTAATTCAGCCCTGGGCGGGATTCTAACCCGGACTTCCGTAGTGGCAGTCGGGAACTCTACCAACTGCGCAACGAGTGTGTGTGTGTGTGTGTGTGTGTGTGTGTGTGTGTGTGTGTGTGTGTGTGTGTGTGTATGCGCGTGTGTTTATGCGCGTGTAAGCGTATATACTGAGTATGCGTATGTACAAGTGTACGTGTTTGTATATCAATCACAACAACAATCATAAAATACATCACTATATCGAACCGACTGACACAGCTGGGTCATCACCAAATGCTACTGTTAACACCATCTAATCCTTCACCTTAGAACCTATTACCATTTCCAAGTCACGGACCTTCCTTGTTACCTGTATCACCACCACCATCAACACCATCTCCATAACAATTACTACTAAGGGAAACTATCTTATACAAGTCCCGAGCCTGTAAATGGTCACCATTAACTTAATTGCATCTACCAAGACAACCATCAACCCTCAGCTGGTCAGGGCTACTCTCGACATTCGCTCTCATTAATCTTGATGTGATCTACGAAAACAACAACAACAATAACAACAACAACAACAACAACCACCACCAACAACCAACATCAACGCCATCAATTATCTCGAAACTACTATTATCAATATTACAGCAAAGAAATATCACCAGCGTTACTATCACCACCAACATCACAGTTACCACGACGAGCACCATCACCACCACCATCTCTCTCTCTCTTTCTTTCTCTCTCTCAAACGCTAACGCGCAAACACTAAATGATTACATACACTAACACACACACACAATTATATTATATATATACATACATTTGTGTGTGTGTGTGTGTGTATGTGTGTGTGCATGTGTGTGTGTGTGTGTGTGTGTGTGTGTGTGTGTGTGTGTGTGTGTGTGTGTGTGTGTGTGTGTGTGTGTGTGTACGTGCGTTCATATAAACAAATATATAC
>NC_134785.1:65148082-65175582 GCF_046742065.1 Oratosquilla oratoria | reverse complement strand
CTCCGCTGCGGGTTGTTACTCCAACTCTAGTGGGCGGGGAGTTGGGGGTGTGTACGTGTAAGGTCGCAGCATTACCCAAACATCGGTTATATACAAGCTCTGAAATCTCTTCCGGGAGGGAAATAGCTGTCGATCACGATTCCAACACGTGATCCAAAGACCATGGTGTGCACACGATATCTTTTGACACACACACACACACACACACACACACACACACACACACACACACACAAAAAGCCAATGGTGTAAACACTTGTCACGTTTCATTCACACAACCCACCAACCCTGATCACCACCCTTCATTAATACCATCGCCCACCAACGCCATCACAACTATCATAACAACAACCGTTCCCACCCCAACCAACACAACGTTCATCACAAAACCAACACAACATTCATCACAAAACCAACAACATTCATTATTACTCTCCCACTTACAACCTTCACCACTGCAACCACAGCCCTGACAGGACCAACACCACGACCGCCGCCGACACAGTCATGAGCAGTGGCGGCCCACAATCACTAGATCAAAGCCAGACAAGCGTAATGAAAAACGGCCTGATTACATGGAAGGCCACCGCTCCGGGCTACGACGCAACGGATGGCGGAAAGGTCGCTCTCGCATGGACAGAGTAAGGGAGTTGCACTAGGAGTGGTGGTGGCGGTAGTAGTAGGAGGAATGGGAGTGGTAGTTGGTGGAGAAGTCGTGGGAGTAGTGGGAGTAGTACAGTAGTAGTAGAGTAGTAGTAGTAGTATAGTAGTAATAGATTAGTTTTAGTAGTAGTAGTAGTAGTAGAGTAGTAGTAGTAGTAGAGTAGTAGTAGTAGTAGAGTAGTAGTAGTAGTAGAGTAGTAGTAGTAGTAGAGTAGTAATAGTAGTAGAGTAGTAGTAGTAGTAGTAGAGTAGTAGTAGTAGTAGAGTAGTAGTAGTAGTAGAGTAGTAGTAGTAGTAGAGTAGTAATAGTAGTAGAGTAGTAGTAGTAGTATATTAGTAGAGTAGTAGTAGTAGTTGAGTAGTAATGGTAGTAATAGAGTATTTATGGTAGTGATAGAGTAGTAGTAATAGTAGTAGTTGTAGTGGTGGTGGTAGCAGAAGAAGAAATAGAGGAACAAGAGGAATATGAAGGAGGATAAGAGGAGGAGGAAGATGAGAGAAAGGGAAGATGAGGAAGAGAAGGACGAGGAGGAGGAAGAGATGAAGAAGGAGAAGGAAGTAGAAGTAGAAGAGTAAGAGGAAGGAATGGAAATGGGGAGAGGAGTTAGGGGTGTTAGTTTGTCTGGGAGCAAGAGGGGTGGGAGCAAGAGGGGTGGGAACAAGGGTGGGAGCAGGAGGGGAGGGAACAAAGGTGGGAGCAGGAGGGGTGGGAACAAGGGTGGGAGCAGGAGGGGAGGGAACAAGGGTGGGAGGAAGAGGGGTGGGAGCAGGAGGGGTGGGAGCAAGAGGGGTGAGAGCAAGAGGGGTGGGAGCAAGAGGGGTGAGAGCAAGAGGGGTGGGAGCAAGAGGGGTGGGAGCAAGAGGGATGGGAGCAAGAGGGATGGGAGCAAGAGGGATGGGAGCAGGAGGGATGGGAGCAGGATGGGTGGGAGCAAGACGGGTGGGAGCAAGACGGGTGGGAGCAAGAGGGGTGGGAGCAAGAGGGGTGGGAGCAGGAGGGGTGGGAGACTCAGTAGGAAAGAGGAAGTAAGAGTGGAGGAGAGGGGCTGAGAGATGGGAGTAGATGGGATGGAGAGATATGCGAGTGTGACTAGAGCTGAGGATGGGAGTGGGAGAAGAAGTATGAGGCGGAGTGGTAGGAGGAGTGGGAGGTGGAGTGGGAGAAGTGGGAGGTGGAGTGGGAGAAGTGGGAGGCGGAGTGGGAGAAGTGGGAGAAGTGGTAGGTGGAGTGGGAGGAGTGGGAGGTGGAGTGGGAGAAGTGGTAAGTGGAGTGGGAGGAGTGGTAGGTGGAGTGGGAGTAGTAGGTGGAGTGGGAGGAGTGGGAAGAGTGGGAGGCGGATGGCAATTAGAATGTGCATGTTGATACTTGATATAAGATTGCAAATGGGACAGCAAATGGGGCTGCAAATTGGACCACAAATGAAGGTGGTTACGACAATTGATACAACCGTGTATATAGGAGTGGAAAATGGGAGTTAAAAAATAACCCTAAGTATGCAGCGAAAATATGAACGAAAATAACTGAGAATGGAGTACAAACATAAAAAAAAAACGGTGAAGTATTCACACAAACACGAGTAGACGAATTGACATGAAAAAAAAACGGAAAAAAAAAGTAAAATCTGAATTTGAGATTAAATGAAAATGATAGTGGAAATGTTCCCGGGCTTGGAAGTTGGGAATAAAACCGGAACGGGACTTGGGAATTAGTAATGAATTTGAGAACAGAGACAGGGACCTCGGAATGGGAATACTTATGTTGGCAGGTACATACAGAATCCCTTATAGAGATTCACGCATACACACACACACACACACACACACACACACACACACAATACAACAGAACAAATCACACATGCACACAAAGGCATGGACAAGACACGTTCCAACACACGCACGCGTCCACGCACGCACGTGTGTGATCCACCATGTTCTTGGATCACGTGTTGGACTCGTGATCAACAGCTATTTCCTTCCCGGAAGAGCTCAGCTCATACATGATCGATCTATGGGTAATGTTGTGACCTTACACGCGCACACATACCCAACGAGTTGGTGTAACGACTCGCAGCGCAGCGATACTGAAATTATTTCGGCCCTGGGCGGGATTCGAACCCAGACCGCTATAGTGGCGGCCAGGAACTCTATCCAATGCGCCATTGAGTCGTGTGTGTGTGTGTGTGTGTGTGTGTGTGTGTGTGTGTGTGTGTGTGTGTGTGTGTGTGTGTGTGTGTGTGTATCGCATTCGCGCGCATTTGAGCGCGTGTGCATAGTATGTTTTTTTATTTTCATTTTTTTTTTTTTTTTTGTAGGCGCATCTTTAAATACAAGGGTCTGCTCCCCTCTCGCAAAGACGGCTCGTTTGCAAATTGATCCATCTAACTCCTCCACTCCAACGGGCCGTTTCCAGTTTCAGTATCAGGTGTTCAACTTTACTTCAGGAAGGGGGAAACGACAGACCGACTGAGAGACAGACAGACTGGCAAGCAGCAAATAGGGACAGACATAGACACACACACACACACACACACACACACACACACACACACATGTACAACACATACACACACACACACACACACACACACGTGTACAACACACACACAATGTACAACACACACACACACACACACATGTACAACACACACACACACACACACACAAACATTTTATATTATATATATGTATATATATATATATATATATATATATATAGAGAGAGAGAGAGAGAGAGAGAGAGAGAGAGAATGACGTGAAACGATGAGTAGGAAAGAATAGCAACGAAGAGACATATCATGGCAGGGAGATTCTAAGAGACGGGTGGAAAGGGATGAATGGTCAAAGAGACAGACCGACATAAAGTAATACATTTTGATTTCCCGACGGTTTCACCACCAGACTGGCTGGGACAATCAGGTCATATAACCGATCCGATGTCAGGTACTGTTACAATACAGTCTTTTCGTCCCGTTGGCCTTCCCCCCCACCTCTCCCCTTCCCCCCCACCTCTCCCCTTCCCCCCCACCTCTCCCCTCCACCCCACCCCCCCGAACTTGTTAGAATTTTTCGGTTATTTTTTCTTCCGTCAAGCAAATTTATTCAGCTGTTGGGGGATCCCCTGGAATCTAAAAGGTTTACATTAAATATTTCTCCCATGCATAGATTACACACACACACACACACACACACACACACACACACACACACACACGCACACACACATATATATATTATTGATGTTTAAGGCTACAATATAGTTAAATAAAAAAAATAGTGCATTTTATTTTGAGGCGTCTACATATGGGCACACATAACATGTGAACACGCAGCATATCGGATTTAAAAGGACATTTGTGATACAATATGGGGATTAAGCGAATGCGCGGCTGAAACTAATACTATTGCCTGAGCTAAAAGACGAGATAGCCTTCCTTTCATTTATTTACACCTGGCAGAATCCTCCTCCAGATTTCATTCAATTCCGGTTTTTCGTAATTCGCGAACGTTACATCGCGCAAAACGCCCATAATTCGCCAAGATTATTCACCAGTAAAGATTCTTTCTCCAAGTGGTATTTTCTATATCTATTCATGTTGCCGATGGCTAATTTTGTTTAGCCTATAGATCACTAATCCTGGAAAAAGAAAAATCTTGAATGTCGATTACCTTATGTTGGGTTGCCCTTTACTATCCATTCTTACTATCGCCTCATTATCTTGTTAAGTAGAGTAGATCAGCCTCCACCTACGTGTACAGAGAATGCGTTAAACAAAACTCCTCTTATAAAAACAAGTAATAGAGTGGTTATGCCCTGGGGATTAATAGAAGATGAACATGACATATCAAGGGTAGATAATACTGCCTCGTCGAAAACGTGACAATATATGTAGAAATCATCCTCGCTAATCCGACAGAGTTTAAAACATTTTTTATAAACTTCGATGCACAACAAGATTTTGATCAATACAGATTCTATTTTGTCAAGTGTTCGCCTCACAACTGAATGCAGGTTCTAAAATTAGTTGAATTAATACCTGCATTTATGTCAAAGGCACAAGAGCGTTCATTCTTCAACAACAAGTGTAGGGGATAGGGGTTAGGGGGTATGGGTTCGTGAGTAGGGGGTATAGGGTAGGGGGTAGGGGATATAGGGGAAGAGGTATTGAGTAGGGAGTAGGGGTAGGGCATGGAGGTAGGGATTTGGGGGTAAAGGATTGGGGGTAGAGGAGAGGAGGTAGGGGGTCGGAGTGGTGGGTAGGGGGTAGAAGATGGGGTAGGGGGTAGGGGGTAGAGGGTAGGGGGTAGATGGTAGAGGGTAGAGGGTAGGGGTAAGGGGTATTTGGGCAGGGTGGGGGAAAGGGTAGGGGGTGGGGTATGTTTGTTCTTTATTGAAAGTCTTATCATCTTTGTTGTCTATTTTTTTTTTTTGTGATGGGGATGACAGGTGGTAACTGACACGGAGCTACCTAGTGTAGGTCTTATGGTCTCTTGCATCTTCCTTCATTATGTTTTTATATGTTCTTATCGTAACTGTCCCCGGGTGATATTGTTTATGAAAAATTGTATATATAAAAGTATCACGTAATTGGCTTACACTATCGCCCTACTCACTCAGAGCAAGTAAAAATAAACAAGAAAAACAAAAATGATAGCCATGGTATTAATGATGATTGATAATAATAAAACATAAATACAGAATGTACTAACAATTACCACCCTATGTTATTAACTCGGAACACAAAACGGGTCATTTAGTCGGCAGTTGGAATTAATCTCCAAAAAAACAGGAGTTAGCTAACTAGCTTGGAAGTTTGTTCTAACTTCCATTGTTTGTCTTGAACTTTTTGTTGGGCTGTGTTCAGCTAACAGTCCTTTATAGTTCGATAAAAATATCACCATTGTTAGCTTGTATAATAAAGATTATAATTTGCTTTCTTTTGATATTTGATGAACAAGAAGAGAATGATCACTAGTTGGCAGGCGATTTTCTTAAATAAATACTAAAAATAAAGTATATAAAACAAAGGAATGATAAAATGATTGAATGAAAAATAATAAATATCTAAAGATCAAAGAGCTATTCATGCATGCACTCGTGTGCACACGTGCGCGCGCGCTCACACACACACACACACACACACACACACACACACACAAAATGAACGATATTCAACACACATTTCCACCACATATATGCAGATATTTTTTCAGCGCTCAGCGAATTACACACACACACACACACACACACACACACACACACACACACACACACACACACACACACACACGAGCCCTTCTATAAACAATGCGTCAGACAAAACGCCATTTTAGGGCCGAACTGGCCAATTACCTTAATTCACCAGGGCGCGAGGCTTTGCCAAAAGCGGCGAGGCAAGCTGCGTGAAACAGTTTGCGCAGAATCCTCGCGCGGCGCCGGTGGAAGGCCAAGAGTCATAAATCTCTTACCTTCAACTATTTACCGCCCGCCCGTCCCCCTCGACGCATTTTCCTCCATTTCATCACGTACAATTCCCCTCATGGACGTTTGGGGTATGGAGGTCTCATCCCCCCCCTCCCTTTCTCTTCCCCCCTTCCCGTCTCACCTCCTCCTCTTCCCGTCTCACCCCCTCCTCTCTCCGTCTCCGCCCTCCCTGTCTCTCTCCCTCCTGTCCCCGTTTCTCCCTCCTCTTCCCCTCCTATCCACGTCTCTCACCTTCTCTGTCTCCCCCTCCTCTCCCTGTCTCCCTCTTCCTCTCCCCGTCTCCACCTCCTCTCCTCGTCTCCCCCTCCTCTCCTCTCTCCCCCTCCTCTCCCCGTCTCCCCTTTCACTATCTTCCCCACTCTCCGTATCGCCCCACCGTCTTCCCCTAATCCCCGTCTCCCCCACTCCTCCATCCTCCTTCCTATCACCCCCTCTCCCTTCTCCCATCTCCCCCACCCTGTCTTCCCCCACTCCTCATCTCCCCCTTTCCTCACATCCTTCTTATCTACCCCTTCCCTTCTCTCCATCTCGCCCTTTCTCCCTTACCATCCCCATCTCCCTACCTATCGCACTCCCTCATCTCAATCCTCCCCACCTCCCTCCTCCCAATCTCCCCTTCCCCACTCCCTCTCTTTCTCGTTATTCTAAGCTCCATCCTTTCTGAGCAACAACGCCTCGATCGTGTCTATTCTCACTTTGTTTACTCTTGGCGACACTGTCCCATCATTAGGTTGGACTCTTTGTTCACTGTCACGGGGCTCTACACCCACCCACCGTGTAGAAAGGGTGGATCATCGAATACGAACACACGACATACCCTACCAACCTTTCTCACTCCACATCCACCTTCATTCCTTTCCACTTTTTAAGGACTTAGGAGGAATACGCTTTCTATGGCTTCTGTACTACAACGACAAAACCTGAAGAGGCATGCAATAATCATGGGAAAAATTACTGAATGCTATCAATCTATATCAGGAATCTCGACATTTGGCATTTAATTAGTTAATCATCTTTACATTATCCACATTCAAAATAATTAACGAGTCGGATCAAACAGGCATGTAGGTGTAAATTTTTGCACATGTGTGCAGTGTACGTGTTTGTGCATATTACATTATACATACATACATTATCTCTCTCTCTCTCTCTCTCTATATATATATATATATATATATATATATAATCACATATATATACATATACACTTATACACATACATACACATATACATATATATACATATACACATATATACATATACATACACATATATACATACACACACACACACACACACATACAAACATATACACACACACGCACATATATGTATATATACATACATATATATATACACATATTTAGATATTTATACATACGTGTTTGTGTGTGTGTGTGTGTGTGTGTGTGTGTGTGTGTGTATGTGTGTGCGTGCGTGTATGTGCGTGCGTGCGTGTGTGTAAGGTGAAAGCATTACCCATAGTTCGGTCATATACGAGTCGAGTTCTCATCCGGAAGTGTAATAGCTGTCGATCACGAGTCCAACACGTGATCCAAGACAATGTCGAAATACACCCACGCACAAATCCCAACTTCACCCTCATCCCATCTTCCACGACTGATCTTACTCTTGTCCTTCACGTCTGCTTCCTCTCACCATCTAACGCTTCATTTCCCTCTACCTCTGCGGCGGATTCCCTTCCTTCTCTTTCCCCTCATTAGGTCTTCAACGGTCCCCTCCTTCCTCTCTAATGATTTCCGGCCTTTCCCCATTCCCTCCGCCTGGCCCAACGCCACATACCACGATCCTCCTTGCCTCTCCTCCTCCTCCTCCTCCTCTTTCGTCCCTCTCCTTCCCTCCTCCTCCTTCGTCCCTCTCCTTCCTTCCCTCCTTCTTCGTCCCTCTCCTTCTCTCCTTTTCGTCCCTCTCCTTCCCTCCTCTTGCTTCCCCTCCCTCCCCCCTTCTCCGTCCTTCTTCCTTCCTTCTTTCTCCTCCACCTCTTCTTTTCCTTCCCTTTTACCTGTCCTACCTACGATACCCTCCTTTACTTCCCTCCACCTCCTTCTTCCTTCCCCTCCCTCCCAAGCTCATACACCCTTCATTGTCTTTTCACATGTGATCATTAATATACAATATATTATTCTATTTTATAATAGGCTTATATCATAATCTTTTATTTTCTATTTAGTTGGGCCTATTATGTAGACTATATATAACTATACACACACACACACACACACACACGCACACACACACACGTACATGTGTTTATATAGTCCACTTCGATAAATTTACACACATGTACATGAATACAAATACGTATTCACGCACATTGCATGCCCCCATATTACAAACCCATTTACACGCACATATGTGGAAACAAATATAGAAATTTGTGCATGTGTCCATGTGCGTGCATATGTGTGTGTGTGTGTGTGTGTGTGTGTGTGTGTGTGTGTGTGTGTGTGTGTGTGTGTGTGTGTGTGTGTGTGTGTGTGTGTGTGTATGTGTGTGTGTATGTGTGTGTGTGCGTGTGTGTGTGCGTATATGTGTGTTTGATGTGTGTGTGTGTCTGTGTGTGTGTGTGTGTGTGTGTGTGTGTGTGTGTGTGTGTGTGTGTGTGTGTGTGTGTGTGTGTGTGTGTGTATATGTGTGTGTACATGTCTACCTACGCGTGCACGTTTGTGTATTATATACAAATAGCATATTTATGAAAACTACGACATGCTTTTATTCCTGGAAGTTTTATTTCCCAGTAACGAAAGGTTCCGAGAAAGACACTTCGGCCTGGAAGAATGAAGTATTGAAATTTTTATTTATTTGTTTTCGGTATGTACTTGTGACAAGTGCCTTCCTCTTCTTTGAACAATGTCACTCTTCCGAAGAGTCTTGTTCAGCTACACATTTTCTCTCAAGACCCAAAACCTCGATGGACGATGACGTCATGTCGTCATCTATGGAATGAGGCACGACCTTTGCACTCCGTCCCTCCCTTCCTTTCTCCCTCCTTCCACATCTCCATTCTTCTCTCCTTCCTTCCGTCCCTTCCTCCTTACTTAATTTTTTCCTTCCTTCCCTCCTTCATTTATTCCCACCCTCCCTCCCATCATCCTTTCTTCCTTCATTTCTTCCTTTTTCTTTCTTCCTCCTTTCCTTCGTTATTTCTTTTATTTTTACTTCCTTATACCATACTTCAATAGAATCAGATAGCGACAGCATAGACAAAATACTTTTAGATACATTGTGTGGTAGGAGATTTAGAATGATATAACAACACAAAATTTGACATATATTGTTTTGGATCACACCATATCGTTCTACTAAGCTGAAGAACTGGGATGGGGTGGGGCAGACTCTATCATCGAAAAAAAAAACAAAAAACAAAAAAATTTGGTCCGGACCCTCAGGGGAAAAAAAAAAAGGTTATTCAGCTGAGGGGGTAACAACCAAGCACGAAAAGTATCATAAAGGTCTTCTGGCACGAAAGCGCCCTTAGCATGAAGACCTTTGTCTAATATTTACAGAATCGCATCCTTTATTCAAGACGGGGTCCAGCCACGGACGAGAGGGTCCGCAAAATCTCTTTCCCTCGGCGAAGACAGACGAAGGCCGCCGAGACAAACACTCGTGCACTATAGTGTCTGAAGAAGGAGGTGGCGGGGATCTGAGGGCTATGAAAAGAGAACGAGGACGAGAGAAAGAGAGGAGATTACAGAGGGGGCTAAAATAAAAACAATTAGATATATATATATATATATGTGTGTGTGTATATATATGTATATTATATATATACATATAAATATATATATATACATGTGTGTATATGTATATATATGTGTATGTATATATATATATATGTATATATGTACATATGTATATATGTGTGTATATGTATATATATATGTACATATGTATATATATGTGTGTATATGTATATATATATGTGTATATGTATGTGTATATATATATATATATACATATATATATATATATATATATATATATATATATATATATATGTATGTATATATATATATATAAGCGGAATAGGAAACACAGGAGTCTTAGTCTTGAGTTTATTCCTGACTAGTTTCGTAGGTATGCTTTTTCAAAGACTAAGACTCCTGTGTTTCCTATTACGCTTAAATCAACCTGTCAGAATGTCTCAATATATATATATATATACATATGTATATATATATATATATATATATATGCAGAAACCACTTGGAAAATAAAAGATGAATAGTAAACGTTTTCGTCTCTTATTTTCCAAGTGGTTTGTGCAAGTATTGTTATCACTTGTGTTTAGTGATTTGTTTAGTATACATATACATATTATATATATATATATATATATATATATATATATATACACACACAAACGCACAGTGGAGAAGAGGGATACGAGGACTAGATAGTGGAGGAGGAGGGGTAAATCTGGAGGGGGAGGTGGAGCTGGCAGTGAAAGAAACCAAATGAGAAAGAAGAATACTACCTACAGATAATACTGCGTTGACAAGGCACTGTCACCATTCTCCTGTGTATTAGTCAAGACTTGACAAATATCTTTAATACGAATTCATTGCCACTTATTTTCTCGTATGTAAATATGCATATTTGCCATCACATACACTTGTGCATGACCGTATATGCACAAGAATGTACAATATAGAGCACAAACTCTTCGGCAAGTCCTCTATGTGTCAATAATGAAATTGGTTTTAATTTGTAGATGATTGGGCGAGTGCAAACAATTAGCTGTGTTAATTACAAATGCATATAAAAATAAAAAATCATCCAGGACTTTTTTTTCCAGTTTCTTGCTCGGGAAAGAGTACAACCTACGTAGATAAAAAAATCTATAATTTATAGCAGGTTTTACTTTTTATTCAAACTGTCACCAATATGTTTTGTTCGTCTCTGTGGCATCATCTCAGAATCAAAAATGCCAAGTTCACCCACACTTTTTTCACATCCATAATATTTATATATTGTAGGCATGGACGCACGCACCCTGCCATATACACAAACACACACACACACACACACACACACACACACACACATACACACACACACACACTGGAGAAAAACAAAAGGATACAAAAAGAAACTTAAAAAGGATAGTTACAGAAGATATCTGAAAAAGAATAGCTTCCCACACACAGTGATAGATATCTGGAACAAATTGAATGAGGAAACAGCGAGTGCAAAATCTATACAAGAATTTAAGATCAAACTGGATACTGAAAGATACACACGCGGGTCACTACAAGCATAGCTCTCTTCCCGTAAAATACAACTAGGTAAATACACACACACACACACACACACACACACACACACACACACACACACACACACACACACACACACACACACACACACACACACACACACACACACACACACACACACACAAGGAGTCCTGGTAGACCAAGGTTAGATCGTCCTTGTAGACTGATCCTTTTGAAGCCGACTACATTCTTCCAAGTTCCGTTCTCTCGTTCTTTTCATCCCACCAACACTTAATACTTCTTTCCCATAACGCCTCTGCCCCTCTATCCTTTCCCTCTCTCGCTCCCTCACTAGTTCCCTCCTTTGACACTTCCCTCGCTCACTCACTCCTTTGCTCGCTCCTTCTCTCGCTCCCTCCTTCTTTAGTTCCCTCCCTCGCTCCTCCTTCCACTGAGCACTCAAGAACGCCACGATTAGTAGAGTTCCTGGAACTACGAAGCTTTGATCGAATCTGAAGGACCCTTTGGCCCAAAGAGAGATTACTTCACAATTTTATTTTATTAAAAAAACAAAAAAATAAATAAATAAAATAAAAGATTCATGATTACCTGTGTCTATATACCATGTACATGTGCTACTACATATCCCGTTTTGACTATTTTTTATCTGAAAAAAAAATCTGTAACCTTCCGTTCGTTTTCTTTCCAAAGTGAACTGACCTAATCATGTTCAGACTTGGCTCATCGGCATTCATACGCTCAACAAGTGTCCACTCAATATTATCATCTTAATTATATTCTTCTTCTGAATGGATGATAAGCATATGATCAAGGGTAGACCCATAGACTTGGAGGAACATAAACGTCACTTTTACCCTAAGTGCTCGGACTGCCAGAAAATTCTATTAATTTCAAAGACACAATCGCTTGTTTGTAAAAAGATTAACATGTCTATTTTCTATTAAAGGTCTTCCCTTTCAGCTAAGCACTACATTCTTATAAAGCTCTTCATCAGCTAATCAGAATTAAATGTTTTACCAAGATTATCCATGTAGTGAAGTAAAGGAACACTGTGATGGGGGATATGAACACCATTGTATAGTTCCTCAACCAGTTGGCGCGTAATTGCGGCCGAAGCCGTTCCCTCTGCCCTATGCGCATGGACTTTTGGGTCAGGTAACTCTCACTGCTGGGAATCGGAGAGAAGTGCGGGGCTCGAACCTACAACTAGGCAAATGCATTACACTTCCAATGACGTCATCATTGCGCATACTTGCATGACTGTACAAACAGAGGAGCAAGTGAAGAACCTTGCGGCTTGCAACACCTCCCCAACAGGAGAAGGTAGGCTTAACATTCAATCCTTATTCTATGGTTTTCTGTTTGCAAATCCAATCAATAAGTTTCCCTTTGAAGCCGGAGAAGACGAATCTATCTAATAGTCGCCGGAGGAGGGGCAAAATCAAAAGGTTTTTTGAAAAGACGCATGTAGAAAACCTATACTCTTGTTACCGGTATCATCTTGTAAGACGATGAAGTCGATGGAAGCAAAGAATGCAGTGACAATAAAGGACAGGAATGAGACTAGATTGGAAATGGTGCAAGAAAGAAGAAACCGAATATCAAGGCAAAGAAAAGGTGCGTGGAGGAGGAAGAGGAGACGGGGACGAGGAGGACGAAGAGGAAGACGAAGAGGAAGACGAAGAGGACAACGACGAGGAGAACGAACAGGAGAACGAGGAATTACATGGAGTTACATGAACAAACGAAAAGCAACAGACCTATTGGTCCTTACAAGGCTGTTCTGGTATTTAACTTTTCTTTAAACTATCTAAAAGTAAATAAATCTAGTCAGAGATTTGTTGCTAAGTAAATGTCGAGCCGTTTTTTGAATACCTCTACATATTAACGCGATTGAATAAAAGAGTATTTTGCTACGTACGTTTCAAATCTTTTTCCTACAATCTTGCATCCATTATTTCTAGTTGCGTTGGGTGTCAGTTTTCAAATATATTTCCAAATCCATGTTTTCAAATTCTTTGACAATTTTGAAGACCTCAATTAGATCACCCCTCATTCTTCGTTTCGAGAGACTAAACAATTTTAGTTCTCTTAAGCGCTCTTCATACGGCTTGTTCCGCAACCTAGGGATGAGCTTTGTTACTCTGCCTTTAATTCTAACTTCTGCATATCCTTCTCGTAATATGGAGACCAGCACTTTACACAGTATTCTAAGTTAGGTCCGACTAGGGCATTGTAGATATTAAGAATAATTACAAAGGATTACAAAGGCGGAGCATGCCGACAGGAGACCTTTTGGTCCATATCTAGGTCAAATGCGAAAAAATCATAATAATAATAAATGAATAAAAAATATAATAATGTAAATAACAAATAAAATACATAAATAAATGCATAGGTATAGTTAAATAATAAACAAACAGGTAAATAGAAAGTAATAATAAATTGACATACAACTAATAATAAAGGAGAATCAAACAGACAAATGATAACAAAACAACAAAATAATATAAAATAAATGATAATCATTACAGCATCTTGCTTAGGTTCTAAACTCAAATGCTCTTCCTATAAAATCAATCAATTTATTTACCATTTTAATGACCTCCGATCACTGTTCGCTTGGTTTGAGATTATTTGCTATCACAACACCAAGGTCTTACTCTTGTTCTACACTTGCTGCTAGTTGTACGCCATTCATCATGTAGTTGGCCTGGATATTACTATTACCAATATGAAGTACTTTACATTTATCTATATTTAAAAACATCTGGGAATTTTCCGCCCATTCACGTAAAATGTTCAAATAATTTTGTAACTCTCGCTGTTGTGTTATGGATACCATCTTATTTGCAATTTTGGTATCATCAGCGAATTTTGATGATTTATAATTTATATTTTCATCCAGGTCATTAATATATATAAAAAAGAGTGCAGGACCTAGCACTGAGCCCTGAGGCACTCCATTTGATACATGACGCCAGTCTGAGCATTTTCCATTCAGAACAACACGTTGCTTACAGCCATTAAGCCATTCAGGAATCCATCGGGAGGAGGAGGAGAAGGAGGAGGAGGAGGAGGAGGAAGAGGAGGAGGAAGAGGAGGAGGAAGAGGAGGAGGGGGGAAAGCATGAAAAAGTAACAGAGGCAGTGAAGAAGAGACTACGTCAGTACAAAATTTCCTAAACAAGTTATTAAATGAATAAACGAATGCATTTAAAAAGTTAACAACACAAAAATACAAATTGAATAGTAAATGAATGAGAGGGTAAACAATCTAATAAATACATTTAGAAAGACATTGAACAAATCAGTATCTATTATTAAATCCGTAGGTAAAACAACCTAATACATAAAGGAATAATGAATAAATATTCATAAAGTTCAAATAGAAAAATATCACTGACAATTGTAATGATAACAAATAATAAAACTTAATTCAATATCTAATTTAATAGATAAACGTATAAACAAATCTAGTACAAAAACGAATTAATGAAAACTAAGAAACGAGTACGAAAAATAGATAATAACAATAATGGTAACGATAATAAAACTAGATCACTGTGGCCAGTTTTTACACACCATGACTGATTCTGTGTAATCGTATATGCTATTAAAATGGCATATGGTATATAGCGTATGGTATAAAATTATGCAGGGGCGGGAACTTTCAAGAAACAAGCCTCAAGTTTACCTCGTTCGAATCCCAAGTAAGGGTTTCCACTTTACAAACTAGAATGTAGAACGGGGTTAAAATCCACAAGGGAGTTATGCATTTGGCCTTAAACTGTGAGATAAATGCAACTTTGCAAATTGTATAAAATATAATGCGGAAAACTTTAACCCTGCGAGTTTCTCGTCTTTGTACGCGGTACGGACTTCGCATCTCCAACTTCACGGCTTTCTATAATCTATTTCTAACTGTATATGTATCTGTCCTGTACATTTACTTAGTTATCTTACACATTTTTATTACTTTATAGCCCTCGTTTCCGAATGTAGCAGAACCTCCACCTCAGCCTTCGTCTCGCGGACTCCCATCTGCTTCCAACATCCTCAAGTTCTTCTCATCGTAGATATAATACTTAACAATCCGGAATTCAGTTGTCGTACCTCAGTAGTCAGTACAGTCTCCATTATTTCTATTTCTTTTTTCTGTACTTTTTTCCACCTATAATCCCAGAACCAATATTCTAGCTAACTTTTTTTTTCTTTTAATTCTTCGTGATATACATTCAAAATTTTTCATATGATTTCCATCAGTTAATTCCTACCAACCTTTCTTCATACGTGCGGTATAGTATTCTCCTTGGCCTTTCTAATAAATACTCTTTTCTATAAAAAAAAATACTCTTTTGCTATACACTAGATGCTTCTTGCTTCTCCCTTTCTACCCAACATTTACTATAAATTAGACGTCTTTTCATTTCTACTAGACGTCTTCTACCTTCTTTCGAAGGTCATAAAGGATTACAATGGATTACAAAGGCGGAGCATGCCGACAGGAGACCTTTTGGTCCATAACTAGGTCGGATGTGGAAAAAATTATAATAAATAAAAATATATGAATAAAATTATAATAATATGAACAATAAATAAAATAAATGCATAGGTATAGTTAAATAATGAACAGATAAATATTAAATAATAACAAATTAACATAACTAATAATAAATGATAATCAATCAAATAATAATGAACAGGCAAATAATGGCAAACAAATAAACAAATAATATAAAATTTCACTCCATTCATTTTTCTACCTAAACCTTCCCTTTCTCCCCGAAATTTCGAGATTCTTCACCTTGACTTCTGTGGAACTCTATCTTCTTTCCTTCTCACTGTTGGCACTCCCAGACACTGCTCAAGGCGCGTGGCTCATTATCAACGCGCGTACGATTTTCCTTAATGACGAACGCATGTATTAATGTGGCCAACGGACTATATGCTTCCTCTCGAGTTCCTGTCATTGTATTGATATATTTGGTATGGATGCGTCCGTGTGTGTGTATGTGTGTATGTGTGTGTGTGTGTGTGTGTGTGTGTGTGTGTGTGTGTGTGTGTGTGTGTGTGTGTGTGTGTGTGTGTGTGTGTGTGTGTGTGTGTGTGTGTGTGTGTGTGTGTGTGTGTGTGTGTGTGTGTGTGTGTGTGTGTGTGTGTGTGTGTGTGTGTGTGTTTTACCTAGTTGTATCATACGGAAAGAGAGCTATGCTCGTATTGACCCGTCTTTGTATTTTTCAGCATCTAGTTTCTTAAATTCTTGTACAGTTTTTGCCTCATCCAATTTGTTCTAGATATCTCCCACTCTGTGTGGGAAACTATTCCTTTTCAGATCTCTTCTATAACTATCTTTTTGAGTTTCTTTTCATTTCCTCTTGTTTTTCTCATATCCCATTTTAACAAATCATCTCTGTCGAGGACTTCCCTTTCATAATTCTGTAAATGGTCAGTAGATCTCCTTTTTCTCTTCTTTGTTCCAGGGTTGGTAGTTTCAGTTTGGACAATCTTTGTTCGTATGTCAATTTAGAGAGCGTTCGTGCCACCTTTGCCGTTGCTCTTTGGGTTATTTCTAATTTATTTATATTCTTTTTTGTTATGGGTCTCCATAGTGTCGTAGCGTTCTCCAATCTTGGTCCAATCAGTGTGACTAATATTTTCTTACGTGGATGTGCGCGGAAGCATGTGTGCGTGCTCGCGCGCGCGTGTCCATGTCTACGCCTAGCCTCTGTTTACAAATGTGCCCATTGCATCTCTGTACTTGCTCGAGTGTGCCTCTCTTTAACTGGAACATCCCACGGAGCACCACAGTTTCATTAACATTCCTTCGCAGTGTATATTTAAGGGGAGATCCTCATTCCATCATTGCTGTGTTCGTAATTACTCAAAACAATTCTTTTCTACCTTCAACCAGACGTACCTATTCAGATGTTGCAATGTTTCCTGGCTGGACCAGATTTTTAAAGTTTATCCACAGTTGACAGTGATGGTTTAAGTAATGTTGGTGATGGTGATTTTTGTTTGCGATTGAGTTGATATTAATTCTTTTGATTTTGACAATCTCAATTGATACATCACCTCACTGACATAAAATACAAACAATTCTAGTTCCCTTGAAACAATTAAACCGATCACAGAAAACGCCTTCACAGAGTTTAAACAAAGTAAACAATGTAATAAACTATGAACACGTGGTGGTTCTACAAGTATAACAGGGAATAGATCTGTGATACATTAAACGAGTGTTGTATGACGACATCATTGACTCCGCCAACGTTCAGCTCCACGAAATGTCCCGTGGGTGGCAGTCATCATTACCCTCATCCGCAATTCCCTCCAATAATTGCTACCGCGGACCAAGTCCCTAATTGCATTTACCCGAACTACAGTGATTGCATATTATACGTGCGTTGGTGCATGCGCACGTGTACACACACACACAAACACCTACACACATACGTACACGCACTGATGTACACACATACGTCCAAATACACACAAGCACATGCACATACACATACGCATACACACACACACACACACACACACACACGTACACATACACACAAAAACACGCACACACACAAACACGTACAAACACAAACAAGTACACGCACACACACAAACATGTACACACACAAATAAGCACACACACACACACGCAGACACACAAACACATACAGACAAGCACATACACACACACACACACACACGCACACACACACACACCGTACACACATACACACCGTACACACACACACACACCGTACACACCTCTACATTTTCTGGTAAGTGTTATATCAACTTCGTACTAAGACGTATATGTATGCACGCGCGCGCGCGTGCGTGTGTGTGTGTGTATGTGTGTGTGTGTGTGTGTGTGTGTGTGTGTATGTGTGTGTGCGTGCGTGTGCGTATGTGTGCGCGTTCTTGTGTGCATACGTGTACACACACACCTACCTTTACCTTTTCTACGGAAAAAAATACCAACGTTGTGCAGGCCAAGACACTGCGCCGGAGGGCAATCCAAAGCCCCGTCTCTCTTTCACTTCTATCCAATATCAACAACCACCGAAGCGTCAACGGTTTCCACAATGTTATCTACAAAAACAGACCCTTAATCCTATTGGCCCAGTGTTCGCTACTTCTTGGATAATAATGTCAGAAAATGGTTGAAAAAATACGCCAACGTCGTCAAGGTTTATTGATAAACCAGTGGAGAAGAAATCAGCTCCGGCCGTTGGCATATAATGAGCTGTGCCTTGCTGCATTGTATTTGATCATGGAGGAGTGCTGGGGGACGGGAAAGAATACAACCACGAGGTGCGAGAGGGTTAAGTGAGATTTGTTTTTCAGTAGATTTTGTTTGGGATTTGCTTGATTGCTCTCTTAAAAAAGGAATAGTGACCAATACGTGTATTTCACACATATATACAGACACACATACATGGAAAAATACAGACAAACAGACACACACACACATACACACACGCACGCTCACACACGCACGCATCCACACGCTCTCAAACACACGCACACACTCTATCTGTCTCTCACACACACGCACACGCTCATACATATACGCACACGCACACACATACACATCTGCAATTATCTCGAGGGGTGCCCGATATAATACTTCATGGGATAATTGGGTTTATTCACCTTCTCTAAATATGTATTTGTCCACAAAGTGCTTGGAAATAACTACCTTGTATATGCGGAGACGTCATTACTAATGCGATTCGCTCGTTAACACCATCTCAATCCTAATTTTTAGAATGTGTGTCCTTTTCCATTCCCGACAAATCTATCACGTTATTTCACGCCACCTCCTCTCACGTTTCTTCTCACGGGCCTTGTACCTCGTTCCTTCCAATCCTTCAAAAATCACTCCAAACTCGCCACCTCAAGTTCCCTCCAAACTCCCACTTTTCCCTGCCCTTCTATACCTCCAATTACCTTCATATCTTGCACTCGCGTCTGACAACAAGTAGATCACGTGGTTGTCCCTAACAACGCAATTGTGGGATCTTGGTCGTTTGCAATTAGGGCCACGTGGCTATGTTGGGGACCAGAAAGAAAGAATTACCGCACCAGTTGGCCAAGTGAAAAAAGTCGAGACAACTTCCAGACGAGAGAGGAGGGAGGAGGGTGACAGAAGAAGAGGAAGACGAGAAGAAATGAGGAAGATTTTAAGGAAGGATAGTGTATAACAAACAGACGGACGGACGGACACACGCGCGCGCGCGCGCACACACACACATACACAAACTTACGTATAAACGCGCGCACACAAACACACAAACGAACGCACAGACAAATGACCACACACAACGAACACAAACACACAAACGCACAAATACACAACAAAAAAACACGAAAACTTACGCATAAATGTGCATAAACACAAACACGCAAACAAAGAAACGCACAGACAATTGGCCACACACAACGAACACAAACACAAACGAGGGCACAAATACACACGCACACGCACACACAAACATCTTCAATTAATACCATATGTCTGGTAGCGCGTTGTTTCAATCACAGCCCTATCGTCTCTCAGAGCAAGCTCCCATGCAGTCACCCATCCCATTCCAAACAACTCTCGACTGGTTTGATCAACCTGCCCCGTTCATGAATTCTATGGGCATGTACAAACGAACACCCAAACACAAACACACACACAAAGAAACGCCCACGAAAACTCGAAACAGTAAATGGCAAGACGTTGAGATCAAACAGGAGAGTTGAGGAAGACAAGAATGAAAAGAAAAAGAAAGAGCAGACGAAGTAGAACAATGGGGAGAAAAAGAAAGGAAGAGGAAGACGGAGACAATGGAACAAATAAATATGAGAGAGAATAACAATAACAACAACCATCGACCGTCAGAAATGGAAGGAAGAGTGTGAACGTCAAATAGCAGAGAAGATGAAAAATGAAAGGGGACATAGAAACACTGAAGAACAAGTTTCAACATATATATATATATATATATATATATATATATATATATATATATGTATAAATATTTATATATATATATATACACACACACATATATACACACACACACACATATATATATATAATATATATATATATATACATACACATACACACACACACTCTTGTATCAGGAAAATGTTACAGGTAAGAAATAAAAACAAACGAACAGGAATTATGTAAGAACAAAAGCAAATTAAGTTATAATGGACAGTAAAAAACAACAACGAGCCAACGTATAAGCGGAAATCCAATTAATAAACGAAAAGACTCCGATTACAAAAGAAAGTACAGAAGATATTAGAAACCATGAGAGAAGCAAGGGAAATCAACGAAGTAATAATGAAGATTAACAAAGGAAAACGAAAAGTCGGCCCACGTTGAAAGGAAATAAGTACGAAAAATAACAGATGATAGAGGGACACAAAGAAAGAAATAAAGAAACTAAAGGTAGGGAATTAACGCTGCGATAATAGAAAAATAAAACATGAAGGAACAATAAATGGAAAAGAAGCGACACAAAGCGAAAGAACTGGAAGGCATCACGCGAGGGTGCATGCGCAGAGATATAGAGAGATGGAGACCAACATATATATATATATATATATATATATATATATATATATATATATATATATATACATATATATATATATACATATATATATATATATATATATATATATATATATATATACATATATATAGATATATATATATATATATATATACTTACATACAACGCACAGAGAGAGAGAGCTAAAGAGACAGAGAAAGAGGGAGGGAGAGTAAGAGAAAGGAAGAGAGAGAGAAAGAGGGAGAGAGAGAGGGAGAAAGAGAAACAGGGAGAGAGAGAGGGAGAGAAATGAGAAAGAGGCAAAAGATGTTCAAAGGCGGAATCAACAAAAGAAAAGTAGTTCAAGTGGCGGAAACGCCGGGAATGCAACAGGAATGGAACATAAAAGACTCAAGTGACATGTAAGGAGTACAAGATAGGGGAGATGAGGAGAGAGAGGGAGAGGAGAGAAGAAAGAGATGGAGGAATAGATGGAGAAAGAGAGAGGGGGATAGGGGGCGGGGAGAAGAGGGGAAGAGAGAAGTGGAGGGGTGGGAAGAGGAGGGGGAGGGGTAGGGAGAGAGTAGGGGGAGGGTTAAGGGAAGGGGGAAGGGAGGGGGAAGGGAAAAGGTGGGAGGGCAGGGGGAGAGTAAGGGGGAGGGGAGTGGGAGGGGAGTGAGAGTGGGACTGGGAGGGGAGTGGGGGGAAGCGGTAGGGTAGTGGGAGTGGGAGGAGGAGGATAAGATAAGGTGATGGGAGATGGTAGGAAGAGATGGGAGGAGAAAAGGTGGAAGGAGTAGAAGTGACGGGAGATGGGAGAAAGTGGACATATCGAATACAATAATTAAGTAACAATTATTTATCAGTCACCGTTGATGAAGATAATCATGAACACGAGAAGAAACGACGAAAGGAGTGACAATCTACATCTCATCTATTTCACTCTACCTATCAGTCACCTTTCAATCCCTCTCTACAATCTCTTCCCTTCCTCTTCCTTCGTTCTTGCACCACATCACCCTCCTTTACCCTCCTTTTCCAGGCACCCATCCCTTCCCTTACCCCCCTCCATCCTCTCATTCCAGTTTAACATCCCACTTCCCTCCCTCCCTATCCTCCTCATTCCCCCGTCATTCCTGTCCCCCGGACTCCAAAGCAGAAACCCTCCCCGGACCCTCACAGAATTCCTGTTCCATAACTTGGATGGCTTGGACGTCCTGTGTACCCTCACGGGAAGGGGGCACGACGCATATATTAAAGCATAAATTAGGGAATGGTTAATAAATTAGGGCGTGGTAGCCCTAAGTGAATTAGAGGGTCTTGTATGCTTACGTGGGACTTTGCATTTGTATATCTAGATTCTATTATTTTTCTTTTTCCTTCTCTCTCCCTTTCTTCTCTTCTTCAACTTCGTGCTTTAGTCCTCCCGTTTTAATTTGTGGACGGTAGGTATTGTTGTTGTTTATTTTTTCTACTATTGTCACTACAATTTCTTTCACAATGGAGATATTCTATGACTGACCCGATTGAGTTGCAGCCATTGATATTCATATACATTTTTTGGGTTAATCTCAAGTTAGTGTGTTTATCTGAGGAAAGCATTTCTGGCGTTTAAATGTTATTCCACAGGTGGTAAGGATCTTGTGTGTCTTTCAAGATTGATGGCAGTTGATTTTATTCAGTTGTGAATAGTTACCCTTCCATTCGTGAGTTGAGTTTCCATATGAGGTTTAGTTCCTGTTTTGATTACTTGTTGGCCTTTAATATCTCTCTTCGTTGCTGTTCTTTGTCTGTTTTTTCTTCAAGGTTGATGGAAGCTGATTTTGTTCAGTCAAGAATAGCCACCCCACCATTCTTTGTGTCTGTGTCTTCCTTATCTTCCAACTTCTCACTCACTCATGCCCCTTGCTTTTATTTATTCTTCTTTTCAATCTCGCCGTCTTTTTTCTTCTTCTTCTTCGTTTGACGTCTCTCCCCATTCCTTTTCACTCCGTCTGACTCCACTTTTCAAATTTTATTTTCATATTTGAGTTATTCACTTTTTTCCTCACTCTTCGTTTTTTTTTTTTACTTCATTGAGTTATTCCCATTTTTCTCATTCTTCGTTTTTTTTCTTCTTCATTTGAATTATTCCCATTTTTTTTCTCACTTAGTTTTTCTTCTTCTTTATTTGAGTTATTCCCCATTTTTTTCTCATTCTTCGTTCTTTTCTTCTTCTTCATTCGCTCTCTGTTCCAATTTCTCTTCAGTACTTCCGACTCCTCTTTCCAATTTTTTTTGTCTAATAATTTCTTAATTCAGCTCTTCCAAATTTTGTTTTCTCAGCCTCTCCTTTTGGGCTTCAATGGCTTACAATGATTTGAAATAACAAAAAAGACTGACAGACTAAAAATAAACGAACAGCTAAATTAAACAAATAATGAATATGTTATGTCTACAAACGAGTTAACTAAGAAACAGAATATAAGCTTTATGAATAAGTAATAATGTAAACATATACATAAAAAACGCAATGCTTAATATATACCAACGAAAAAACAAGTTGATATATCCAAACGTGAAAAATCAGTCAATTTAATAAACAATCAAACAAATCCAGACAAAAATTAAATTATAAAGGAGAACTCAAAGAACAAGTAGACATGTCTGAAACTGCAAAATCAGACAAGCTAATTGATAATTAAATCAAACCATTAATAACAATCAGACGAATATGAAGTCGTTCAAGAATCCTTAGAGAATAATCTTAAGTTGCTGAAACAAATCTGAAAAAAAGAAAAAGAAAAAAATAAAAAAAAATCGCTCTACCGTGAACACCACCCTTCCATCCTTCCTCTTCATTTTTGCCATCGACTTATCAGTTCCTTCTTATCTTCCCTCCACTCCTTATCTTCTCTTTTTCCAATCCTCCTATTTCCTTCTCTTTCTTCACTTATCTCTCTCGCCCTCTTTACTCTCTCCCTTCATATTTCTTCCGCCTTTATGTTTCCATTATTCATTTATGTCTCTCTTTATCCTGTATATCTCTCTCTCGTTTTCCCCTTCCTACTTTGTCTTTTTCTTTACCGTTTTCTTTTTCCTTTCTTTATTTATTTTCTTTTATTGTGTTCACCTTCTTTTAGCTCTTCTTCCATTCTTTATTCTGTGTCATTACTCCTTCCTTTCGTTCATGCTATTGCCCCATTCCCTGTACTTCACTACTTTCATGCATGCCACCAATTTAAAGGCTTCATGACGGGACCCCACGAGCAATTAACAAAAAAAAAAAAGGACGATGGGACTAATCAAGAGAAATTCATTCCTTATAGCTCCAGCTCCTGACCAGATAAAATAACCAAGCTCAAAAATAAAAGATGATAACAATATAAAAAAAATATATATATATATAAATAGATAAACATACTAGTAATTTTACATACATATACAAAAAGCGCTGTCGCTTTTGTAATAGGAGTCACATCCAAGACATGCACCTACTATTCACCTATCCAAGACGCACTTTTATTTTTTTGTAATTTCTATATATTTTATTTTTATTTTCTCTCTCAACTTGATTATTCGGTTTAACGTCGCGAATTCTCCCAATCAGAAGGCTATAACAGTGCCCCTGACAGGGAACTTTGTAGCGTGGAATCTAATAAAACATGCTCTTGGTCCAACTCGCTAGCGGCACGATTCGAACTGCCGTCACCTCGACCTCCGCCACAGGTAGCGGCGCTATAACCTGCTCGGTCAGCGAGCATTAATGAAAATACCTGGAGTCACCCGTACGAATCTTTTTCCTCCTAAAGCTCCTTCGCTTCTATCCCTCTTTTCTCTTTACTCTTCTCTCTTTACAAAGTATTATAAAGAAAGAACATGCCGACAGAAGACCTTTCGGTCCATTACTAGGCCGGATGTAAAAAAAAATGTATATCGAAAAAAAAAATCAAACGAGTTAATAATAAATGATACAGATAAATGATAGTTTATAATAAATTATAAACGATAGAAATAAATAATGAATAATGATGAATAAACGAGTGATAATTCAATAGAATAAAACAAAATAAATGGCAGGCATTACAGCGCACTGTTTAGGTGTTTATCTAAATGAATCTTAAAACTTCGAACTGTACTACATTGCACTGCCTCTGCAGAAGTGTACCATACCAATCTACCTCTTACACTAGTCCCTTGTCCAAATTTTCCTTTAGCAAACGAACACTATTCTACATAGCTCATAGGTCATTTGTTCTTCACTTAACCCTGGGTATGAATTGTTTTCTCCTAACTGAATAAAATCACCTAACGGCACTAGAAGTCTTGTCCCTCTGGAGTCCTTTTATTCTTCTGGGGGGCAGAGTGACGTCATCTTCCGGATTTATCTTCCCTCCCCTCCATCATTCCCCCTTTCCCCCCGGATTTCCTGGCATTCTCCATCCGGACCAATTTAATATAATTAGCTCAGTATTTTTTTTTCTGACATCATCTTTATTTACTCACCCTCACTCCACTTCAATGACCTCTATACTCTCTCGCCTCCCTTCCCCAGCAACACTCCTCTCCACTCACATCTTTTCCCTCCCTCCTTGCCCGCTTCCCTCCCAGCTACCCTCCCAGCTACCCTCCCCGCTTCCCTCCATCACCCTCTTCAGCCATTCTCGAACTCTCCCTCCTGTGCCTGACTTATCAGCTTCCCCCATGCATTTTGGCTTGCATCGACAGCTCTGTCCTTCCCCGTTCCCCTCTCCATCTCCCCGGCCAGTACAGTTTCATCCTCCCCTATCTTACTCCACCATTCCCTCCTCCCCCTTCTCCACCACTCCATTCCCATCATCCTCCACTTCGTTCCCTCCCCCTCCTGCCCATTCATAACCATCAAACTTTTCCCCCTCAACCTTAAAAAAGAAGAAAAAAAAAGTAAACACAGGTGTTGGATCAAGGATGAGCTTTCATATACATGCACGTCCACATACGTACCCTCTAGCTCTTTATCTTTAACCATACTTAGATTTTTTCTTTTTCTTCCCCCTCTCTCTCCTCTTTCTTTTTTATTTTTATTCCTTTAGTCCCATTCTTCCCGCTAGCATGCTTAATATCGCTCTTTTACATACTCGTGCTCTCACTCACATGCGCACACGTACACACACACACACACACACACACACACACACACACACACACATACACACACAGAAGCATATGCACAAGCACACAAACGCACACAAGCACAACCACACACACACAACCACACGCACAAACACACACGCACACAAGCACAAACTCAGACAAATGCGCACACACACAAACACAAACACACACACACAAGCACAAACTCAGACAAATGCGCACACACACACAAACACAAACACACACACAGTGGACAACCACCCGAGTCAGAGCGGACGGTGGTCGCCAGGCTCGTTAATCATTGAACAACGGAGGAGGACGACTCGCGCTGGCCGCCGGACACAGAAGAAAATCCGTAATAAAGCTGAATATAGGGTCATAAAAACAAGACTAACTTGTGCGACAAAGCGGGGATTTTAGTCTCGGTAATGATATCCCACATGACACCGTGAGAAGTAATGTCTGTGATTTCCACACTTTTTCCCTTTTCCTTAGCCGGACAGTTTTTCCATTTCTCTTCGTGGCACAAAATCTCAAGAATCTATTTTTGGTATTATGATATTCAATGGTCGAATGTCTCTCCTCCTTCTCTACGTGCTGGTCTAGCAATCGGAAAGACAGCTATGGTTTTTCTTAAAAAAATATTCCCTTCAATGAATAATGTACACCACACCCATTTACACTTCCGTGTGTGGAGGACGATCAGGAAGAGTACTACTAACACGAATAATAGTAGTAGTTTTAGTAGTAGTCCAAGGAACAGGGGTGAGGAAGAGGTAGAAACGGAAGAGGAAGAGAGGTAGAAAGAAGATGAAGAGAAGGAGTAGAAGGAAGAGGAAGCGTAAGAGGAGTAGGAGTAGGAGGGGGAAGAGAACGAGGAAGAAAGAGGAAGAAAACGATGAGGAGGAAGAAGAGTAAGAGAGGGAAGAGGTTGAGGAAGAAGAAGAGTAAGAGGGGGAAGAGGGTGAGGAGGAGGAAGAGTAAGAGGGGGAAGAGGGTGAGGAGGAAGAAGAGTGAGAGGGGGAAGAGAGTTAGGAGGAAGAAGAGTGAGAGAAGGATGAAGGTGAAAAGGAGGAAGAAGAGTAAGAGGGAGAAGAGGGTGAGGAGGAAGAAGAGTAGGAGAGGGAAGAGAGCGAAAAGGAGGAAGAGTTAGATAAATATGAGGAAGAGGAGGAGAAGCAACTGAAGAAGCAGGAGGAGGAGGAGTATATATGACGAAGCTGACGACGACGGAATACTCCGCTAGAGCGAAGCGAATTTGAATTAAACCAGATCTCAAAAACTGACTCGCCCTGCCATCAAAAGCAGGATATGCAGACCTCAAAAAGAACTTAATTAAGATTAGGAGAGCCACAACGCTCTGAGCGTGACGGCTCACCCACACCAGACAAACGAGCAGCGAGATCG
>NC_134785.1:65140582-65143082 GCF_046742065.1 Oratosquilla oratoria | reverse complement strand
CATATATACAAATATATATATATACATGAATACACAAATACATACAAACATATATACTTACATATACACGCCGAGTTCTCTCTTCTTCCTCCAACCCTTCTCGACATCAAACTATCCCCCTTACTCGTGTTCAGCTTTTCCTACACCTCCGTCATTTTTTTCACATATCCATTCTTTTTCACTTTCTCTTTCATTTGCTCTTCTCCCTCTTAATTCATTTCTTTTTGTCTTCTTCCTCTACGATTCCTCCTCCACTTCTACCGGTGGTCATTAAGTATTTTCCCTTTACCCACATGATCTTTCTAACCTAGTTTGTTCTTTGCCTCTAACCATATCTCACTCTTGGCAGTCCCTCCAAACTCTACCTCCGCACAGTCCCAAGAAGCAAAACATTATCCTTTAAGACCAGAAACCTTCTTGGTGCCCTAGCACGTATCCAAGGACACCGAGGCCCAGCACACCCACACGGACAAGGATTCCTTATAACACGTCGCTGAAGAACCAGCCACCTCGGTCACTCCTCCTCCGCCCCGTCCGCCTCTCCAACGCCCAGTCGTGTTAAGTGCCCTCTGGGCCCCGTGCGCGCGTGTGTGAGTCACCGACCGGGCCCAGAGTTCCCCAGCAGGGGCGGAAGCGTCCGCCTTCTCTTGTGTACAAATCCGAGAAGGCAATCCGGGTGCAGTGCAGGATTAAACTCCGAAATTTACTTGGAACTTAATCATGTCGAGGGTCATTGCAATCTACCCATGCTCTCCGGAGAAGAAGGAGAAGAGGGAGGAAGAGAAAGACGAGGAGAAGGAAGAGGCAAAATGAGAGAAATTGGAATAAGAAGTGGAGAAGGTAAAAGAGAAAGAGAAGGAAGAGGCAAAATAAGAGAAATGAGAAAAAGAGGTTCAGAACGAAAAAGAGAGAGAGAAGGAAGAAGAATAAGAGGAAAAGAAGAGGGGGGTTGGCACAAAAGAAGGAAAAGAGAATGCGAAAGAGAGGAGTAAAAGGAGGAAGGCGGGGAAGAGGAATGAGGGAAAAAAGAGGTGAAAGTAAAACAGGAAAAGGAAAAGAAAGAAGTGGGACGAGGAGAAGGGAAAGAGGGGAGGAAAAGGAGGATTAGTTGACGGCCAAGGAGGAGGAAGAAAAAGAGGAAGTGCAGGCGAAATAGAAGAAGAGGAAGAGGAGGGGGGAGGGGAGGAAGAGGAGGCGAGAGAAGAAGAGGCGGGAGAAGAGAAGGCGGGAGAAGAGGAGGCGGGAGAAGAAGAGGAAGAAGAGGAGGAAGACGAAACCAAAAATGAAGCTGAAAATTTTGACAAGAAAGACAAAATGAGAAGAGTTAAACAATGAGAATAGAAATGGATAAGATGATGAAAAAAGTCTGACAAGTGAAAAAATAAGATATAATGTGAACCAGAGAACAATGTAACGAAATTAACAAAATGCAGAATAACAGTAGGGTGAAAAGGAGAAAGAAAATGAACAAAATGAAGAGGAAGAAGAGGGGGAAGAGGAAGGTTAAGTGGAAGAGGTAGGGGAGGTGGAAGAAGTAGGGGAGGTGGAAGAGGTAGAAAAAGTGGAAGAGGAAGAAGAAAGAATGAGGAAGAGAGATAATTGAAGATGAAGAAAGAGGAGGAAGGAGGAAGTAAGAAGAGGAAGGAGGAACAGGTGGAAGAGGGTAAAGGAAGATGACGAATAGGAGGAAGAGGCAAGAGGAGTGAGAAAGAAGAGGAGGATGAAGAGGAAGAGGAGGAAGAAGGAAAATAATGATAAGGAGGAGGAAGACGGAAAAGGAGGGAGAGAGAAGAGGAAAATGAAGATGATGAGGAAGAGGAAGATAATAAGAAGGAAGAAAAGCTTATTTTTTTGACTGGACATGAACATGAACGGTAAGTAGATGTCCTATGTTCATCTCGCTGGAACAACGCTTGTAAGCTCCTCTCTCTCTCCAGTCCCCTTGAGAAAGTGAGAAATCGAGTGAGTAAAGAAAGACACACCCCGAAGCCCCTTTCTCGCTTCCCTTCCCTTATTCTCGTCGTCCCTAGAGTGCCCCCCGAAAACAAATGTCATTATGCAAATTCGACAAATTCCATTCGTAGACGTTTGATTTGTTAAGCAAATACTTGCCTGGGCATTGCCTATCTTTATTGCAACAACGTGCTCCCTACATCCTCTACCCATCTTCTCTCGCTGAAGAAAAAGTCTTATCCTTTGTTGTACTCTTCCCTCTCCTCTTCCCAGTCTTTATCAAATCCAAGACCTCGTCTAAGACTGTTCACGGTGTTCCGACGTTGAACGTTTTCGTTTCAATAGCTATCATCTTTATTCAATCAAGAAATTTCTGTTTTATACGTGTTATACGAGCAAGTCTTCGGTACCATACAGCCACGAGTGAATTAAAGATTTTCAAAGAGTTTTTTTCTTTCTTTGGGCGCGACACAGAATACATCTTGTCCAGTCAATGCGACTCTATCTTTGGAAAGCTTCTGTTGCGTACTATCATCGTAGTACCGGT
>NC_134785.1:65085582-65133082 GCF_046742065.1 Oratosquilla oratoria | reverse complement strand
CACAATGTTTCGTCAGGTCTCATCTATCTTCGGACAAACCTGGGAAGATACTTTTGTCTTTCACTGTACATCCTCCTTGTTCGCTTGGTGGGGTGCCTGCTGCCACCAAAATGGACAGACCTTGTATGCCTGATGACCCCAATTGTGGACTTCTGTCCTCTCCAATTTGTCAGAGAATTTCACTGCAATCACATGGCAAGGAATGCTACCTCCATCTAGTCTTCGACTGTCCTAGCTTATGGTATAGAAATTTGAGAGACACTGGGTCAGAGAGTCTGCAGGTGACCCCAAATTACAGTTCTCCTTCTGTGGTCATGGTCGGTTTGTGGCACCAGTTAAACACCTGAATGAATATTATACTGTTCGATGTTACACTGGGTGCAAAGTTGTGCACATTCGGAAAGAGAAGTTCGTGTGTTTGGGTTATCAAATAGTTGAATGGTATAGAAATTTAAACAAACATATACGGGTATTCGTGTTACAATAACTATGAATGCCAAAACTGTTCAGAATTTGGAAAAAAAAATGATGAATTATATTTTGTAAATTTGGATAACTCCTTATGCACACAAATGAATAAATATTTTCCTCAACCAGATTCTGTGAAACCTGACAGTTTAAAGTTCTTTAGGAAAAAAAAATGAAAAAATTTATCCTCAGTTTTTTTTTTAAGATCATCAGAAATATAGGGAGCGAGTGTCAGTCAAAAAAATTACAATAATCTGAAGACGTGTCATTTTCACAACCGCACTTGTTTCACTAACACTAAAAGCAAATATGGCCTTTAGAATTCAGAACTATTGATACGTTTTTTTCTTGTGTGATAATGACAAATCCGCGATGATTTCTGTCAAGTATTCTCGATTTACATTTGCCCCACCTGTCATGCCACACAAGGAAGAAATTTTAGCTTCAGCTACAATTGTAAATACTCTGTCGTACATCTGCACCTTTATATTATATTATATATATATATATATATTTACATATACATATATATATATATATATACATATATATATATATTACAACTACATATTTATAACCTAGGTGTGCATTTTATATGTCTGTTCATCACCCTAGAAAAAGAAAAACTACTCTGTTCCAAAAGACTTATTTTATGTCAATCTTACCTGTCACATTTGGTTATAAGAAAGACATGAGGACCTATTATTGTGTCATTATTTCAAGGTAATGTTCCACACACCTACGACTAAACTGTCCACAACACGATATATAATAATCCGAAAAGAATTAAATACAAAACTTCAATGAAAAAAAAAAACTACCAAAATGAATGAAAATTATTTTCTGCAGTATGCTTGTAATGAAGCAAAATAGCGCCGTCAACAAGGGAGTTATGCATAAAATATTACTCATTTTGTATTCTGTCGGATACTGGGGATTTCATTTCAGTTTATTTATTTATTTTTTTCCTAAGTACTCCGTGAACATTGTTAGCAGCCAGTGGCATCTGATGCATTAGTGAAGAACGTGGTGTGAAGTGTGAGTACTCCCTACGGATATAAATACTTCAGTTTTACATTTGTACACGTGTAACTGTACTCCAAAATAAAAACTCGTAAAAAAAATTGGCCTGGTTTACCACGGAATATTTTCTTCTTAATTTGTAACGCCAATTCACTATCAATAATATTTTTTTTTTCAAAGGAAAGAATGACAGTTCCGTAAACTTGACAATGAAAACTCTTTGTAACCTGAAATAATGTATTACAAATGACTCGAGATAAAAATTTGGCCTTATATGAAACACGGTCAGAATTGTGCATCTAACATATGACTTTCCTAAGCTCATGATGGCTTTCAAGCAAAAGAGGATTATTTCTACTTTACTTGAGTAACCCGTCAGTAAGAAATATCTAAAAGCCAACACACAGAAGAACCCAAAGGTCTTGCGGCCAAGATCTTGAGTGATTGGGGGACATCTTAGGAGGGATAAGGTAAAGTGGAGTGTTCGTGAGAGGCGGAAGTCTCGGTGTCTTTGACCGCAGAGGCACCATATGTAGGCACCTTCTGCTTGAACTGAAGGTTTTCAAAGAAATACACATTTACACAAAACCACAAAAACGAAATGCCCGAAGAAATATTACATTACCGGCGAGTGCTTACCTTTTAGCGCGAATGTACATCATAAAAAAAAAAAAATCTTCAGTCGCAAAAAATATATAATCTGGGAAAGTGTGCCGTACTACAAAGAATTGCTTACGGCGACCACTAAGGAATTCCATAAAAAGAAAGAGACTCAAAGGTCTTTGAGATTTTCAGTCAATGTCGCGTTACAACCGGAACCTGGTCAACATTTTAATCAGATTTCCTGGTTTTACGACGCAAAGCCGATCCAGCATGCAATAGTGTTCACGGGGTTATTTGTTGAGAGTCATGGAGCTAAGCTGCATCATTGGAATACAGTAAGAGCAGAAATCATGAATGAAAATACCTATAAAAATGTGCGCTATATGCGATGGCAAACTTAAGAAAATAAAGAGGATGAAGAGGAAAAAGAAGAGGATGGAGAGGACGAGGAAGACGCATTCAAGTACACGAGAGAGAGAGAGAGAGAGAGAGAGAGAGAGAGAGAGAGAGAGAGAGAGAGAGAGAGGGGGATGAGATAGGAAGAGGGGAAGAGGGGAAGAGAGGGGTAAAGGGAAAGAGAGGGGGAGAGGGGAAGAGAGGGGAGGAGAGGGGGAGGGGGGAAGAGAGACAAGAGAGGAGAGAGTTGAAGAGAGGTGGAGAGAGTGGAGAGGGAGAAGAGGGAGAAGAGAGAGGAGAGAGAGAAGAGAGAAGAGAGGAATATATTATATATATACTGTATATATATATATATACATTATATATATATACTGTATATATATATATATATTATTATATATATATATATATATATATATATATATATATATAGGGAGAGAGACAAAGACGGGGAGGAGAGACAGAGAGAAAGAGGGGGAGGAGAGACAGAGAGAAAGAGAGAGAGGAGAGGTAGAAACACAGAGAGAGGGAGAGAAACACGCACATGCACACACACAGTGTTTAGATATTCTTCAATATATGTTTTCCCGCTAGCTTCCCCTCATGTCAGCGCGACATTGCCAGGAGAAGTAATAGACACTTTGTCAAATTAACCGGCGATGGCATTTGCTGGCAGCTTTCCTTCCTTTCTTCATTTACAGCCGGAGGCTACATTTCAAGTAACGTAAGATCACTAAGGTGTCAGAAAAAATAAAATAGGCGTAATGACAACTGTAAGATCTTTCACCAATACATTAACATATTTTTTTTTATTTAACGATAAATTTCTTTATACTAATAAAATGTAATCAAATTAAGAACATAAAAAATGAGTAAGATAAAAGAAGCAACTTAAACTGATATTCTGACCTTGATTTTTTAAAGAAATGACTCCTACTCTAATGACTCATAATCGTTCTACTGTTCTTTTTACCCTTTCGTCACGCAGACACTCCAGTGATGTCTACCAATTATATTCAGGATTATGAAAAAACTGAAATAGATGAGAAAATAGACCATCTTCTAGCTATAAAAAAATAATTTTACCTGTAGCTAGAATAACATCCGAGATACGAACTAGTTCAGTTTACCTATAATCGCAAATATTGAAAGTTGGTTAAATGTGCCCGTAGATTTATTTGGTCAACTTAGTGGTAGGTCATGTAATGAGTGGTGACTACCATGTTAATGATATAAGTAGTGGTGGTAGTAACAGCCGTGATAATAATGGTCATTGTTGTTGTAATCGTGATAGATGGTGGTTATGGTGGTGGTGGTTATGGTCGTACTGCTGGTGATGATGTTAATGGTTGTAATGGTTTTGGTGATGATGGAGATAGTAATAGTAGTAACCGCAGTACCGGTGGTAAAGTGGTGATGATTATAGTGTTTGTGATAACATCGTTAATTGATGATCATGATGAAAATGTATTGCAAATGTGTCACTCGGAATATTACCAATAAAAACAGACACCAGAAACATAAGAGATAAAACGTGTCCAAAAATATATAAAATAATAAAAAACAAAATATAAATAAAAAAAATTACAAATATAAAAAAGATAACATGTCGAGGATAAAAAAAGTAAATAAAAATGAAAACCACAACGGAGACGACAGAGATAAAGTGTCCAAAAATATATAAAAATATTAAAAAATAAAATATAAATAAATGAAAAATTACAAAATATATGAAAAATATAAGACATCGATAAAAAAAAAAAACGACATCTACTGCAATGGCAAAAGTGATGATGGCAATGCTAGTAATGACAAAGTGTATGATATGTTTGGAAGAATCCTAAAAGTGAAATTCTCTCTCAGCACCAATCAGCTAATGCACCAAGATATCTTCTAATACTCCTTCTCTCTAAATGATATATAACGAAATCTATATTTGATCTTCTTTACTCTGTTCTTAGTCTTTAAATCTTATGTACAAGTGATTCAATTCAATTAGTGTTTCTTTTATATTTTTGTGACACCAATTTCTGTTTATCGATGATTTTTCTTTTCAATGTATACATTGTTAAAATAATTAAGTTATCTCGTTTATCGGTCTTTGCAATTCTATTAACGTATTACACCAAATAGTTTTACATCAATAAACAAAATGAAAAAGGAGTTATAATATCACTTAAAAGAATGGAATCTGTCGTTTTGTTTTTTTATATCATGGCGAATTTTCATTTTCTTTATTTAAAAGGTTTACTGTACTTCATAGTTATAACTCTGTGTGTGTGTGTGTGTGTGTGTGTGTGTGTGTGTGTGTGTGTGTGTGTGTGTGTGTGTGTGTGTGTGCATGTGTGTGTGCATGTGTGTGTGTGTGTGTGCGACCGTGCCTGTGTGAGGGGGCGCCTATGTGTGAGGGGGCGCCTGTGTGTGAGGGGGCGCCTGTGTGTGAGGGGGCGCCTGTGTGTGAGGGGGCGCCTGTGTGTGAGGGGGCGCCTGTGTGTGAGGGGGCGCCTGTGTGTGAGGGGGCGCCTGTGTGTGAGGGGGCGCCTGTGTGTGTGTGCGCGCCTGTGTGCGCGTGTGTGTGTGTGTGTATTCACCTCGGATCAGTGTAGGTGTGTGTGTGTGTAGGTGTGTGTGTGTGTGTTTGTGTGTGTGTTTTTACGTGTGTGTATGTGCGTGTGTGTGCACACGTGTGTGCTCGCGCGCTTGTATATGAATGGGAATTTAGATGTTTGCTTTGCTATTTAATTTTTGTCCGACTCCTTATGTTCAAAATCTATATGAAAACAGAAATAATATTAACAAGAATAGTATCTATATCTTATTTCTACACATAAGCGAGAGTGAAAGCATTTAGTAGAATGTTTATATATCTTATGTAGCACAGCCTCGTTTCTTTTCATCTTTTATCATATCAGTCATTGAATTGTTTACTTTTGGAAGTGCCTTCAGTGTTCTCAGCAAGGATTTCCAGACTTTTAAAATCAAGGCTAGATGAGGTTATCTAGAACAGCGTTTTTCAAACTGTGGGTCCCGACCCTTCAGTGGGTCGCGTGAAAAATAAAATGGGTCGCGACAAAAAAGAAAGGAAATAGAAAGTACGAAAGTGAGAGCAAGGCGGAGGAGGAGGAAGAGATGATGAAAAATGAACGTTTCCTGAAATATCTCTTATTTCTCTCTCCCTTTACCCTTCTTTTCCTTTTCCTTCTGTTTCTCACTCTCTCTCTATATATATATATATTTTTTTTTTTTCCCAATTCCAACTCCGTGAGGGTTGGGGGCGATTGTGAGTAGTACCACAGTAGAATTTCTATGACAACACCGAAACGAAAGTGTTAAAATTTGATGTCAGCCTTGAATGAAGAGCTCTTTAGCAAGATATATTGACATCCATTAATCAATTAAGCAATCCTATGGCTTTACAGATCCACAGAGATCTTTTACCTCCTTTACTGCCCTCTCTTTAACACTACCTCTTCCCTTAGGCCTCTCTTTCAGGTAAACATTCCCTAAGCTACTTCAAATGATTTATCACTATTCTTTAATCAGTATTTATTTCTCGTTTATCGATTCTGTAATGTTGCTTCACCACACAAAAAATATATATATATTAAGCCAACTTCACACTCAATTTCAATCAACTTGTTTTAAGTCAATTTTATGTAATTTTAGGCAACTCCATAAGCACTTTCAGCCATATTGTGGCCAGTGAATATTTTATTCTGGTTAACGATAGCTAATTATTTAAATTTAGTGTAGTGGATGTTAGTGAGATTCAGCTGAGACATTCTACGTAAGCCTCTGGTTAGGTCCTCCTCCAGCCCTCATTAACTACGCCCTTAGGTCATCATTAGGAGTGAGGCGACAACTAGTTTTTGCTTCCCGGACACCATCTATGCCTCATTTACGAGACAAAATTCTTCATTCAACCTTTTATAGAGACTGCTCTGTTTAGGGTTAAAACTCTATCCAACTAAGGTATCCTAGGAAAAAGTAAAAAAAAAAAATCATCGAGATGTTTCATCACAAGCATTATCTTCGGGAGATAGGGAGGAAAAAAATAAAAACGAAATAGTTTCCTGGAACTACAGACTTTAAAAACAAATCCACCTCAGCTTGACTAAGGACAGAGCTTTACTGAGTTATCTTCCGAAGAGTGTCGCTTGCTCGATTCCAGGGACCTTGGCTCACAATCCCGTTTATCCTATTCCAGTTCCTCTTCCCCCCTGGACCTTCCATTCTCCCTCGAGTCCTGGAACAGCCATAACTCGATGTGTTTATTGGATTTACAATGATCTAATGTCTGTCTGTCTAGATGTGGCTGGATGACTAGCACCAGGGTCTGACAGGGCCGGGCTGACTGGACCGTGTCTGTCTCCGTTTCTGCATCTATGCACATGTTCCCGTGTGTGTCTACCTGTCTCCTTGTCTATCTGCCTGTCTGTATGTGTCTCTGCCTGTCTATACGTATCCCTGCCTCTGTCTGTATGTGTGCATGTCTATATGTAAGTGTGCGTGTCTGTTTGTCTGTGTGTTTGTCTGTCTATACGTATCCCTGCCTCTGTCTGTATGTGTGCATGTCTATATGTAAGTGTATGTGTCTGTTTGTCTGTGTGTTTCTGTGTGTCTATGTGTGCCTATTTACCTGTCTGCTTTTCATCTATCTTTCGCTCTTTCACTCTCACCCTTGTCTCTCGTTGTTACTATCTGTCACTCTCTATAATAACTGACAGGATCCTCTATTTACAATTCGTGAATAACTAAATTTCTTCATATTAATTTTTTCATCCCAATCGATGTTTCTGATATATCCTGTCTCTTCATCCCTTCCAAGTCTTCTACACCTTCCTATTAGTCTTACCTCCCTATCTTCCCGTTTTCTATGAGCAACGAATGCCTTCAATACATTTTCTTACTTCCATAACATGTACTCTTCCTCCACCTCGTTCCATAAAATTTCGCTAACTTGCTAGCAGACAGTGTCGTATCCTATAGATTCTGTTCTACACTTGGACAATACTGTTCTATTTATCCAAGGACATGTCTCTGCGTCCTATACTTTAGCAGAAGGGAATCATTATCCAGTCGTCAGGATACAGACTAATAAGTATACCAAATGGATAATATCACTACTAGTCAATTCTTTTCATTTTCCATTTTGATATACCCCACCATTCTTACATTACAATTTCCAGCTTCATTTTATTTCCACTCCTTTCCTTTCAACTCCTGCCAACTTTTCTCTTCATTCCATTAGTTTCCTCCTCTCTTCTCTTCCTCTTATCCTCTCCTCTTTCCTCTCCCTCTTTCGTCCTCTCTTACCCTCTCCACTACGCTCCACTTCGTCCGTGTAAACAGTTCCAGACTCCATATTCCCCAGGAGGCCAATTCTAAGGCAAGACCTCCTCCACTTCGTCCTCCTCCTCCTCTTCCACTTCTTCCTTCTACTCCTCCTCTTCCTCCTTCTCCTCCCCCCTCCTCCTTCTCCCCTTCCCATCCTACTCCCCTTCTTCATCCCACTACCCCTCCCCCCTCCTCCTCCTCCTACTCCCTCTTCCCTCCATCCCCGTAATTCAATCTCAGCCTTTTCTCCCTCTTTCACCATCCTACGACCACAATCATCATCACCACAACAACCACAGACACCACAGCAACCACCACCACACTCACCACCACAACACCACCACCACGCCCACCATCACCACACCCATCACTACCACCACGCCCAATATGAACCCACCCCTTCCATTCCCCACCCTCCTTACCTTCTCATCACCCTTTATTTCCAGAGACACGTATCCAACGCCCTCAGCCTCCCTTCCATCCCCTATGCTTTCCCCATAACCTTCATTACCAATCACCAAGTCTCCTCCTCCTTCTCCCTTCTCTCCTAATCCCTCCAGACCCCCTCTATCACGTCTCCAATGCCCTCCATCTCACTCCATCTTCCTCCCTCCCTCCCTGCCTTCCCTTCCCTGCCTTCCCTCCCTAGTTGCCTCACAAGCTCGGGACTCCCTTTCCAATTCACTTATGAAATTCGCATAAGTAGAGTCACGAGTGAATGACGTCATCAAGAGGCTCGGTGTGAGGCAGCTTCCTGGATGGATGCGTGGATGTGTGGATGGATGGGTGGAGGGGTGAATGGATGTATGGAGGGGTGTGTGTGTGGATGGATGGATGGAGGGGTGTGTGTGTGGATGGATGGATGGAGGGGTGTGTGTGTGGATGGATGGATGGAGGGGTGGGTGTGTGGATGGATGGATGGATGGATGGAGGGGTGGGTGTGTGGATGGATGGATGGAGGGGTGGGTGTGTGGATGGATGGATGGAAGGGTAGGTGTGTGGATGGATAGATGGATGGATGGATGGAGGGATGGGTGATTGGGTGACTGACGGATGGATGGATGGATAGATGTGTGGTCGATGGATGGATAGATAGGTGGTAGATGATTAGATGGGTTGATAGGTGGATCGGTGGATGGACGCAAGGTGGATGAGTGGATGGATGGATGTTTGGACGGAGAGAACGAGTTTTTAGAGGAGAGGAGAGAAATGGACATGGATGGATTGATGAATGGATTAATATTCAAAAGTTGAAGAAAATGTGTGAATGAAGCAAATGAATAGAACGAATTAATACGAATAATTCTCAAACGAAAAGAGAAATGAGGTTGAATCAAAATAATTATGTGAATGAAAATATTAAATGAAAAGGAAATGGTAAAATGAATAAAGTGCGTGATTAAACTGATTGGAATGAGTGAATGGAGAGAGTGAATGGAGCGAGTGAATGGAACGACCGAACGGAGTAAGTGACTGGAGCGAGTAATTGGAGCGAACAAAAGAATCGAGGGAATAGAGCGAGGTAATGGAGCGAGTGAATGGAGAGAACGAAAGAAACGAGTGATTAGAGCGAGTAATTGGAGCGAGCCAAAGGATCGAGGGAATGGAGCGGATAATTGGAGCGAGTGATTGGAGCCAATGAATCAAGGTAATGGAGTGAGCGAATGAATCAAGTGGATGGAGAGAGGAAACAGAGCGAGCGAATGAAGCGAGTGTATGGAGCGAGCGAATAGTGCGAGCGAAGGAAACGTGATTGGAGTGAGCGAATGAATCGAGTGGATGGGGAGAGAGAATGGAGCGAGCAAATGGAGTGTGTATGGATCAAGCGAATGGTGAGAGCGAAGGAAACGTGATTGGAGTGAGCGAATGAATCGAGTGGATGGAGAGAGGAAATGGATCGAACGAATGGATCGAGTGGATGAAGAGAGGGAATGGAGCGAGCAAATGGAGTGAGCGTATGGATCAAGCGAATGGTGCGAGCGAAGGAAATGTGATTGGAGTGAGCGCATGAATCGAGTGGATGGAGAGAGGGAATGGAGCAAGCGAATGGAGCGAGAGAGGGAATGGAGCGAGCGAATGGAGCGAGCGAGGGAAACCTTGAGTGACCTGAAGGACGCAGAAACGTCGGCCATTGGTGACGTACAGCAGATGAGAAAAGTCAAGTCGCCCCCCTCCTTGAATTTATGCAAATATGACATTCGTTGCAGAGCACGTGCATTAATTGCTTTGCAATAATACGGGATTTTTGTAAGCGCAATTGCATCATTGCAGAAGTATCTGGAGGTCAGATTTGCATAATCAGATCGGTGGTAGAACAAGGGCGGTCTGCCATAGTGTCTGCCTCCTTGTTGTATGGCTTCTTGTTAATCCGTGTAAATTTAGTCTTATACAGACACAGAAACACGTACGCGTGTACACACGAGCACCCACGCACATATGCATACACTCACGCTGACACACACACACACACACACACACACACACACACACACACACACACACACACACACACACACACACACACACACACACAGGTCAAGATAGTCTTATATCAGTCAAAATATCATATTTGACGTTGTATTATCGTCACCATATCAAAGACTTTAATCAAGAAACCTTGATTGTAAAAACGAGTGGAAATATTCTTATTCAACATGAAGAAGAATCAATAGTCGTGTGAATGAAATGCTGGTTGAAGAAGTACCGTTTGCGCTATCCGTTGGAGGAGGAGGAGGAGGAGAAGAAAAACAAGAAGAACAAGACCAAGAACAAGAACAAGAAGAGAACAAGATGAAGAACAAGAAGAACAAGAACAAGAAGAAGAAGAAGAAGAAGAAAAACAACAAGAACAAGAAGAACAAGAACAAGAAGAACAAGAGCAAGAAGAAGAAGAAGAAGAAGAAGAAGAAGAAGAAGAAGAAGAAGAAGAAGAAGAAGAAGAAGAAGAAGAAGAAGAAGAAGAAGAAGAAGAAGAAGAAGAAGAAGAAGAAGAAGAAGAAGAAGAAGAAGAAGAAGAAGAAGAAGAAGAAGAAGAAGAAGAAGAAGAAGAAGAAGAAGAAGAAATAGTATGAATGGCGGAGTGGATGAACAAAAATGTGTGAATGTATTCCCGGGGTCAACAAGCGAGTCGTTGGACAAATATGGAAGAGTAAAAACTGGTTTTGGGAGACTTCATCAGGTAGCTAATCTCAAAAGGTAATCGATTGAAGGTTTCTTGAAGGAGTGAAGGAAGGTCCGAAAATGGAATATATCAAGAGACCTAGACAAGACCAATAGATAAAAGTGAATGGAAGTCTTAGGTGGGAGTGGATGCAAGTGACTAAGGTGAGCAAATAAAACCCTAAGATTTGTGTGAAGTAATCTAAGAAAAAAGTATTAAAGGAACGTTTCTTTGGTGACCAGAAAAACGTTAAATTTCTAAACCGAATAGATAAACCCACAGAAGGAAATAAATATATCTTTATTAAGTGAAGTCTTCATATGGAAGTAAGTACATGTATCTATGAGGAGTGAAAGATTCAAGGGAGAGGAAAATTAGACAAGAGAATTAAATCTTTATTATTAGAACATATGGAAAGATCACAGGCGATTAAATGGAAGAAGAAGACCAAAGTGAACAAAGGTCTGGAAACAGAGTAAAAAATAAATAAATAAATAAATAAATAAATAAAGCGAGTGAAAAAAAGAGCCAGAAAGAACTGAATAATATCTTTAACGAAGACTTGATAAAGTCCCAAGGAGTGAATTAAGTCCAAATAAGAAGTTAAGTGTTGGCGTTAAGGAGGAATGAATAAATGTCTTCGAGGGGCGTCTGGAAGAGGAGGAACAAGGAGGAGAGATGGAAGACTCTGCCTCAAAAACATGTGGAGAAAAAGTAAGGTCAGGCGGGAAATGAAGCGATTGAATCAAGAAACGAGTTAATGAGGGAAGAGAGAGCCAACGGATGAGGTGATGAGGAGAGAAGAAAGAGTGGACGGGAGTGGGTGGAACGGAGAGGGAGGCTGATGGAGAGTGACGGAGGCAGAGTTTGGGAAGGATGATGATCTCGGAGGGAAGCAGCAAGAAAAAAGAAAAGGGAGAAAAGGTGTTAGATGAGAACAGACAGGAGGATGAAAAGGAATATGGACAGAGAGGAGAGGAGAGAAATAGAAAGCGAGAGAGAGATAGAGAGAAATAGAAAGCAAGAGAAAGAGATACAGAGAGAGAACGAGGAGAGAAAGAGAGGAGAAAGGAGATAGAGAGAGTAGGAGGGAGAGGAGAGAGAAAGAGAGAAACAGAGAATCTGAGAGAGAAAAAGAGAAACAGAGTTAGAGAGATTTAGAGAAAGATAGAGAAAGGGAGACAGAGAGGGTGACATATATATGTATATATATATACATATACAGTATATATATATTATATATAGGGTAAATTCAAATTATAAATCATGAAATGAACCCAAAACTTGAAAACATAAAACATTACAGCGATGGCGAAAGATGGCACGTTCTGGAAGGGTGTGGTTGTGAGAACGGTGGATGGAGACGACGACATTTCGTTCGTTTCCGGTCACGTGTCAATCCGTGGGATTCAAAGTCGCATCCAGAGAGGGTTTGCTGATGTGCCAGAGTTGTAATGAAATTAGAATGCTATTTATTACCGTACATGTCGAGCGGTTGATGGAGTGATGGATGGAGGCTGGTTGCAGGGAGGGAGGCCCTGGAAAGGAGGGGGCTGGAATGGAGAGGTGCTGGGAGGTGGGGAGCCCTGGAAAGCGGGAGCCCTATAAGGGAGGTCTTTGGAGGGGGTTCTGGAAGGGGGGCTCTGGATGGTAGGGGTCCCTGAAGAAACTCTGGAAGGGGAGAACCTTAGGAAGAGGGAACCCTGGAAAGAGAAATCCTGGAAGGAGACCCCTGGGAGGGAGGCCCTGCAAGGGGGAACCCTGGAAGGCAGTAACTCTGAAAGAGGACCATGGAAGGAAGGCCCTACAAGATCCCTGGAAAGCAGTAGCCCTGTAATGGGGGTCCTGAAAGGGGCCCTGGCAAGAGGAACCCTCGAAGGAGGGAATTCTGGAAGGGGGGCCCTGGAAAGGGGAAGAACCTGTACTGGAGGGTTCTTGGAAGGGGCCCTTAACTGGGGGCCCTGAAAAGGAGGCCCTGGAAGGTGGGCCCTATGAGTGAAGAGCAGTGAGAGAGAGGAGCCTTGGGAAGTGAAAGCCCTGGAAATCGGGAGCCCTGGAAAGGGGGGCCTGGAAGGCGGGCCATGGAAAGGTGACCCTGGAAACGGGGTCCTGGAAGCAGGGAGTCATGGAGGATGGGGTAAGGCTTGAATAACCTGGAAGTAGGGCCCTAGAGAGGGAAACCCCTGGAAGTGGGGGCCCTGGAAAGGGGGCCACTGAAGGTGACCAGGATGTTGTGTACTCGCTTGGGTGGTTTTATGAGATGACTTTTGTGGTTTTATATACATTTTTTTTGTCCTTTTGGGTCTTAAGCCCATAAGAAGTCGGAATCGCTCGACAGATCTCGTGTAAATGTCAAGACATATGTGGTGGAAGAATGACAAAGGTGATACACATAACGAAAGGAAAATGCACAAACGCGCAATCTATAAAATGTACACATCAACATTCATACACATTTGTGAACACACACCCACACCCACACACACATATATATACATACTTGAAAAAATCCAAATTAAATTTTTCTTAAGCAATAGAAACCTCCCCTCTTTTCTCTGGAGCACAAAGTAAGAGGTTGTGAAATATATTCCTATATACTTATGAAAATTAAAAACTGAATAAAATAAAACCCTGAAGCTATATAGAGAGGTACCAGAACGTCTAATTTTCATAAATACTTTTGCGATGTGTTGGACCATTTTCCTTTTATTATTTCCTTTATACATAGAACATGTCTAGACGTAACCATACCTAACTTGATTTAGCTACACTGTTAACCTTATTCAAAATATAAAGTTATTTCCAGAAACCACGCTGATTTAGTATATATAAAAAAAATCAGTGAAAATTATAGATATATTCATTGAGAACTTAAAGGTATACAATCTCACGAACTTCCTTACTACTTCAGACTTCAGGTTGCAGCGGATCCCGCCATGACTCACCTGAAAGGGAAATGAAACTGAATAAATATTTGACGCCCGACGAAGAGGAATTCAAATAATCATTTAAACTACGTGAATACATCACAGACATGTACCTACACAAGCACGTACATAAACACATATGCAGATTTATACATAGTATTATTTCATATTCAAATTATTTATATATATATATATATATATATATATATATATATATATATAGATAGATAGAGAGAGAGAGGGCGAGAGAAAGGGAGAGAGAAGAGAGAAAAGAAGAGAGAGAGAGAGAGAGAAAAGGAAGGGCCGACTTAGACTCACAAATCCTTAGCCACAAACAAAGCTGCAAACAGCTCAGCATATACAGGAACCCGCAAAAGAGGCGCAAGGCTGAGCGCTCACATATATAGCTAATAATGAAACAAAAATCTTATGAAGAGGGATTGGGGAAGAGAGGGTGGTGTTGGGACAAGAAAGAGAGAGAGAGAGAGAGAGAGAGAGAGAGAGAGAGAGAGAGAGAGAGAGGGAGAGAGAGGGAGAGAGAGAGAGAGAGAGAGAGAGAGAGAGAGAGAGAGAGAGAGAGAGAGAGAGAGAGAGAGAGAGAGAGAGAGAGAGAGAGAGAGAGAGAGAGAGAGAGAGAGAGAGAGAGAGAGAGAGAGAGAGAGAGAAAGAGAGAGAGAGAGAGGAGAGAGAGAGAGAGAGAGGAGAACCCCACACTCACCCACGCCCACACCTCGCCCATCCCACTATGAGCTCAAGGTTCTCTTCCTATTCCTGCCCTGCGAATCGCTCCCGTCGCGAGACAAAAGTGGCCGCGAGTTTTAGTACTGCCATCGTTGAATCTAATGGTGGGTCCACAGCAGTAGTGAATGAGGTGAGGAGGATGAGGAGGTGTAGAAGGTGACGGGAGGGCGAGAAGGTGTGAAATGGTGAAGAGGGTGAGATGGTGTGGACGGTGAGAAAATGACGATGGTGAGATGGTGTGGACGATGAAATGACGAGGGTGAGATGGTGTGGACGGTGAAATGACGAGGGTGAGAGGCTGAGGAGGGTGAGGAAATGAGGAAGTTAAGAAGTTCAGGAGTGGAATGAGAGGAAGATGCGAAAGGAGAAGAGCAAGAGAATGAAAAGAAATAGAAACACGAGGAAAAAGTGGAAGGGGAAAATAAATGTAAAAGGAAAATGAAGGAGAGAAGTGGGAAGAAAAGACAAGTGGAAGAGAAAGAGGAAGAAGTAGAGGAGGAGGAGGAGGAGGAAGTGGTGTGAGAGTAGGGGTACACGGAAAAAGTGGAGTGAAAAATAAGAGGAGGAGGAGGAAGTGGAGGAGGAGAAAGAGGTGGAGAATGTGGAAGAGGTGCATATGGAGGGGTAGAGAGTATAAGAAGCAAGAGGAAGTGGAATACGATGAGGAGATAGAGGAAGAGGAAATAGAGGACCATGAGGAGGAAGAGTATGAAGAGGAGGAGGAGGAGGAAGGGGAAGAAGATAATTGAGGCAGACACCACCAATCTATGGAATAAAGATAACTGAGAAGAACTGGAGCGCGTTTTCTGTAAAAGACTGTTTCGGAGTAGAGGCGTGAAAAGGCCGAGAGGAAGCAGACTTCTGAAGAAGATTGGAGAGCTGGAGGTAGAGGTGCGTTTGAGAGAAGGCAGAGGTGTTGGAGAGGATCTAGGAGTGTTGGAGAGGATCTAGGAGTGTTGGAGATGAAACAAGATGCCAGAGACGAGGTAGTAGTGCTGGAGAAGGAGGTTGAAATGTTGAAGAGAATATCTGGTTGTTAGAAAGGAAACAATTATGAAAAAGAAGTTGACGTGTTGGATGTGTAAATCTGTTGGAGAAGACAGAAACATTGGAGAATGGACACGAACGATGAAGAACGTTGTGTGTGTAGAAGAATTATACACGAAACGAGTGTTGGAGAGGTAAACAGAAGTGATGGAGATCCAGTTTTGGTGGAGAAGAGTACAGGTATTGTTGAAGAGGAAGTATAGTACTGGAAGGAATTTTCTAGCGTTCATTAGACAAAATTGTGTAAACATCTTAGACATATAAATGTGTTAATGGTGAGAATATTTCCTTTTCGTACCTGAAATTTAACATTTTGGTTTCACTTTTACAAAAATTAACAGTTCCGTAAAAATATATCAAAAACGTAAAGAAGCGTATGAAAAAAAAAAAAAGACAGGAGCACTTAGCTATAGGAAAGACCTCATCTTTAGTATATCATCTGAGAACAGCCGGGGCAAGTGGCCTGCAAGGGATCAAGCATAGATCCCCGCTCACGGTGCAAATGAGATTCTCTACACGACAAGACTGTACAGCTAAAAAGAATCCCAATCGCTTTAAGGAGGATTTAGACGCAATTAAAGGGTTCAAAGTGCTTTAAAGGAGATTCCGACTTTAGGAAGAGGATCGAGGGGAAAGAAGAAGGGGCTAGTTTTCATCTGAAGGGGGATCGATGTGAGAACACAATGGGCTTTGGAAGAGGATCCCAACCGAGGCTGAAAGGGATCCGAGGTTAGAAATGAGATCAGAAAAGTTGGGAAATGGATCAAGACGCAGCGGCGTAGAGCCAGCGAGACGAAAATAAACACATCGAAGAAAGTAAGAAAAAAGAATGACAAAGGAGAAGGAATGGGGGTAAAGGATAAGCAAGGAGGAGGACGACGTGGACAAATACAAGGACAAGAAATGACAAGGATGACAAAGAGGACAAGGATGACAAATAAGGACAAGTATGACAAGGAAGACAAATATAAGGACAAGAATGACGAGGAGGACAAGAATGACAAGAAGGACAAGGAAGACAAAGAGGACGAGGAGGACAAGGAGGACAAAGAGGACAAGGAGGATAAGAAGGACAAAGAGGATAAGGAGGACAAGGAGGATGAAGACGAGAACGATGAGAAAAAGGAGGAGGAAGAGGAGGAGGAGGAGAAGGAAGAGGTGGAGCAAGAGGAGGAGAACGAGCAAGATGAAGTAGGCGGGAACTAATAGGATGAATTGGATGTGGTAGGAGGCAAGAGTCTAAAATAAACGGTGGGGTTGGAGCTCCGCTGATGAATGTGAATTCTGAAGAACGAGGATAAATAAGAGGAGGAGGAAGAGAAGGAAGAAGAGAAGGAAGAAGAGGGAGAAATGAAAAAGAAGAACAGGAAGACAAGGGAGTGGAGGAGGAAGAGGAGGAAGAACTGGAAATGGAAAGGCGGTGGAAGAGGAGGTAGAAAAGGAGGAAGAGGAGAAAGAGGAAGACGAGTAATAAAAGGAGGAAGAGGAGAAAGAGGAAGACGAGTAATAAAAGGAGGAAGAGGAGGTGAAAGAGGAGGTACAAAAGAGAAAGAGGAACAGGAGGTGGCAGAAAAGACTGAAAAAGGAAGTGGAGGGGGAGGAGGAGGAGATAAAGGAGGAGGAGGAGGAGGAGCCGGTGAGAGTAAAGAGGAAGCAGGAGGCAAAAGCGAGGATCAAAGAAGTCCTCCGAGGAGCCGTGAAGTTGGATTGATTTTGAGAATCATGAAGACTGAGTTGCAGTCGGCTGTAGATAGAATAAGATAGAAATAAACAAAAACTAATAAGAAAAACGAACAAATAAACGAATAAATGAATAAATAAATACAAATCAATGCATAAACGAGTGTTAATAAATAGATGAATAAATCAACAAATAAACGTATCGATTCATTGACATTTTGTTTAGCTTTTTACACTATAAAAAAAATCTTACAGGAATGAACAAGATGGTAAACAAAACACGCACCCACACAAATACTGCTTACTGTAATCATTCTATGTAGCCAACACTTGAGCAACTAGTGATACCCCTACGTACCAGAGCCACCCAGCATTCATTTTTGGCTAGGCTCCTCTTAAGAAAAAAAATAAAAAATAAATAAATAAATAAAATAAATAAATAAATATATATATAATATATATCACTTAAGTTCTTCTGAACTAACTAATCCCTAATCTTAAGAAATTGCCTTCAGAGCATCTTACACTCATCTTTGTCGCAATATTGTCCCCCTTCCCCCCCAAAAAATGTAGTTTCTTGCAAAGAAATACAATCGTTCCACTCAGCATATTCTGTTCACGTCCCTGACACTGCATCCCTAAGGAAGTGGTTAAGAGGTTTTGATCGCTTTAAGTGGGATCAAATTGCCTTCATGGGGGATCAGGGAGGCTGTGGAGGGTCTGAATGCGCTCTTGAGGGGATCTCAAAGGATCGTGGAGCAAACATGTGGATCCAATTTGAAAATCAAATTGGCGAACTTCAAGAATAAAGGATCAAGGTGGTAGGCAGAGAATTTTAGCTTGTAAGATTTCTTGTCTTAAAAATTCAAGAATTCTTTAAGAAAAATTAAAGGAAATTGGTCAAACGAAAATAATGAGAACCACTGAAGACAACGACGAAGAGGACGACGACGAAGACGACAACGAAGACGAAGACGACAATAAAGACGACGACGACAATAAAGATGACAACGACGAAGACGACGACGACGACGACGATGACAATGACGTCAGTTCCTTTAAGACAACAGTACATATTCTTTGAAGCACTCTGAGTTTTTGAACCAGGGAATAGGACCGAGACTTCACTCATACTCTCCCCTCCACCTTCTTTACTCTCTTTATACTTGGATAGACTTGGTAGGTGCAGATCATCGTGGACGAAGAAGATACCAATGGCGAGAATCAATAGTCGTACCATCAAGCAGGAAGTAGAAAAGGCGGCGAAAGAAGAGGAAGAAAGAGGGAGAAGAAGAGGGAGAGGAAGAGTTTGTTTATTATTTAACTATACCTATGCATTTATTTATGTATCTTATTTGTTATTTACATTATTATAGTTTTTATTTATTAATTTATTATTATGATTTTTTTCGCATCCGACCTAGATATGGACCAAAAGGTCTCCTGTCGGCATGCTCCGCCTTTGTAATCCTTTGTAAGAGGGAGTGGAAGAGGGAGAGGAAGAGGAAGAGGAAGAGGGAAAGGGAGATGGAGAGGGAGAGGAAGAGGTGGATTATGAGTTGTATGACAAGGGAGAGGAGGAGGAAGAGAAGTAGGAGTAGGGAGGAGGGAGTAGGAAGAAGAAAGAGGAGGAAGTAGGAATAGAGAAAGAGGAGGAGAGGGAGTAGATGAAAGAGGAAGAGGAGGAGGAAAAGGAGGAGGAAAAGGAGGAGGAGGAAAAGGAGGAGGAAAGGAGGAAAAGGAGGAGGAAAAGGAGGAGGAGGAGGAAAAGGAGGAGGAGGAAAAGGAGGAGGAGGAAAAGGAGGAGGAAAAGGAGGAGGAGGAAAAGGAGGAGGAGGAAAAGGAGGAGGAGGAAAAGGAGGAGGAGGAAAAGGAGGAGTTGAGTAAGGAAAAGGAGGAGGTAGCAGATGTTGAGGGAAAGGGAAAAGAAGAAGAGGAAGATGTAGAGGAGGAAGAAGAACAATAAGAGAAGTAGTAGTAGTAGGGAGAAGAGGAAGAAAGAGAGGCTGGAGTAGGAAAGAGAAAGAGGAAAAAGAATGAAAAGGAAAAGGAAGAGGAGGAAGACGAGGAAATGAATGATGAAGACGAAGAGGAGAAAAATTTGGAGAAACAGGAGGAAAAAGAGGAGGAGGGGAGGAGGAGGAGGAGGGGAAGGAGGGAGAGGAGGAGGAGGAGGAGGAGGGAGGAGGAGGTGAAGGAGGAGGAGGAGGAGGAATGGAGGACGAAACTGGGCTTTTAAAAGGTTGCAGGGATAGATAGGCCTTGAAGGTCAGGCCCCGAAGTCATCGAATGCACTCGGGTATAAAGAACAAGATTTGAAGGTTAGGGCCACCTCGAGGTGGCGGGGAGGTGCCAAAGAGGCGGGATACAGACGGTGGTGGTGGTGGTGTGCAGATTTGGTGCAAAGGTAGAACACAGACATTGACTGCTTTCACCAGTTCCACAAGGATGAAGGTCGCTACAGAAGGAAGACATAATAAATTAAAGTAATATGAATAAATAAATGGAATGGAATGGAATAATGGTGAAGTGTTGGTCAGGCAAAGTGGTGTTGAAGTATTAAATAGGTCGATTGTTAGGTGTTTATAGAAGTGGGAAGAGTTAAGGAAGTGCTGGGGGAAGTGACGGAAGTTATGAGGAGCCAGAGGACACAGGACACAGGCCAACACTTCCAAGAACCAGCCGATGGTGACAAGGTGGTGGTGGTAGGGAGGTGGTGGGGGAGATGACAAAGTTGGTGAACAAGTAATAGAGGGATTTAAAATCTCCACAAAGGCCTTTACCTTATACGGGCGTTGACAGCCTTCCGAAATGGGGGGGAGGGGGGAGAGAGACCATGTGGGGAGAATGGGGAGAGCAGGTAGAGAGTTCGGAAGGCAAGGAGGAAGAGGAAAGGATGGGGCGGAGAGAGAAGAATGGGAAGACAAGAAAGAGGAATAGGAGAAAGAGAAGGAAGATATGGAGGAGGAACAGGAGAAATTGGAGAAAATACAAGAAAAAGCAGGAGGAAAAGGAGGAAGAGGAGGAAAAGGAAGAAGAGGAAAGGGAAGAAGAGGCGAAAAATGATAAGGAACAACAGGAGAAAGAAGTGGAGGAGGAATAGGAGGAAAAGAAGGAAGAGGAAGAAAAATAAGACGAAGAAAATATTAAGAGAAGGATAAGCAGAGGAACAGAGGAGGAAGATGAGGAGGAGAAGGAAGTGTAAGAAGAGAATGAAGAGGAAGAAGAGGAGTAGGAGTAGGATTATGATGAAGATGAGGATCAGGGGGAGGATTGTAGGGGAGGGGAGGGGAAGGGAGGGGAGGGGAGGGGAGGGGAGGGGCGGGTCAGCAGCGAGGGTGTAAAACTGATGGTTCTGAGAAAACACGAAGGGAGTGATGAGGCGAAAGTAACGAGATGCGAAGGGTAACGAGGAACGTGAAGGTATATGGAGGGAAAGAGATACGTTGAGACATCAAAGGAACGAAAATAGTTTGTTCTCGGATGGACACTAATATCAGTGGACAAAATGGACATAAACAAATAAGGCATGGTAATGAAAGCGAGACAGATGGTGGTAATTGATAACGTACATTAGGCTAAGGGTAATAAAAAAAACTAGCTAACACAGTAATGACATAAATGCCATGGGTAATCAATAACTGATTATAGCAAGTTAGAAAAACTTAAGCTAAAAGGACAGTACAATAACCTAGGGAACAAAGAGGTACAAGAGTCTAAAAGGATAATAAATAGAAAACAGAATTAACTAGGGTACAAAAGAAGGACCATGGGCTCACGGTGATAAAGCGGGAACAAGATAAGGTCATTCCAACAGAATGGGTCACATACTATCGGTGGAATTCTTAAAAAGAATCCCTTCCAAGAATTTACATAAGATTTATATTAGGAAATATGTATATAAGATTTTTTTTTTAAGAATACCACCGTAATATATAAGGATTTTTTTTTTTTTTTTTTTTTTTTTTTAAGGAATACCACCGTATGACCTCACGACCCTGTAAGGATTGACCCCTACAAGGGAGACAAAGGAAGCAGTCTTACTCTCCTTTTGGAATGAGCTTCATGCACAAGACACCTCGAGGGAAAACCTTCCACTCAAATCACCTTTCTCATGAAACAGGCACTTCACCAAAGACGTCATTGTCAACTTAATGAAATAAAAACCCTTGAAGCTGAAAAACAAATAATGAATAAATGAAGCTGAGAAATAATCCTTGTCCAAGACTATGAGGCAAAAAACATTTAAGCTGATAACAAATAATGGTTAAATAGAAATATGAGAATAGTAACCATTACGAAAAAAAAAAAAAAAAAAAAGTGACGAATATGCGAGGCGACTGACGGGGGTAATTAGCACCGGATAGGGGAGGAAATTGAAAGTAATGAGTACGAGGAAATGACGATTACCGATAGACGTATCTAGTTGCGCCTTTTGAAGAAATATTGTTATTATTTATAGATTTATTTCTGGGTGAAGGGGAGGGTGAAAGGGGTTGGTGAAACGGGAGGGTGAAGGGGGGGGTGAAAGGGAAGGATGGAGGGAAGGGTAATGTGAAGAGTGAAGGAGAGAAAGAAGGGGGCGGTGTAGGGGAGAAAGATAGGGGGAGGGTGATGGGGTGAAAGGGAAGGGTGAAGGGGGAGGGTGATGGGGTGAAAGGGAAGGGTGAAGGGGGAGGGTGAAGGAGTGAATGGGAAGGGTGAAGGGGAAGGATGAAGGGGAGGGTGAAGGGGGAGGGTAAAGGGGGACGGTGAAGGGGAGGAAGATAGGGGAGGATGAAGGGGTGAAAGGGAAGGGTGAAGGGGAGGGTGAACAGGAGGGTAAAGGGGAAGGTAAAGGAGAGGGTAAAGGAGAGTGTAAAGGAGAGGGTAAAGAAGATGGTAAAGGGAGGGTAAAGGGAGGGTAAAGGGAGGGTAAAGGGGAGGGTAAAGGGGAGGATAAAGGGGAGGGTAAAGGGGAGGATAAAGGGGACGGTAAAGGGGAGGGTAAAGGGGAGGGTAAAGGGGAGGGTAAAGGGGAGGGTAAAGAAGATGGTAAAGGGGAGGGTAAAGGGGAGGGTAAAGGGGAGGGTAAAGGGGAGGATAAAGGGGACGGTAAAGGGGAGGATAAAGGGGAGGGTTTTGCAAAATTAGGTCAAAACTGGACGTCTTCACATTAAAAAAAAAAAAAAAATCTCTTCGTTAGTAAACGAAAACTCCCAACTAAAGAGAAAGATATACGAACGCGGAAAAAATATTAATAAATGAATAAAAGAAATAAATGTTGAAGAGCGCGAGCAAAATTCAGGGGGAACCGTGAAGACTCGAGACCCCGTGGAGGGTCAGAAGAAGCACGGAAATGGCCAACAAAAACAAGGAAAATGCAGAAAAAGCGAAAAAATAAAATATGAGAATACCGATTTCCAAAAGCGAGATGAATAGGCGACAGGCAGACGGGGGCCAAGCGATGAAGGAGAGAGGAAGCTGGGAGAAAGAAAAGTGGAGGAGTGAAGGAGTTAAGGGCGGGAGTGAAGGAGTTAAGCTTGGGAGGGGAGGACGGAGCGGGGGGGAGAGAGGGGAGGAAAGAGCGGGGGGAGGTAGAGAGGGGTAGAGGGGAGTAGAGAGGGGTAGAGGGGAGTAGAGAGGGGTTGAAGGGAATAGAGAGGGATAGAGGGGAGAGGGAGGCAGGAGGTATAGGGGAAAGTGGGAGAGGGGAAAGGGTAGTGGGGGAGGAGAGTGGGGAAGAGGGGGAATGGGAGAGGGGAGAAATGAGGTGTGATGGGGAAGGGGAGAAGGTGTGATGGGGAGAAGGGGAGCAGGGGAGGAGAGAGAAAGGGAAGAGAGGGTGATGGGAGAGAGGGGGAAGTGAAGAGGGAGAAGTTAAGCGTGGGAGAGAAGGGAGAGAGGGAGGGTGAAGGAAGGAAAGGGGAGAGGAGGGAGATGAGGATAGGGGGAAGGGGAGTAGAGGAGAGGGGGAGGGGGAGCGGTGGAAATGGGATAAGGGGGGGAGGGGGAAAAGGGATAGGGAGGAGAATGAGGAGGAGATGGAGGAGAATGAGAAGGAGGAGAATGAAGTTGAGAGAGAGGAGAACGAGGAAAAAAGGGAGGAGAATGAGGAGGAGATGGAAGAGAATGAAGAGGAGAATGAAGATGAGAGAGAGGAGAATGAGGAAAAAAGGGAGGAGAATGAGGAGGAGATTGAAGAGAATGAAGAGGAGGAGAATGAAGATGAGAGAGAGGAGAATGAGGAAAAAAGGAAGGAGAATGAGGAGATGGAAGATAATGAGGAGGAGAATGAGATGAAGAAGGAGAATGAGGAGGAGGAGAATGAGGAGGAAAGGGAGGAGAATGAGAAGGAGAGGGAGGAAAATGAGGAAGAAAGGGAGGCGGAGGGTGAGAGGGAGGAGGAGGGTGAGAGGGAAGAGGAGGGTGAGAGGAAGGAGGAGGGTGAGAGGGAGGAGGAGGGTGAGAGGGAGGAGGAGGGTGAGAGGGAGGAGGAGGGTGAGAGGAAGGAGGAGGGTGAGAGGGAGGAGGAGGGAGGAGAGGGAGGAGAAGGGTGAGAGGTAGGAGGAGGGAGAGAGGGAGGAGGGAGGAGAGGGTGAGAGGGAGGGAGGCGGAAGGTGAGAGGGGAGGAGGAGGGAGGAGGAGGGTGAGAGGGAAGAGGAGGGTGAGAGGAAGGAGGAGGGTGAGAGGGAGGAGGAGGGTGAGAGGGAGGAGGAGGGTGAGAGGGAGGAGGAGGGTGAGAGGAAGGAGGAGGGTGAGAGGGAGGAGGAGGGAGAAGGAGGGTGAGGAGGAGGAGGGGAGGAGGAGGGTGAGAGGAAGGAGGAGGGTGAGAGGGAGGAGGAGGGTGAGAGGGAAGAGGAAGGTAAGAGGGAGGAGGAGGGAGGAGGAAAAGGAATGAGATAGAGGGAGGAAGAGGGGAAGGAGAGAGAAACAGAAAGGAGGTGGAGGAGGCAGATAGAGACAGCAGGAGAGAGACAGCAGGATAAACACACAGCGGGGGAGAAAGAGACAGCAGGGGAGAAAGAGACAGCGGGGGAGAAAGAGACAGCAGGGGAAAAAGAGACAGTAGGAGAGAGCGTCTGATAGCAGAAGGGCAAGTACGGGAATAGAAATAATCTAAACTAAATGAAAATACAAAATAAAAAAAGGAAAACAGAAAATAAAAAAAGGAAGCTGAGAGCCAACCACGAGGAAGGCAGGTGTGGAACGCATATATCTGGAAAAAAGGAGGAAAAGAAATGAAAAAAGAGGAAAGAAAGAGGAAAAAATTGGAGATGAAAGAAAACTGGAGACGAGGGTCGAAATAGAAAAAAAAAAATCTTTTGGAGTAGAACACTTCAGGCTGGTGACGCAATAAAAGAATATATATACATATATATATATATATATATATATATATATATATATATATATATATATATATATTATATATATATATATATATATATATATATATATATATATATATATAACAAGTAAATTAATAAAATAAATGATAAAAAAATCAATCAACAAAATAAAATAGAAATAAATAGGTACATGAATACGTAAGCAAACAAATAATCGAATATATACATAAATAAAATATACATGACTAAATCTGTAAGTGCTTATATGCAACAATAAACGAATAAATAGATAATTACAAAAGACAAATAAACAAATAAATATATAAGCACATAATCTATCTATCTCGCCCCCTCTCTCTCTCTCCCTCTACTTCTTCTTCTCTTTTTCTCTCCCTTCCTCTCTCTCTCTCTTTCTCCATCTTTCCCTCTCTCTCCCTCCCTCACTCTCTTGTTGTGGTGTACGTGTAAGCACCATATAATTGTGAATATTGTTTGTATATATTTATATATATATATATATATATATATATATATATATGTATATATATATTATAATTGTGTATTTTGTTTGTACTTAGGAACAAGTTTGTTGTAAGAACCAAATGTTCTGCTCGTTCATTCGAGAGTTTTCCCGCCTAAGCTTGGCGTCAGCCAGTTTTCGATTACGCCTTCAAGCGTATGCACGATTTTGGTTGTAGTTAAGGGATTAATACAATATTTTACATTGTAAGTATTTTTTCATTAGCCACCCTCGTACAACATTTCTCTCTCTCTCTCTCTCGCTCTCCCCATCTCTCTCTCCCTCCCCCCTTTCTCTCGCCCTCCCCTCCTTCCCTTTACCATCCCTTCTTTCCTTCCCTTCGTCGTCCTTCCCTCCTTTCCTTTTACACTCCTCCCTTCCTTCCGCCCTCCTTCCCTTTCCCTTCGCCCCTCCTCCCTTCGCTTCGCGATCCCTATTTCCCTCTATCCCTCCCCTTCGCTTTCTCCCCCTCCCTCCCTTCCCTTCGCCCTCCCTCCCTACCTTCCCTTCACCCTCCCTCCCTCCCTTCCCCTCACCCTCCCTCCCTCCCTTCCCCTCACCCTCCCTCCCTTCCCCTCACCCTCCCTCCCTTCCCCTCACCCTCCCTCCCTTCCCCTCACCCTCCTTCCTTCCCTTAACCCTCCTTCCCTTCCAATCCCTTCCCTTTCCCCTCTCCCTCCCTTCTCTCCTTTCCTCCCTCCTCCTCTCCCTTCCTACCTTTTGCTCTTCTCTTATACACACCATTTATTCAGATAATCTCATTTTCTTTTATTCTTCCTCCTTGTCTTTTCTGTTCCCACTTTTTTTTTTCATTCCCTCTCCTCCCTTTCATCTTCTCCTCTCACTTTGAGTTCTCATTCTCTTCTTCTTCTTCGTCTAACGCGATTCTCTTCCATTCTTCTTCCTTTATTCCTTCACATATTTTTATTTGTTTTTTCTTATCTCCTCTGTGTCTCCTTTTGACACAATTTTTTTTCTTTAATTCCCTTCGCCTCTTGTCTATTTTCCATTTCCTTGCACCCATCTTAAGTTTTCGTCTTTTTTTTCTTTACTTCTCGTAACACTGTTTACGTTGGTTCCTGTCCCTCCGTATTGTTCAATTTGGGACTTCTTCCGCATACATATAACTCATATCTTGCTTTATTCATTGACCTGCATAAACACAAGTCTTTTCCTTCTCTTCCTCTTCAACCTCCTCCTCTTCCTCTTCCTCCTCCTTTACCACTTAGTTTCTCCTCTTCCTCGTCTTCGTTCTCCTCTTTATACTCCTCCTCCTCTTCGTCCTCCTCTATATTTTACTCTTCCCTTTACTTTCTGCTTCTTCTCACCACTCTTCAACTCCTCCTTGATTCACCTTTTCTCTTTAATTCTCCTCTTCTTCAATTCTCTTCCCCCGTAACTCTCCTTCTTAATTCTCCTCCTCTCCCTTAATTTTCCTCCTCAATTATTCTCCTCCTCAGTCTCTTCCTCTTTAATTCCTTCCAACTTAATTCACCTCAATTATCTTCCTCTATTCTCTCCTCCCACTCCTTAATTCCCTTCCACTTCCTTTTTTCCTCCTCATCTTTCTCACCTTCATCTTTCTTTTCCCCTACACACTCCTTACCACCACACACACCACCACCACCACCACTACACTCACCACCACCACCACACTCACCACCACCACCACCACCACACTCACCACCACCACCACACTCACCACCACCACCACACTCACCACCACCACCACACTCACCACCACCACCACACTCACCACCACCACACACTCCTTACCACCACCACCACCACCACCACCACCACCACCACCGCTTTCGACTTTCCAGATTCTCTTCATCTTCCTTGCCTTGCTACTAATCCACTCTTTCCTCCTCCTCTCCTCTCTTATTTTTTCCAACTCCATTTCTTTGGCGAGATCAGATCCCCAAGGATAGAAGCCATATTTAATGCTACAAAATACACCTTCTTTTCTCTGTATATTTCTTCATCACTCAACTCTTTCTCTTCTCCCTTCTATTCATTTTCTTCATCTCTATGCCATCTATTCCTTTCTTTTTCCTCCTCGTACGCCTTTAATTCCTCCTCCTCAAAATGGTCTCCCTTGTCGAGTCCTTTACCTTCTTCTCTTTCTCTTACCTTTAGACCCTCTGGTCTTATCCACATCCTTCTGGGTCATAACCATCTTAGCCCCCACACCCTCTTCCTCCTCAGCTTCTTCCTGGGTCCCTCACCACTTCCGTCCCTTTTACTTCTTCCTCTTCCCTCTTCCTTCTAGTTTCGTCTCCTCCTCCTTCCTCTCTTAGTACTTTCGCTCTCTCTCTCTTCCTTGTACGTCTTTTTTCCCCTCCTTACTCTTTACGATTTAGTCCTTTCTTTCTTATATTTTCTTTTCCTTTCATCTCATCGGCCACTTCGACAGGGTTCCCTCACCAGGTTCTCTCTCTCTCTCTCTCTCTCCTTTTCATCCTACGAGTATTCTTTCTTTATACTAGATTTCCCTCCCGTCTATCGATGGGTCTCTAATGTTCTTCACTCCTTCTCTCATCCCAAAGGGTTACAAAAGAGGAGCATGCTGACAGGAGACCTTTTGGTTCATAACTAGGTTGGATGCGAAAAAATTATAATAATGATAAACAAATAAAAATCATAATATAGATAATAATAATAAATAAAATAGATAAATAGGTAAAGTTAAATAATAAACAAAAATGTAAATAATATTAATAAATTGACATTAATAAAAGATGATAATCAAGCAAATAATAAACAATAAACAAATAATATAGAATAAATGGCAGGCATTACAACATCTTGCTTAGGTGTTTATCTAAATGAATCTTGAAACTTCGAACTGAGCTACAGTGTACTGCCTCTGCAGGAAGTTTATTCCATTCATTAACTACACGGTTGGCGAGGCTGATTCAACCCACTTCCAAATTAAATCTATTTCGTGACGGTCTGAGGCCCTTATTTTTTGTCGGATTCTCATTCAGTGTGAAAATTGTGTCACTTGTGATTTTGTCAATTCCCTTTAGAATCTGAAAGAACTGTATCAAGTCACCTCTGAGTTTACGCTTTTTTTAGGGGAAACAGATTCATATGTTTTGGTCTATTTTCTCACCCTCTTTCCTTCCTCTTTTCCTTCCTTCTTCTTACCCTCTTTCCTTCCTTCCTTCCTCCCTCCCTCCCATTCTTATTATTTTCCTTACTCTTTCCATTCCTACCTTTCCTTCCTTCATTATTTCCTCATTCCATTCCTCTCTTCCCTTTCCTTCCTCCCTCCCTTTCCTTACGTCCTTATTTCCTCCCTCCTTTCCTTCCTTCTTTCTTCCCTTTCCTTCCTCCCTCCCTTTCCTTCCTCTCTCCCCTTTCCTTCCTTTCTTCCTCCTTCCCATTCTTATTTTTTCCTTACTCCATCCTTATTTCCTCCCTCCATTCCTCCCTTCCCTTCCTCTCTCCTCTCCTCCCTTCCTCTCTCCTCTCCTCCCTTCCTCTCTCCTCTCCTCCCTTCCTCTCTCCTCTCCTCCCTTCCTTCCTTCCTCCCTCCATTCCCACTTATTTTTTTCCTTCCTCCCTCCCTTTCGTCCTTATTTCCTCCCTCCCTTTCCTTACCTTATTTCCTCCTCCTTTCCTCTTTCTTCCTTACTTCCTCCCTTATTTCCTCTCTTTCCTTCCTTCACTCCTCCCTTTCTTTCCTTCCTCCCTTTTCTTCCTCTCTCTCTCCCTTTTTCTTCCTTCCTTTCCTCTCTCCCTCTTTGCCTTCTTCCTTGGTCACTAAGCATTTTGCAGTGTTGTACCATACGAGCTCAAAAATACCATTGGCTCTTGGCCACAACAGAAATATCCGAATAATGTCATCGTCTTGAAGAGTTAAAATGCGAAACAAAATGTCATGGCCAGACTGAAATAACCTTACTGGGCGAAACGGGGGCAGTTCTTGCTTAAGGCTATTTCGACTTTTATTTCCTCTTCATATACCAAAGCCAAAAGACCAGAGGTAAATAAACGGTGAAAATAACGAGTCCCGCAGAGAACACAGGCGGAAAGAACGGTGAAAAGAGAACACAGCGACTAATGCAAAGTCTCATGTCGAGACATGGCAAAGGTTCTGGACTTTTTTAATGGCTTTGTTCTAGTTAAAGCCTAAGGATTCTAGTAAGCGTAGAAATATTTGTTTTTCACAAATACGTTGAGGTGCAGGTGATCAACTGAATAGTGAACCAACATCAGAACCTTACTCTAAAAAGAATAAATAAATAAAAAATAATAGAATAGAAATAATAGAAATAATAAAATAATAATAATAATAATAATAATAATAATAATTATAATAATGATAATAAAAGACCCTGATTCGTCGGTAAGATGTTCCTGTTCCTCCAACTGAATAAAATAGCTTGTGCACATTACACTGTATGTATATATATATATATATATATATATATTATATATATATATGCATATATATATATATATATATATATATACTCGTGTGTGTGTGTGTGTGTGTGTGTGTGTGTGTGTGTGTGTGTGTGTGTGTGTAAACATACATTAGTACACACAGCTTCCAGCTTCCTCTGTCGACGAGTTAAGGTTTTCAGGATTAAACTAGACGACTCTATTCAGCTCTGACAAGTCCCTTGCAGGTTTGATGGACTAATCCACTGCCAGCCGTCTGTCTGAGCGCTCAAGTCGAGCCACGAGCCCAGTCACGAAAAGAAGTTGGTTCTCTGGCCAAGGAGGACCTCGGCGGGAAAAGAGGCGAAGAAACGACGCAGGTCCTCTGGGCGACCTCCGCCGGCCCCCAGGCCTCCGCCGAGAGTAATTGCCCTAAGAGCCCGGAAAGAAAGCAGGTGTAGTGAAACGAGTGTGTGTGTGTGTGTGGTGGTGGTGGGGGGGGGGGGGGGGTAAGGGGAGGAAGGGGGAGGGGGAGGGGAGGAAGGGGGAGGGGGGAGGGAGGAAGGGGGAGGGTGGGGGAGGAAGGGGGAGGGTGGGGGAGGGTGGTTGAGGAAGGGGGAGGGGGGGGGAGGAGGGGGGAGGGTGGGGGAAGGGGGAGGGTAGGGGGAGGGTGGGGAGGGAGGGGAGGGTGGGGGAGGAAGGGGGAGGGGGAGGAAGGGGGGGAAGGGGGAGGGTTGGGGAAAATGTGGAGGGATGGGGAAAGTGTGGAGGGATGGGGAAAGTGTGGAGGGATGGGGAAAGTGTGGAGGGGGGAAAGTACGCGGGGAGGAAAGTGTGGAAGAGGAAATGTGTGCGATGGGGGAGGGGGGAATGTGGGAAAGGGAGGTATGGGAGGGGGGGTGCGGGAGGGGGAGAACGTGAGAGGGTAATAGGGGTTATGGGTGTGGAGGGGTTATAGTGGTTAGAGAGGTTAGAGGGGGTGAAGTAGCGAGTGGGTGAGAGAGGGTGTGAGAGAAGGAAAGGGGAAGTGGGAGGAAGGGAGGCAAGTAGGGGGGAGAGGAAGAGGGGAAGGGGGAGGAAGGAAAAGGAAAGCGGGGAGGGGGAAATAGGGAGGAAGGGAAAGAGGAAGGGAAAGAGGGAGGAAGGGAAAGAGGGAAAGTGAGGGAGGAAGGGAAAGAGGGAAAGTGAGGGAGGAAGGGAAAGAGGGAGGAAGGGAGGGAGAGTGAGAGTGAGAGAGAGGGAGAGAGAGGGGAGAGAGTGAGCAAGAGAAAGAGCGAGAGGAGAGAGCGAAAGAGCGAAAGAGGGGAGAGAAAGAGACAAAGAGGGGAGAAGGAGAGCGAGAGAGGAGAGAAAGTGAGAGAGAGAGAGAGAGAGAGAGAGAGAGAGAGAGAGAGAGAGAGAGAGAGAGACAGGAGAGAGCGCGAGAGAGGAGAGGGGAGAAAGAGAGAGAGGTGAAAGGAGAGAGAGGTGAAAGGAAAGAGAGAAAGAGAGAGAGAGAGAGAGAGAGAGAGCGCGAGAGAGGAGAGGGGAGAAAGAGAGAGAGGTGAAAGGAGAGAGGAGAAAGGAGAGAGGAGAAAGAGAGGTGAAAGGAGAGAGAGAGAGAGAGAGAGAGAGAGAGAGAGAGAGAGAGAGAGAGAGAGAGAGAGAGAGAGAGAGAGAGAGAGAGAGAGAGAGAGAGAGAGAGAGAGAGAGTTGTGTCGGGAGTCACGGGTGGACAGTGGGACGAAGGGGGAGAAAAAGAGCAGAGACCATATACCATTTTTTTTAAGGGAAAGGAAACAATTTGGAAAAGGAGCGGGGGAGGGTGAAATGTCTGCCCTGGGGTTAGGAGGTCCGCTCGCTTATACCCACAAAAGGTATGGGGCTACCTAGTGTTCTTTTCTCAACTCTCTGTTCTCCGACGTCCGCTACAGACACAGATGCACATACACATACAGAAAGAGAAAGAAAAAGAGAGAGAGAGAGAGAGAGAGAGAGAGAGAGAGAGAGAGAGGAGAGACATGGGCGGAGGTAAATATAGACAGATAGTCACGCACAGACACAAAGACAAAATTATATAATATATATATATACATATATATATTACATTATATATATTATGAATACACTATGTATATATATAGAAACAATTTAAAGTGTATATATACATTATGTATACATTTATGTTTGCTTATATGGCATTCAGAACATTTCCCCAGCGTAATGGTCTAAAGCAATTAGGAGCAAATCTCCAACCAGCAGAACCAAATGCGTTGAAACGTTGTGGAACGAAAATATAAATATTCAGGCTGAGTTGCGGCCCCAAGTTTTCCTGCCTCGGAGCAAGTCAGGTCACGATAGGTCAGTCGACGGGGCTCAACAATTAATGAACCATTTCGGGGGTATATTATTAATTACATCAATATAGGATATAGAATATAATAAGTAATGTAATTGTAAAATTTCTTGTTTTATATAGAGTACCTAGGTCTAAGACCCGAAGCTTAAAAGCGAAAGAATGCGTGTGGATTAAATGGTTTACAAGAAACGTACATTCATTCAACTGATGGAATACGAAAAACCAACGTGAAAAGAAAGGATATACATATACAAGGTCATATGCATGCATACTTACACATGCATACATACACATTCATACATTCACAAGCATACACATACATGTATGCATACGCATACATATATGCACATGCAAACATACACAAGCATACATGCATACATACAAAAGTATACAAGCATGCATGCACACAAAAATAAATGCATACATATACATGTATACATACATATGCATGCATGCACACACATGCATACATAATTATGTACATACACACGTGTATGCATGTATCCATACACGCAAACATATTCATACATAAATGCATGCATGCATTTCACACAGGCATACATGTATGCATGCATACCTAGATACATGCATGCATACACTCATGCTGAAATACTTACACGCATGCATGCATGCACATATACATACATTTCATGTATGCATGCGTGCTTACATTACGTACATGCCTATAAACACATATGTTTGCATCCTTCGGGGTGTGTACACATATATACACACAGACTTGTTCTATTCCTTACTAAATTGTAGAAAATCCTTCAAACTGGACCTTGGATATTCCGTTTGAGTAAGGTTAGGCTGACCTAGCGATGGAGATGATTGTGTTGGGTGGTGGAGGAGGTGGTGGAGGAGGTGGTGGAGGAAGTGGTGGAGGAGGTAGGAGGTGGGGGGTATTGGTAGAGAGTGCAAGGCCACGAGCATATGTCGCGGGCAAATATTTTTCTCTCTTTCTCTCCTTTTCCCAACAGTGGTGGGAGAAGGTGGGTAAATTGGGAACGCGAGGGGGGGGAGGGGGAGAGGGGAGAGGGGGGAGAGGAGGGGGAGAGAGGAAGGCGTTCCGGGGCAAAAAGTCTCTGTATTCACTTCGGGACTGGATTCAGTATAAAGAAACCATTCCAACGTATTTGCTCTCTCTCGCTCTCTCTCTCTCTCACTACTAAAGCTCCATTCGTTCTCAACTTCGTTCGCTGGGTGCCCTAAGGTCGCTCTGCACCCTCTTCGTCTCCCGGCAGCTACAAAGGTCCAACCTTTAAGGCAACTTTATGAAATAAAAATATTTTCACAAAGAAATAAGCAAGACTCAATGTTCAGAGTGCTATATTCACTGATATGCGATGAAAAAGTACAAGTTGAATTATAGAATAACCAACAAATTACTTTAGTTCTAGCAATTTTAAGACAAATAACATTTTCTTCTATTATTTACTTATCTATATTTTTTTAGCATCACTATACCTCCTGTAATGATCATCAGCTTCTGATGAGCCGTTCATTACTTTAAAAAGAAAAAAGTACGCGACTACAATCGATGCAGTCACCTTAAACCTGTATGCTGGGAGATCAAGGGCAAATGGCAGTCACCTTAGACCTGGATGCTGGGAGAGCACCAGGAACTTGTGTTTATCTCAAAGCAATGAAACTGCAACGAGTGACTGAATCTATTTGCCCTAGAAGGGACTTCTCTGTGTGTGTGTGTGTGTGTGTGTGTGTGTGTGTGTGTGTGTGTGTGTGTGTGTGTGTGTGTGTGTGTGTGTGTGTGTGTGTGTGTGTCTGTGCGTGTGTGTGTCTGTGCGTGTGTGTGTGTGCGCGTGCGTGTGTGTGTGCGCGTGCGTGTGTGTGTGCGCGTGCGTGTGTGTGTGTGTGTGTGTGTGTGTGTGTGTGCGCGTATGTGTGTGTGCATGTGTGTGTGCATACGTAAGTGCGTGTGTGTATGTATTTGTGTGTGTTTACATACGTGTGCGTGTGTGTGTATGTATGTGTGTGCATGTGTGTGGATACGCGTGTGTGTGTGTATGTGTCTGTGTGTATTCACCTAGGTCTTTCACCTCGGTGTGTGCATGTGTGTGTGCGCGAGTGTGTGTGTGTGTGTGTGTGTGTGTGTGTGTGTGTGTGTGTGTGTGTGTGTGTGTGTGTGTGTGTGTGTGTGTGTGTGTGTGTGTGTGTGTGTGTGTGTGTGTGTGTGTGTGTGTGTGTGTGTGTGTGTGTGTGTGTGTGTGTGGTCATGCGTGTATGCGTATGTGTGCATACACGTATGTGCAGGTGCCTGTGCGTTTCAAACCTCAAGGACCTTTACCCTTTTATTCGCATGAGTTCTTTTTTTTCCTTAACCCAAAGGCTTGTTTCATCACTTGTCGTGGAGGTGGAGTGTGTTGCACAGGCTTTGCTGGCGTGTTGGTTGGCTGAACTGGTAAGCTCCCACGGCTTTGGGCTTCAGACATATGTCTACACACACATACATGGGCACACATAGGCAACCGACCAAACAAGCACATGCACAAGCACTAAGACAAGGACAGATGCACGCACTCGTGCATTTGTACACATGAATACACTCGCATGCATATGTGCACATGCACACACATATTTTTCAGATTTAAATTCCTCAGCATTGAGGGCAGATCTAATTTCTGTTCTTGCCAATAACAGTTTATTATATTCAGTTGGCATAATCTCTGTTCAGACAGGGAATTTGTTCCTCCTCCTCCTCTCCCCTCCTGCTTCCTCTTCTTCCTCGTTCTCCTCCCCTACTCTTCCCTCACCTCCTCATCTTCCTCCTCCCCCTTTTCCTCTTCTTCTTCCTCCTCCTCCTCTCCACCACATTCTCCTCTTCCTCCTCCCCTTCTCCTTCCCCTCCCCCTCCCCACCTTCCCTCTCTTCCTCTTCCCCTACTCCTCCCCACCTCCTCATTACATCCTCCTCTTCCTCCCCCTCCTTCCTCTTCTTCTTTCTTCTCCTCCCTCCCACCACCCGCTCTTCTTCCTCCTCCTACTCCTCCTCCCCTTCTCTTTCCCCTCCCCATCCCCACCTTCCCCCCTACTTCACCCTCTTTCTCTTCCCCTACTCCTCCTCCTCTTCCTCCTCTCCACCACCTGCTCCTCTTCCTCCTCCTCCTTCCCCTCCTCCTCCCAACCTTCCCCCTTCTTCCCCTCCTCCTCCTTCTGAACACAGAACCGTGCGGCGCCAGTGACAATAAAATTAATAGATTACGTCAGCGCACTGAGGTGACTTGTTAATCTCGAGCACCTCCTGGCCTAGCTGAGAGGGTCATCCATCACGCCTCCTGACAGGTCCGCGACGCAACTCCGCTTTCATATCATAATGAAAAGAGACTCGACCATCGTACTCTGTATTACTCGAGGTCTTGGGTCTTTTATTACCTGAAGAGTCGCGTTTAACTGAATGAAACTCCCTGGCAGCAGTGGGCAAAATATGCTTGAATTCATCACCAGTAATTCGGTCCTTGGGTCAAGGAGACATGGAAGGTCAAGGTCACATGGAAGACATGGAAGGTCACATGAAAGACATGGAAGGTCACATGGAAGACATGGAAGGTCACATGGAAGACATGGAAGGTCACATGGAAGACATGGAAGGTCACATGGAAGACATGGAAGGTCACATGGAAGACATGGAAGGTCACATGGAAGGTCACATGGAAGGTCAAGGTCATATGGAAGAAGTACAGCGAGTTTTTCTAAGAATTACAATTGAAATGGTATACAAGAGAAGAACAGGTGATGTGGACATTTGCTCTCTGAAGCGGTCGAAAAACAAATACAGAATACAAACAAATAAGTTAATCAAATTGGTTAATAAACAAGTAAATAAGTGAACAGATACAAATATATAAACAATAGATAAATGAATAAATAGGAATAAATGTCATAAATAAATTTTATGCATGAAACATGCTCTTCTTATCACAATTTTAGCCTTGATGACTAAACCCTTTCAGAAGACTTGGTTTAACACTAAACCATTTTATTTAGCCGTTAACATTGTACTTAACGAGTCAAATCTATAACAAGGATGTTTTCAAAACAATAAACAAATGAAACGTAGATTAGTAAATAAAATAACATTAATGTAAAAAGAAATATGACGTTCATAAGAAACTTTGAAATTCTAGAAACAGAACAATTTCATTCAGCCAAAGGAAGGATTTATTTTCAAAACAATAAATGAGAGGATTTATTTTCAAAACAATAAATGAAAGGAAGGATTTATTTTCAAAACGATAAATGAAAGGAAGGATTTATTTTCAAAACAATAAATGAAAGGAAGGATTTGTTTTCAAAACAAATGAATTAAACATGTAACAAATTGATGGAATAAAATAAACAAAATACGAAAAAATAAAGGTTTTCTTCCTTCTTCTTGGCCTTCATACATCTGCCCGGCAGATTCGTGTCAATCCCAACTCAACCTCATCCATCAACTTCCACCTTGAGGCCTTTCTCGGATAGAGATCCATCAATCTCAGCTCAACTCTATACCAAACACCAAATCCATTCGATCTATTTACCCACAAATCCATTTTTCCATTTTATCCTTTCTTTTATCCGGGTTCGAATCCCGCACTTATCTCCGATACCCATCAGTGAGTGTTACCTGCCCTAACAGTCCCCAGAGCGTACAGGACAATGGTGACGCCTTCGGCTGCAGCTACTCAGCGCCTCCTGATGTAGGCTCATTGCTACCACTCGTTCTTTCTGTACCAAGGAATACTCTCTTATCTCTCTTATCACTCCCGCCAGGCTATTATTTTCATCTGCATTGTCTCTTAGTACTAGTGAAGAGACAACATCAACATTTTTAACGATTCCGATACGAGTCTCAATACTGCTCCAAACTTCCGATTGCGATGATTAATAGATGTACTTTGTTCGTAAAGTATTTGTTTCCAAAATAAACTTCTGGGCTTGAAAATGATGATAATTATCATTGCAAATTTCGGGATTAGGTTCTTATCGGAATCGGAAGTTTAGAGCAGTATCGAGACTCGTATCGGAATCGTAAGTTTAGATCAGAATCGGGACTCGTATCGGAAGTTTAGATCAGTATCGGGACTCGTATCGGAAGTTTAGATCAGTATCGGGACTCGTATCGGAAGTTTAGATCAGTATCGGGACTCGTATCGGAAGTTTAGATCAGTATCGGGACTCGTATCGGAAGTTTAGATCAGTATCGGGACTCGTATCGGAAGTTTAGATCAGTATCGGGACTCGTATCGGAATCTGGAAGTTTAGATCAGTATCGGGACTCTTACGGGATCTATATTTCAGATCGGAATCGGAAGTTTAGGTCAGTATCGGAATCGGAAGTTTAGATCAGTATCGGGACTCGTATCGGAAGTTTAGATCAGTATCGGGACTCGTATCGGAAGTTTAGATCAGTATAGGGACTCGTATCGGAAGCTTAGATCAGTATCGGGACTCTTATCGGAATCGGAATCTTAGTTCAGTATTGGGACTCGAACCGGAATCTTTAGTAAATTTGGTATCGTCCATCACTAATTAGTATCCATAACGCTAGAGCCAATCTTGATTACTTCTTTCATTCTGGGATGCCAATTCATATTTTTCTGGACGCCACGCGCTTATTTTATTTACTTCCATGCCGATCACCGGCAGCAACGTGGTAAACTTTCTTGCTGAAAGAAAGAAAAGAAAAGAAAAAAAGAAAAAAGGGTCACCTTGCTACGCAGCTCGACATGCATTCTTCCATTTAGGATTTATCGAAATACGAACGAAAATTCATCAATTCCCCTCTACCTTTATCCTCCTCTTCCTTTCCGCTCCTCCTCCTCCTCATTCCCCCTCATCATCATCCTCCTTCCTCCTCCCTCCTCCTCCTCTTCCTTCCCGCTCCTCCTCTTCCTCCTCCTCCTGAACTCGGAACAGTGTGCCAGTGACGATGAAATTAATAAGGACACAGAAACTCACATAAAAAAACAACGAAAAAGGCATAAAACAACTACAAACACAGAAGCAGAAATAAACAAACGTACAAACAAAACCACAAACACACACACAAACACGCAACTATATATACAAACACAAACACACAGAAACAAACAAATACAAACGCGCACAGAAAGACAATACAGAAATACAACCAAACACGAACACACAAAAACACAGCGCACACAAAATAAACACAGGAATACACAAACACGAACGCACAAACACGAACATACAAACACGAACACACACAAACACGAACACACACAAACACGAACACACACAAACACGAACACACACAAACACGAACACACAAAGACACACACAAACACCGACACAGACACACACACAAACACACACACACACATACTCACACACACGCCAGTTCATTTCCTGCGTGCAGGAATAATCCTTTTTACTATTGCAGGTTTATGGAAAAAATATCGAATGGCATATAGAAAATAAAATAAGCATCGGACATTTTGCGTGTCCAGGTACCACCAAGGGTACCGAAAGAAGAGTTTTTGTCGCGTGTAACGAGTTCCTGATAACGGCGGTGGTGGTGAGGTGATGCGAGGTGGTGAGGTGACGCGAGGTGGTGGTGAAGTGGTGGTGAGGTGGCGGTGAGGTGAAGGTGGGACAGGTGGTGGTGAAGTGGTGAGGTGGCGGTGAGGTGAAGGTGGGACAGGTGGTGGTAGTGGTGGGACAGGTGAAGGTGGCGGTGAGGGTGGAATAGGTGGCGGTGAGGGTGGAATAGGTGGTGGTGAGGGTGGAATAGGTGGTGGTGGGACAGGTGAATTGGTGGTGCGACAGGTGAAAGTGGTGGTTGGACAGGTGGTAGTGATGGTGGGAGAGGTGAAGGTGGCGGTGAGGGTGGAATAGGTGGTGGTGAGGGTGGAATAGGTGGTGTTGGGACAGGTGTTGGTGGGACAGGTGTTGGTGGGACAGGTGAAGGTGGTGGGACAGGCGGTGGTGGGCCAGGTGGTGGGACAGGTGAAGGTGGTGGTGGGACAGGTGAAGGTGGTGGTGGGACAGGTGAAGGTGGTGGTGGGACAGGTGAAGGTGGTGGTGGGACAGGTGAAGGTGGTCGTGGGACAGGTGAAGGTGGTGGTGGGACAGGTGAAGGTGGTGGTGGCATAGGTGAAGGTGGTGGTGGCACAGGTGAAGGTGGTGGTGGGACAGGTGAAGGTGGTGGTGGGACAGGTGAAGGTGGTGGTGGGACAGGTGAAGGTGGTGGTGGGACAGGATGTGATGGGACAGGTTAAGGTTGTGGTAAGACAGGAGATAGTGGGACAGGTGGCTGTGTTGAAACAAAAGGTGGTGGGACAGGTGGTTGTGTTGAAACAGGAGGTGGTGGGACAAGTGAAGGTGGTGGTAAGACAGGAGGAAGTGGGACAGGTGAAGGTGTTGGTGGGACAGGTGAAGGTGGTGGTGGGACAGGCGGTGGTGGGCCAGGTGGTGGGACAGGTGAAGGTGCTAGTGGGACAGGTGAAGTTGGTGGTGGGACAGGTGAAGGTGGTGGTAGGACAGGTGAAGGTGGTGGTAGGACAGGTGAAGGTGGTGGTGGGACAGGTGAAGGTGGTGGTGGGACAGGTGAAGGTTATGGTGGGACAGGCGGTGGTATAAAGACATCTTGTTAACGAGGATATACGTGTGAATCGTGCTGCAAGTCAAAAGATATAAAATTAGTCCACACTTCTTGTTAAGGTGTTCGGATTCAACATGACTTCATTCAACACTCACACCGTCTGTGATAAAGAACCGGGATAAGACATGGTGACGTGACTCGTTAGCTCCACTTCCCTTAAAGATGTTGGAATGCTATTAGTGATATTAGTGTTATCGATGTAGTGTTAGTGGAATAGTTTTTGCGGAACGGCATCAGTGAAATTGGACGTTAATTTGGATGACCATAAGAAGGTTGATTTGTGTGTGTGTGTGTGTGTGTGTGTGTGTGTGTGTGTGTGTGTGTGTGTGTGTGTGTGTGTGTGTGTGTGTGTGTGTGTGTGTGTGTGCGTGTGTGTGTGTGTGTGTGTGTGCGTGTGTGTGTGTGTGTGTGTGTGTGTGTGTGTGTGTGTGTGTGTACTTGTACTCGTTAAATCACTCTCTCTCTCTCTCTCTCTCTCTCTCTCTCTCTCTCTCTCTCTCTCTCTCTCTCTCTCTCTCTCTCTCTCACACACACACACACACTTACACATGTACATACTATATATACATATATAATCATAGAACAATGAAGATTATTTCTGAAGCATTTCATTCATACCATTTAATATGTGGGAAATAGGCTTAGGTACTGGTTCGTCCCACGCATCAAAGAAGAATTCAAGAATATTCCATTGATGATTTGTAAAGAATTTATCGTCCCACAAATTTCGTCAATAATTTCAAGGCTATGAATATGGACAACAAGAGCTTCGAAACTAATATTCGCTCGCACTTTCAATGGGAAAAAAATGAGGAACTGCTCCCGCCAAAAAATTTGGAAAGTATATTGTAACGATGTTTGCAAAAACGAATATAGGCAATTTCGAAATACGTATATATATATACGCAGCCCTGAAGTTCCAAGAACAGTATATTGGCAGAGCTCCGAAAAGCAAAACATATATGTCTATATATACAGGCATTCAAAAATACATTGATGACGAAGTTTTGAAGAGAATTGATGTACAGTCCACTGGTGTGACTGGCAGTCAAGAGGCAGTGGATTTAGTCATGGAAGTTGATGGTACACGATGTCGTAATGTCATATGTAATGTATGTATTTTATATATATGTAATATATACACACGTATCATATACATATGCAATATATACACACACACACACATATACATATATATACACACACACATATACACATGCACACATTATATACATATACATATATATATATATGTGTGTGTGTGTGTGTGCATTATATGTACTTGCATTATATGTACATGTATTGTATGTACATTCATTTTATGTATATGCATTAAACATATACACATATGCATACGTATACTTGTACGTATAGGTAAACGTATATTTATATGTATTTGCATTATATATACGACTATATGCATTACATATGTTTTATATGGATGAGTATATGCATTATACGTACATGTACTATATGTACATGTATTATATTTACATGTATTATGTGTACATATTTGTATGTACATGTATATAACCATATATACATATATATACATACACATGCATTATATACAATAAATCATAACCACCAACATGTTTCTAATAATGTGGGAGCACCTCACAAAGTCTTGTAAATCATTAATCCTATTTTATTACCCAAAGGAGAATTACAGTATTATATCTTACGAGGTGTATCAGATATCCCAGTGAAAGATCAAGAGCGTGCGAGAGAGGGACACCCAAGTAGCGAGACTCAGAGGCAGCAATGAGTGCCACTTGGCTGACGCTCAAGTGCCACTTACAGGTCACCCAGAGGTCAAGCTTGAGGGGTCAAGCAGGACACAAAAGGATGGTAGGTTACCAAATGCTACAAGATATATGTGTGTGTGTGTGTGTGTGTGTGTGTGTGTGTGTGTGTGTGTGTGTGTGTGTGTGTGTGTGTGTGTGTGTGTGTGTGTGTGTACATGTACACGTGTTTGTGTGTACATGTACACGTGCAATCACTCTCGCTGTGCACCAGGCATACAATAAATTTCATCACTTCTGTCATTACAATAATCGTAAACGTCACCTAGTTTCATTCATTTCCGTGGTTTAGGAATATGTTGAGACTGATTAAACATGAACGGGGATTTTAAGAATTGTGACACCTTCAAAAATGGCTCCGCCCAATGTTATTTTATATGATATACATTTTTCATTCTATCTTCCTTTATTTAATTTTATTTCATATTATTCATCTGTTTTATTCTTTAAGACTAATCTATTCTATCTTATTTCCTTACATCTGTTTGTATGTAATTTTTATGAAAAATTGTAAAACGAGGAGAAACATTCAAGGCATCAATACCATACGTCAGTGCTGTCAGTACGCGTCTTTCATTTTGTTCGCAGACAGCATTCTTTCTTTATTATGAACGACCTTCTAATCTCATTATTTTCAATGTTTACACTCCCTCCCTCAATTCAAGTCTTTTTCTTTAACCTCTTTATCTTGTTTTCCTATTCCTATTCCTCTTTCTCTCCTTCCCATTCATCTGTTTCTCTCCTCTTTCCCTTCTTCCATCATCCTTATCCCCCTTCTCATTTGTTTCCTCTTCTCCACTCCACCTCCTCCTCCCTATCTCCCTTCCCTCCCTCCCTATCTCTCTGCCTGTCTCTTCTACTCCCTCTTTCCCTCCATTCACATTTCTATACATTTCCTCGTCGATATCCTTTCTTCTTCCTCATCTATCATTTCCCCTCTGCTTCATCTCTCTCATCTATCATATTCTCTCTTCCTCCAACTCTACATTCTCTTCCTTCATATCTACCTCCACCTTCCTTTTCCCCATCCACCTCCCTTTTCCCCATCCACCTCCCCCCTCCCCCTCCCTTTCCCCTCCTCCCACTCCCATTACCCCTTCCCTCATCCCGTCATCGTAATCTATCTGTCAATTTTTCTTGCTGACTTTCCATCACACCATTGCCTGGTGATGCCACCCCCCCCTCCCCTCTCTCCCCTCTCCCTCTTCCCCCTTCCCCCCCTCATATCCACCTCCGCCTACTCTCCGCCACTTCTTCGGCTACTTACATCGATTTCCAAAAATCAATCACACCACTCATCTCCTCTTACAGATTACGGTATAAGAAGTCGATTCATAGACTGATACCAGCCTACCTACCAATCTACCTATCAATCCCCTTCCCTCTCACTCACTCCCACTCTCATTCTCACTCTCACTATTTCTCATTCCTTATTCTCCTTCATACTTCCTCATTCCCCTTTTCTTTCCATGTCCACCTTTCTTAAAAAAAAATGGTGAAACCACTACTACTACGGTTTCTATCACAAGCTTCTTCAAAAATATTGAATATGTAGACAAATATCGAACAAGAACAAATTATCACTGCCTCACTCTCCATTATTTTCCCAACTTAGCAGTAATATGTTCAGATTAAAGAAATCGCCGATAGCCAAACAATTGGAGCCAAACACATGAAGGTACAAAGAAAATATTAACAAATAAAATATAAATTGATAAAGGAACAAGCTTTCTCGTTCATTTCCCCTCGTCCTTCCCCTCCCTTATCTTCCCCTTCCCCTCACTCCTTTCCCCTCCCTCCTCTCCTCCTTTACTTCGTCCTCTTCCTCCTACTTATTTATTCCTCCCTCACCTCCTCTTCCCCCCTGTGCTCTTCTTCCCCTCCTCCTCCTTTTGGATTTGCTTGCCTTTTTTCTTCCCTCCACCTCCTCCTCCCCTCCTCTTCTTCCTCCTCCTCCTCCTTGTGTGACTTTGACCTACTTTTTTTTCTTTCTCCTGTTCTTCCACTTTCTCCTTTCCTCCATCATTTCCTTACTTCCCAAATTCCGTCGTTCCCTTTCCTTTCAATCATCTCCCTCACATCCATTTTACTGTCCTCCTCCAACTCCCACTCTTCCTACAACTTTCACTTCTCCTCCTCCTCCTCCCATTCTTCCTACAACTTCCACTCCTCCTCCTCCACCCACTTCTTCTCCACCTCCTCCCACTCCTCCTCCTCCTCCTCCCACTCGTTCTCCTCTTCCTCCCACTCCTCCTCCTCCTCCCACTCCTTCTCCTCCTCCTTCCACTCCTTCTCCTCCTCCTTCCACTCCTTCTCCTCCTCCCACTCCTCCTCCTCCTCCTCCCACCCATCCTCTCATTCCTACTCCACCCACTCCCACTCCTCATCCTCTTCTCGAAAATGGAGTTACCTTGCTCCATCTCCTTGAAGTCCTCCACGAAGGTCTTTTGATTTCCTTCTTCATTCAAATCGTTTAATTCGTTCTAGTGTAGGCCCTATGGTCTCTTGCAGTCTCCTTCACATTCTTACGTTCTTATGTCCCATACCGTGTGGCATTTTGTATTCCTTTTAACTCGAGACTCTTTTCCGTTTTTATTCTGTCTAAACGCAGGAGATTTCATTCAACTACACACGTGCACGTGTAAAAACGTCAAAGCATCTTTAGTTTTCTTTAACTGTTACGTCCAAACTTCCTTTCACCTTCTCACTTCCCTGCTCTTCTCCTCCTCCACTTCCCTTTCTGCTCCTGCTACTCGCCCTCCTACTTGTCCCCCTCGACCAAGTATCCAAGCAGCGATCCACTCTAATCCCCAAACACTAAACAAACACCTACCCAATGACCCCCTATCTCAATTCCTCCTCCTCATCATCATTCCCAGTACCTCCTCCTCCTCTTCTTCTCCTCCCCTCCTCCTCTCCCTTTTCTTCTCTTCCCCCTCCTCCTCTTCCTCATCTTCTCCCCTCCTCCTCTTCCTCTTCCTTCTCCTTCTCCTGCTTTTCCCCCTCGTACTCCTCCTCCTCTTCTCCTTCCCCTCTTCCTCCTCCTCGCCCTCCTCTTCCTCCCCTCCTCCTCTTCTTCCCCCTCCTCCTTATTCTCTTTTGGCTTTCTCTCTTCAGACGGAAGCTTTCTTATACATGCGGACCCTTAACTCTAAGCCTAAATCACTAACATTAGCTGCTGCTGCTGTCTCTGCTTCTACAGCAGTTGCTGTAGCTGTTGCGACAACACTCCTGCTCCTGTTCCTGCTCTTCCTTCTCCTACTTGTCCTCCTTGTCCTCCTCCACCTTCTCTTCATTCTCTTTTGGCTTTCCTTCTTCGGACTGAAACTCTTCTATACATACGCATCCTTAATTCTAAACTTGAAACACCAACACGAGCTGCTTCTGCCCCTGTTTCTGTTGAAGTTGCTGTAGTTGTTGCGACAACATTCCTGCTCCTCTTCTTGCTGTTGATACCCCTCTTCCTCCTCCTCCTCCTCTTGCTCCTCCTCCTCCTCCTCTATACTCCATTCGCACCTACTTCATTGTAACGAAGGCCTGATAGCAGGTTCTCACACCTCCTCCCTGGAATATACGAAGTACTCTTCTCTGAACACCTTAAACACCGGGTGAAGCTCTTCAGTTCCTTCAGCTACCGTCACGCTATTTAATACATCTCCGTGTCATCCTCTGGGTAGTTAAAGGGGTGAAGCTTATTCAGATTAACCTCCAAAGTTCGTGTTGGCAAGTCACTTTGTATTTTTGGTTTTGGCAAAGATATTTTTTTCGTACACGTAGTACCCCCTCGACGGAGAAGCAGCAGGCCCCAGGATCTCCTTCTCTTGTCTGCATAATACAGTGCGTCTTCAATCCAACGCTGATTACCAAACATAACAGACATGGTTTAACAAAAAAAAAAAAAAAGAGAGAGAGAGAGAGAGAGAGAGAGAGAGAGAGAGAGAGAGAGAGAGAGAGAGAGAGAGAGAGAGAGAGAGAGAGAGAGAGAGAGAGAATGAACTAGCTCTACCACACTATCGACCATCTGGCTCACTCTCATAGTAAATTAATTGTTTTGGTACAACCCCGAACCAGCTGAGTAAAAACAGATGGAATGATCTAATACTAAACTAACTGGAGCCAAAGCTGAACCGATTGGCTGGAAAAATGATTACTTTTATCCTTTTATCCTATGTTCTAAACTTAACCTTCTAGTGAGAGCTCTATGATTTTGTTTTAGTTATAAATCGATAATTGGACTTAGTTTTACGAGCGTGTCAGAAATATCTAGAAAATCTTGATTAACCCATTACAGTCAAGTAGTAAACATTGTTTTTACAAATATCAGAAGATTTTAACCGGTTTTAGATATAACTCTCTGCAGTTAAGGGTTTAACTATACTGTTGATTTCATTGATATAGATCAAGCTGGGCCACGTTCTTCTATTCCTAAGCCAACTAGATGCCTAACTATAACAAAGGGTAGGTACCAGACGAAAACCCAGATTATTAGAATCAACACTGAACCAGCTGGCTGGTAAGAATGGCAAACCATCTGTTCGACCATATAATGACCCAAACTGTCTAGGCTTGATGCGTCAACAGCTGGTTAATCCAAAATCTTCAGCCAGCATAGTTAGATCCAATATGCTGCCAGCTGGTTTAGTCCAACACTAAACCACCTGGATGGGAGCACTATTGCACCACCTGCTCCAGCCTGACGTTCAATCCGATTAAGAATAGAAAATAGAAGAGCTTGAGAGGCATTTGCATACAAACCTGAGCAATAAAGATAACAATGGCGAGTAAATTGAAGCACTTTTTTTTTTTTTTTTTTTGGGGGGGGGCAGCCTCATCAGAGAATAATTGGTAATTTCCTGAATTATTTTACCTAGTGTTCTTCGAATTTCTTTTAAACTGTTCCATGCAATTCAAATGTTTGAGGCTTCTACATACTTTTTTATGATTTAGGAACTTACAATGGGTAAGAAGCATGTGGTATGTAGATAGTTTTAAGAAACTATTAACAAAAATAAATGGGTTCAAGAGTGGGTTTAAACGATCTAACGGTTCATCGAACGCGGTTCGACAGACACGTGTTTAAAGCGATGTGTGAACGTGTGAACGGGGTATTTGGTTGTCGAACACGTTCACACATCACTTTAAACACGTGTCTGTCGAACCCCGTTCGACGAACCGTTAGACTAACACTCAAAAGGACAAGTAAGAGTGACAAAGGACTGTTCCATGTTACTGGAAAGTCAGAGTCCAGTAGGAACATAAAACAATGGAACCCACAATCTTTTCCGACCTCGCCAGAGTAGGGCAATAGTTATGTCGACTATATACTTGACCACATTTAGTTGTCTAAAATTCTGCCATTTACTACAAACAAAAATTACTGTAATTTGTTTCAAAATATGTGGACTTTTTTTAGGGTTTTCTAAGCGGAGGTACCATTATATTAGGTTTACTTATTTATCTATTTTTGCTCATTCTTACAGAAATAAACAATATTATACACTTTTTCGTGTTTGAATGCTTGAATGCAGTGGTTTGTATAAATTTGGAAATGTATATATACATGTGTGCACATACATATATATGCATACATACACATGTATATACATCTATATGTTTATCATATACACGTATTTGTTTTCTAAGCAAATATAGATAATAATTTTTTTAAGTGATTCAGTTATGTCTAATACTTTCGCTACGTTTTGATATGTTTAGTGTTTATTCTAGAATGTCAGTCAATGTCATTCAACTAAAAGAAACATATCTCCCTAACGAAAAAGTTGAATAAATATGTAAATAATAATTTTAAAAAATCTAAATCCCGACGATTCATACTGGGTGAGGGCAAATTACCTCAGAAAACGATTTAAGCTTCTACAGAAAACTAATTCAGCATTTTCATGCTGAGTCACGTGACTATTTATAAACGTGTCTATAGACACCATCTCTTTTTTTATTATGTGGGAAAAGGGAACACCAAATTCTCGACGGTTTCGTGATATTTACACCCTCTGGGAGAATACATATATAAAAGGGATAGAAGTTCTTTCGTGTGTGTGTATATATATATATATATATATATATATATACATATATATAT
>NC_134785.1:65058082-65080582 GCF_046742065.1 Oratosquilla oratoria | reverse complement strand
TGCGGATAAAATCATGAAGGGAACTAGAAAAAGACAGAGATGTGCGACAAAGAAAGAAGACCCAAAAAGAAGGCAGACGCATTGAACCAAAGGATTAATTCATGAAAAAAGGACAGAGAATGGAAAGGGGGAAAGAAAAAAAAATGTGAAAGATAGAAAAAAATATGGGAGAGGAGGAGGTGGAGGAGGAGGAAGAGATGTAGGGCGAGGAAGAAGGGGAGGAAGAAGAGGAGAGGGAAGAAGGAGGAGGAGGAGGAGGAGGAAGAGAGGAAGGAGGAGGAGGAGAAGGATGAAGAGGAAGAGGCGGAGGAGGAAGAGAGGAAGGAGGAGCAGGAGGAGGGGAGAAGGATGAAGAGGAAGAGGCGGAGGAGGAAGAGAGGAAGGATTAGGAAGAGGAGGAGGAGGGAGGAGAAGGTTGAAGAGGACGGAGGAGGAGGAAGAGGAAGGAGGAGGAAGGAGGAGGAAGGAGGAGGAAGGGGAGGACGTGGAGGATGAAGAGGAAGTGGAGGATGAAGGGGAAGAGAAGGAAGAGGAGGAAGAGGAGGAAGAGAAGGAAGAGGAGGAGGAAGAGAAAGTGGAGGAAGAGGGGTAAGAGGAGGAAGAGGGGTAAGAGGAGGAAGAGGGGTAAGAGGAGGAAGAGGGGTAAGAGGAGGAAGAGGGGAAAGAGGAGGATGAGGGGAAGACAAAAAGGAAGAAGAAAAGGAAAAGGAGAAAAGAAAGAAGAAAAGTAAGGAAAGAAAGAAGAAAAGGAATAGAAAAGGAAAGAAGAAAAGAAGAAAAATAAGAAAAAAGAAGAAAAGTAAGGAGAGAAAGGAAGAAAAAAAAAGGAAGAAGAAAAGAAAAGGAAGAAGAAAAGGAAGACAAAGAACAATAAGAAAATGAAAAGGAAAAGAAAAGAAAACGAAGGAAAAAAAATAAAAAAAGAGGATGATGATGATGATGATTAGCAGCAACAAGAGGGGTGAAGAAAAGGAGAATACGGAGAATAAGGAGAACTCATACAATGAAAAACAGAAGTGAGGTTGACGTCGATTGAAGAGGAGGGAAAGAGGAAATGATAATAGAGAAAAATATGAAATAATCAGCCCTTAAGTGGATCCCTGATATGATCGCAGAGACAGATGGCCCGAAAGGGAGACAGCTTATTGGGCCACCTGCGGGACCGTAACGACCAGCTGCCAGGCCAGATGGTTAGTGTCGACCTTCTTTCTCGACGGATCGCGCCGCTGCAACAGTCAGGTGGGGAGGAGAACTGCACTTGGGATAAATGGAATTATTAGTGCATAAGTATCTTCGCGCGACAAAACGCGACACGACGCGACATGACGCGACACAGCGGGTTGTGGCGCGACATGGTGCCAAATGGTGAGAGTGTAAAATGGAGAAAGACTGCTCGACTAATGATCCACGTGCGATATAACGCGACACGAGGCGACAAGAAGCGATACGAAGCGACAAGAAGCGACACGTAACGAGATCTCCAATATATGTGGTACACAACCACGTGTGAGTAAACATGATATGCACGACTCAAAGACAGACCGACTCTTCTTTATCCACACATAACTAAGCAAGTGCACACGTGCAGCCAAGCAGGCAAAACAACATATTGATATATACAAGGGAAAAACAGACGTTAGACATACAACTAGCGCGGTAACACACACAAAAGATTACATAGGAGGAGCATGCCGACAGTAGACCTTTTGGTCCATAACCAGGTCGGATGCGAAAAAAATATATAATGATAAATAAATAAATAAATAAATATAATATATATAATAAATCAAATAAACAAATAGGTAAATAGTAAATAATAATGAATTGAGATGAATAATAAATTATAATCAAGCAAATGATAAACAGACAGATAACAAATAAAAAAGGCTATAAAATAAATGGCAGGCACGAACACACACACACACACACACACACACACACACACACACACACACACACACACACACACACACACACACACACACACACACACACACACACACACACACACACACACACACACACACACACACACACACACACACACACACACACACACACACACACACACACACACACACACACACACACACACGTGCGAGAAAGCTCTTGTAGACAGATCCACCTGATGTACCAATTACATTGACAAATTCCTCCTGAGGTCTTTGGGTAGCAAATCGACCCAATTTCGAGTCCACAGATTTACGAGGAATGACATTCTTTCGGTACAAGGTCAAGTTCGGCGGTCAGTGTGAAGCGCTTCTCCTACTCTAGACATTTTTTCTTTCTTTTGAGACACCACTGTAATGCAAGTGGTTTATTATTAAACCAGTCGGCAGGTTGATATATCTCACTGAGAAAAGCCATTCTTGAACTAGTGGCAAAGACAACGAAGACCACGCCAATCGTTCAAGTCCATTACCTCCTCCATATATCCGAGCGATGCACTCGGAAAAATGGGCGCATCGTACCAATTCGCACAGAATGAATATTTAATTCGGTGGAGAAAAATGGGGTATATGGTATGGGGTATGCTTCATCATACAGATATGGTATGACTGATTTTCTTTTATAAATAAAATAAACGTTTGTTACAATTTCATCGTATATGTGAGAATTCGCATTTGTATGAATTCCCATACAAGTGAATTCGCATATAAGTGAATTCGCATTGGAGTAAATTCGCATAGGAGTAAATTTGCATGTGTGAATTCACATGAGTGTGAATTCGCATAGGAGTAAATTCGCATACGTTTAAATTCGTCTATGTGTGAATTCGCATACGAGTAAATTCGCATGTTTGAATTCGTATGTGTGAATTCACATACGAATGAATTCGCATACGAGTATGTGTATGTGTGTCGTATGTCTGTGAATTTGCATATGTCAATTCAGAAATAAGTGAATTCGTATATGATTCATAATAAGACTTGTATATAGTTTGAGAACAGTTTCCTATTGTTTAATTCTTTCTTGACTGTATGATCATTTCCTCTTATTTTGACTCCCATCAAGCTATTTTACACATTTCAAAGGTAACCAATTTGTATATAACAGGTGCCACTCTCAATTAAGTTTTTCCATACTCGATGGCACTTTCTTTAATTCTGATTGTCACGATGATATTTAATTTACCTCCATGGAATACACTCTGCAACGAAGTGGGAAGTGAGAAACCCTTGGTAGGGCAAGCCCTGTCAGTTGCGGCAGGCCGCCATTTTTTTTTTTTTTTTTTTAAGCCGATGTTTGGGTCGCCTCCCCGCCTGAACAGGGCTGTCCAGAACCAACGCAAGAAACACGCAGTGGGTCCCGGGACCACCTGTTTAAGAGTTCGACACTGTATCCACTGAGCTACAGCGCGGCCCAAAGGGGATAATATTCTAACTTATTTCCTTTCATACCACAGCGCACTATTCTTTCACTTTGCGAGACCAGTTTCCGATTACGTCATCAGGGCTCAACATAAAACAAACAGAAAAGTTTGTACAGAATAATGACGTGTTTGCTTTTATTCACCCTGTTATTATAGTGGCACATTTTGTGGATTGTGTTCTGGTGAATAACAGGCAAGTTCTGCAGCTCACTGGAGGTGGGTTTGTAAACTCCAGCTTCGAAGAGTTATAAAAAATTAACCTCTCCTTCCCCCAACATACATACTTCTTCCCAGGTGCGTAAACTTTCACTACCGGCTTAACTTTATATTTTCTAGGTCGTTCCTGATTATTATATTCAAGTCAAAGGACCACTAAGACAAATAAGAAAAAGAAAAAGAAAAGAAAAAAAAAATCAACATCATCACTATCACCATCATCATCATGATCATCCACTGAGAGCAAGTGCCAGGGAGCGCGTTGCTTCACTTACACGCCGGCGCGAGTCCCAACGGTCTATCCGATTAAGTTCCCATGCAGGCACGCTACCCATTCCAAATCACTCTCGACAGGTTTGACCAACTTACCCTAGCCACGAATTATGTGGGCGTCCCCTTCTTCGCCTCCTCCATCGAGGGTTGTCTTTTGTGGAGACAACGCTGAATAGGATCACCATCAGGGAAACGTACCACATAGAGTTGACGTTCACGAATTATGCTGGTAGCTGGCATAGACTGAGTTTCACAGCACAGTCTCTGGTTTGATATCAAGACATTCTTGCGATACCCCATAATTCTTCGAAGGCACTTGGTACCAAAGACATCGAGACGCATATACTTCGGGAAAAAAAGAAATCATAAAGTGCTTCGTAGTGAAGAAGCTGTCCACAGCATTTCCGATTTTACTCACAGGAGAGTGCAGTAAGTCCCAAAATCCTATTTCCTTATCGTTTCATGGCATCACAATGCTCGGATCCGCCTCGCCTCGTCGCTAATAATTGCTCAGAGATATTTTTCCCAGTCCCCTTTGGCGGAAACCTCCGGATAATTCGTAATTGTATTTGACTGTTTTGACGGTCTCCTCGTATATTCTGAAGAGAGAATATAACGATGGAGAGCAGGAGGGGGGTCTGCCTGATGGAAACAAGGAAGAGGAAGAAGACATAAAGAACGAAAAAAAAAAATGCAGTGGAAATTATGTTGGTGATGATCAGCTTCGCTGACAGTTTTGGTGCCAAGGTGATAGTGGTGGTGTTGGCAGTGGTTGTGGTAGTGGTTGTGGTAGTGGTGGTCGTGGTTGTAGTAGTCGTGGTTGTATTAGTGGTGACTGTGTTAGTGGTGGTAGTAGTGAAGGCTGTGTTGGTGGTGGTTGTGTTGGTGGTGGTGGATGTGGCGGTGGTGACGGTGACGAGTGATGCTGATGGTGGAGATGGTAGTGAAAATGGTGATAGTTATAATAGTGGGGGTATTGGTGATGACACTGGTGGTGGCGGCGCTGGTAAGGGCGTTGGTGGTAGTTGTGGTAAAACTTGGTAATGTAGACGATGATACACCACGAGCGGCCACAGGCAATTCTAGGCATTTACCGTGACATTGCGGAGATTAGAGGATAAAGCGCCGGCACAGTGGGCACTTAAGCAGGATACGGAGTAAAGCAAGCACAACTAGAGCATGGCACACACAGATGTGGCATCCAGGAAGGCGGCAATCGAAGCCATGAGATCATGACTAAACGATTCTATTACTAAGAATGAACTTCGTGTCAAAGGTCTTCAAATTACTTAACCTCTTCTATATCGAGTGGAACTTGTTTAGTTCTATTTAGCGGCAGACTACATCAATCATCTTCGCGAACCGTCGTTGGTTGTGAAATCTATACTTTATCTCAGGTGGTGCGTACTTTCTATTCTGACTTCCCTAAGATAATAGTGTTCATCTATACAATTCCCCTTAGGATGAGATGTGGGAAAGTATTTATTATGTCAATTTTGAGGGATATTATTACAATGGTAAATAAGGTGTAACATTTATCAAAGTAATAAAACCTCCACGAAATGAGCACATCACCTACGATAACTATTTCAATTACCAAATTTCAAAATAATGAGTTGACGAGGCCCTTACCCACTTCAAAAAAGGATTATTTTCATCTGGATAAAATCTCCAGGTTTTAACCAACATAAGCATAAACAATACTTGGTAGGCTTTATCCCATTACCTCAAAAAACCATCCTAGGGAAAATTAAATCATAATGTGTTAGCCAGGATAAAAATTTTGGAAACAACATTATTCGGAGTAGACTTTCCTTTCAGCTCAAAGACCATCCGTTCGATGAACAAAACCACCAAACGTTAACCAGAATATAATATGTACAAATTGCATTGCTTATGTCAGACATAGCCAATTCCTGGAAGGAAGTTGCTTTGGTGATTATATTTGTTTGGCGTTATCCAGGAAAAATATCTATATCTATATCTATATATATATATACTGTACATGTATATTCTTTAGTGAGAGTAATCCATACTGATATTTATAAGGCAGAGACAGTTACGAACTCGAAGGGAGCCCGATAAGTATTTAATCTGACGTTTCGTGTATCTCTGAAGAAAGATTATGCTTGAAACGTCAGATTAAAAACTTACGAAGCTCTCTCCCGAGTCCTTTCCTTTTACCCCTATTTTATACTCCTCTTATCTCGATTACCTTCTTTAAGACCCTTTACATATTTTCCTAGCCAGCATCAGGTTTTATACAGGTTACGGAAAACCACGAACTAAATGAAAACTGTGGGGGAAAGTAGCATAAAAACTCTTGTTATCCAAGAACGGTTTCTACAAGAAATGTCAGATGTGAGGGTGATTTTTTGATGTGTAGCTATAACATGTGAAACCAAGTCTGTAAAGACCTGGACCCCCACTATGGGGCTTCCTTGTAATTTTCTGCAAGACAAACGAGAGTTCCAGAGACTCGAGAAAAAAAATCGAAGCGTGCTGGATAACCTCAAAAATCAAAAGTAAGAGAAAAAAAGGAAAATCTTGCAGGGACTGGACAACCACAACAAGCTCAGGGCAAGTCAACGAGTACAAGACTACCTTCAGGGATCCAAAACCAACAGAAAGGGCCGCAGATAACCGTGCTGGGTCCAGGTCAACCACAAAGAGGCCAGGGCAACCATGAAACAAGTTAAAAGGTCATTGGTCATGGGAATTCTTCAAACTCGTGAGGCCTTGCTGTTGATAAGACCCAATAATTCTTATGCAGGACTTGAAAAATACAAAAGGTTGAGATTGTTCTCGAGAAAGACATGCTTACCTCGAGAAACCTTGATAGTCTCGAGAACCATCCTTCGCCTTGAGAAGCCTGTAACACTTTCAAGGAAATTAGCCCGCTCTTAAGAATCGAGAATAAACAAGGTTCTGAAAAAAGTCCTCACAAGCTAGGGCCTGTGAGGCCCAAAATCTCACTCCAGGTCGACCTCGAGTAAGCTAGGTCGACCTCGACTAAACAACGTCGACCTCGAGTAAGCTAGGTTGACCTCGACTAAACAACGTCAACCTCGAGTAAGCTAGATCGACCTCGACTAAACGTCGACCTCGAGTAAGCTGGGTCGACCTCGAGTAAACTACGTCGACCTCGAGTAACCCAGGTCGATCTCAAGGATGCTAGGTCGACCTCGAGGAAGCTAGATCAACCTCGAGGAAGCTAGATCAACCTCGAGGAAGCTAGATCAACCTCGAGGAAGCTAGATCAACCTCGAGGAAGCTAGGTCGACCTCGAGGAAGCTAGGTCGACCTCGAGGAAGCTAGGTCGACCTCGAGGAAGCTAGGTCGACCTCGAGGAAGCTAGGTCGACCTCGAGGAAGCTAGGTCGACCTCGAGGAAGCTAGGTCGACCTCGAGGAAGCTAGGTCGACCTCGAGGAAGCTAGGTCGACCTCGAGGAAGCTAGGTCGACCTCGAGGAAGCTAGGTCGACCTCGAGGAAGCTAGGTCGACATCGAGGAACTAGGTCAAATTTGAAACAAGGTTGACATCGAGGAAGTCGGGTCGATCTCGAGGACACTAGGTCGACCTAGGGAGATGGAACTAGGTCGGCCTCGAGGAAATTTGGTCGATCTCGAGAATGCTTGGTCGGCCCCGAGGAAGCTTGGTCGGCCCCGAGGAAGCTTGGTCTGCCTCGAGGAAGCTTGGTCTGCCTCGAGGAAGCTTGGTCTGCCTCGAGGAAGCTTGGTCTGCCTCGAGGAAGCTTGGTCGGCCTCGAGGAAGCTTGGTCGGCCTCGAGGAAGCTTGGTCGGCCTCGAGGAAGCTTGGTCGGCCTCGAAGAAGCTAGGCCGACCTCGAGGAAGCTAGACCGGCCTCGAGGAAGCTAGACCGGCCTCGAGGAAACTAGACCGGCCTCGAGGAAGCTAGGTTGTCATCCAGGAGTCCAATTACTCGCTCAGGAATACCTATTTTTCTCCCCGTTAGTGTTCAGGTAATTTTGAAACGAGAGCGAGAGCCCCGCCGCGTATCGGGACCCGATAGTCCGTGAGCCCGGGTCCGCGAGACGCGGATCCCAGGAGACGAGCGTTCGTCCCAAATATATTCGGACACAAAACAATTTGGAGCCAACGACCGCGAAGGAAATTCCTCGTACATGAACGAAAGATTCCTTTTGGGGATTTTTGCCGCGAGCCGGACGGCTAAATTGGTATATATGAACAGAAGCAGGAAATGGTTGAGAGAGGGCAGCGTGATAGCCGTTTTGTGTATGTACTTTTGTGTGTGTGTGTGTGTGTGTGTGTGTGTGTGTGTGTGTGTGTGTGTGTGTGTGTGTGTGTGTGTGTGTGTGTGTGTGTGTGTGTGTGTGTGTGTGTGTGTGTGTGTGTGTGTGTGTGTGTGTGTGTGTGTGTGCGTGCGTGTGTGTGCACGCCCGTGCGTAAGTGTGCTTGTTTTAGGTTAAGTTCTCATAGGCTACAAAGTCCATGTTTTAAGTACTCAGTGATGCAATTTATAGCAGTTCATGGTAGTATGTCAGTAAATGGGTAGGTCTGCAATACCTTAACGGAAGTACTTTTCCAATGGAGTTCTCAGAGTTAATGACAGAGTCTAGTAATAAAGCCAATGGAAGAGCAGAAAAGAGGAAGGAAATATCGAGATGACCATGATGGAAGTACTTTGAAACATCCAGAAAAAGAGGGGCATCGCCGCCACTTTTCCTGGTTTTGAGTTGAGCACGGACCCTGAAAAGTGTATGCGTCCTCTTCATATATTAGGAGTCAAAACCAGTAAAAGTGGCGGTGATGCCCCTCTGTTTCTGGAAGCCTCGTTTTTTATGTTATTTACTATGATAGCTAATTCAACAGTGCGACTTACGCAATATTTTTTTCTTTCTAAAGTGATTATACGCGCCAAGGAAAGAACTACTCAGGTGATGTTCATATATTCAGACCCTATTCCAGTGGATGGTTGTCCATTCAAGCGAAACAGTCTGCCCCTTCGGATGAAAGGTTGCCTTTTGTGGCTGGCGCTTACCCTTTGGGTACCAGGTCGCCCTCCGCTGCTGATGGTTCTACCCTATGAGGCTAAAAGTTCTGCCCTACGAGGCTGAAGGTCCTACCCTCCGAGGCTGAAGGCTCTGCATTCCGAGGCTGAAGGTTCTGCCCTCCGAGGCTGAAGGGTCTGCACTCCGAGGCTGAAGGTTCTGCGCTCCGAGGCTGAAGGTTCTGCGCTCCGAGGCTGAAGGTTCTGCACTCCGAGGCTGAAGGCTCTGCCCTCCGAGGCTGAAGGTTCTGCCCTCCGAGGATGAAGGTTCTGCCCTCCGAGGATGAACGTTCTGCACTCCGAGGCTGAGGGTTCTGCCCTCCGAGGCTGAGGGTTCTGCTTCCTTCAGTTGGAAAGTCACTTCTTTAGGTCGCTCGTCTCCCTTTCGGATATAAAATCAGTCCTTCAGTCACTGCTTCGTGTTCCCAAAATCACTTACTCTTCGTCAAAAAATTATGCCTTACCATACTAGAAGGTTCAAGGGCAGGAGGTCATCCAGCAGAAGTCGGTCATTAGACAAATAAGCGAGAAGACGAGAAGAGGTCATCTCTTTGTATACACGAGATCACCTACTCTTCGCGAAAACGTAATACTTTGCTTTACCATAATACAGTAAAGGGTTCAAGGGCAGGAGGTCACCCAGCAGAAGTCGGTCATTAGACAAATACATAAGACGAGGGGAGCTCATCTCTTTGTATACACGAGATCACCTACTCCTCGCGGAAACATATTACTTAATGTGCCTCGCTATACTAAAGGGTTCAAGGGCAGGAGGTCATCCAGCAGAAGTCGGTCATTAGACGAATAGGCGAGGGGAGGTGTCTGTCGGCCCCTCAGTCAGATGCGAGTAGATATCCGGGTTAACGAGTGGGTAGTTTGCTTGGCAGAGGGGGGATCAGGCTCAAATTGGTCGTTCAGTAGATTGTGCAATGATTAGAAACTTGGCCACGGACAGCAGAAGGGGGAGTTGCGCGATAATCTCCATATTAGGGTGTTCGCAACAGGCAACTCCCCCGTTAATCCTTTCTTCATCCTTATTGTTATTGCGTTTATGTAATTGTAGTATTACATATAATTTTTATGGACATAATCATTTATTACAACTACTGTAAATTACTCTTATTGCCATTGTTATTACTCTTGACCTTCCCATTTGTACCATTATTTGCAAAATTTACGTTTATATCATAAACACAACTATTTACATTTACTCGTATTATGTCTAGGGAAATACAACATATCAATTTCCTCCTGTCTATTTCGAAAGAATGGTGCACCAAAGATTCTTTAGACTCTTTACCTTATATGGTCAAAGGACCGGCCAAAAGTGTCCTGCGTACAACCTAGTGCACCAATAACCTACTGGCCCACTGAGAGCCCACCAACTTACTAGCCTACTGACCTTTAGACAAACCCCTGACCTGACCTGCAGAAAGACTAACAACCTCCAACCTGCACATGGCCTACATGCGGCCCACGAGTGACTCGCTTCTTGTTTACGGTTAGACCAACCCGAGAGCCAAACTCTTTGAAGCAAAAATTGAAGGCAAAAACCGCGAAAGTTAAACGCCGCCAAAAATGGAACACGTCAGCAATGAACAATTGAGTTGCCTCAAATACGTTTTGATTATTGTGTGTTTGTGACTGGCTGAGTACCTACCTAACTGCGACCCAGCAAACTTATGTAAATGTGCTTGTGTGTGTGTGTGTGTGTGTGTGTGTGTGTGTGTGTGTGTGTGTGTGTGTGTGTGTGTGTGTGTGTGTGTGTGTGTGAGATTCACCATGGTCTTTGGATCACGTGAACTCGTGATTGACAGCTATTTCCCTCCCGGAAGAGAGCTCAGAGCTCGTATATGACCGATCTATGGGTAATGCTGTGACCTTACACGCACACACACCCCCAACTCCCCGTCCGCGAGTTGGAGTAACAACCCACAGCGCAGTGATACTGAAATTACTTCAGCTCTGGGCAGGATTCGAACCCGGGCTCTGTAGTGGCAGCCGGGAACTCTACCAATATGTGTGTGTGTGTGTGTGTGTGTGTGTGTGTGTGTGTGTGTGTGTGTGTATGTGCGCGCGTGTCTGCGTGTGTGTGTGTATGCATGTGTGTGTACGTGTAAGTATGCATGTGTGTGTGCGTGCGTGCTTCTGTGCGCGCGTGCGTTTCTGTGTGTGTGTGTGTGTGTGTGTGTGTGTGTGTGTGTGTGTGTGTGTGTGTGTGTGTGTGTGTGTGTGTGTGTGTGTGTGTGTGTGTGTGTGTGCGCATATGTTTGCACGTGTGTGTGTGTGTGTGTGTATGTGTGTGTGTGCGTGTGTGTGTGCATATGTTTGCACGTGTGTGTGTGTGTGTCTGTGTGTGTGTGTGTGTTTATGTACGGGTGTGTACGTGTGTGTAAGTGTGTGTGTGTGTGTGTGTGTGTGTGTGTGTGTGTGTGTGTGTGTGTGTGTGTGTGTGTGTACGTGTGGACTTGTATGCCTGTGTGTGTACATGTGTACTTTTGTGACGTTTGGTTATGTGCACTTTTACGCGCGTGCACGTGTGTGCCTGTGCGTGTGCATGTCTTCGTTTGCGAAAACAATAAAAAGATCGAAATGAAGATCTGACCGTTAATTCATAATAAATCACAAATAACCAGAGTTTCTATTCTCGGCGACAATATATCACAGAAAATGTGGAGTTATTTGCAGATTAAGTTTTAATTAGTAAAAGATGTGGAGGGAGTGAACATGAGGGGACGTCCTAGGATGAGATGGATAGATGGGGTGAAGGGGGCTTTGGGGAAGAGGGGATTGTCTGTTGAGGAAGGACGGGAGAGGACAGAAGACGGGTGAATAGAGAATGGTTTTATATGATGTTGTGATGCATGAGGTGGAATGAGTGGGGGGATGGGAGTTAGGTAGTATGTGTAAGCAAAATTTGACGCAGCCCGAAGGGATTTCTCCCCGTCTTCTCCTTTTATGCATGGGGGGGGGACGGAGAGGGGGGTCGCCGATTTAATGAAGCGGCCTTGCTGTGGATGTGCTGTGCCTTGCGACACTGCCTCTGACCCAGGGCAGTGGACAAGGTGCAGGGATGACCCGTCATCCAGGAGGTGCTAAGATGGGAGGGAGGGTGGAGGAGATTGGAGTGTATTTAGGGATGGAATGGGTGGGAATGATTTTATGCCTTTTTCTTTTTGGCTACCTCCCTTGTAAAGGGGAAAAAGCCTTGGTATATGTATGTATATAAGTTTTAATTTCCTGCAGAAGAATCTCTTATGCTTTGATACAGCTCAGGACCACAGTGAGGTCTCTTCATCACGATTACTCAATAAAATCACACGACACCAGCAAATGCAATATATGTAACGTGATTCACCGCATCGCTAATATTTGCCTAGAAGTATAGTCGACATTTCCACTGACCTTTAATAAATTTATTCTGTTTAACACCAAAAATCATTTATTCTAAACGTGACCTTTTGGGCGTTAGGGATTTAGCTGTACGTGGGCGCTCTTACGGCCCACGCCCATTTCGTTTCGTGGGCGGTTCTAGATGACCCCAGTGCGGTCGCTCCCGCTCGCCCTCTCCTTCTGTACACAAACATCAGCAAACATGAAATATTTCCTCGGTGCATCGACATCCAAGAGAATTAATGTCCTAACACATTGGTAAGATGAACTATAGATCACATTTTCGGGGAAAAAATGGTGTACGAAGATACATATATTACGATTACAGTCTGTGATCTTCTTCAGCGTGGTTATACAATTGGGTTGGTGGGCAGTACCAACCCTCCACATTCAAGTGAATCAAATGTTCTAACACATTGGTAAGATAAACTGTAGATCACATTTTCGAAAAAAAAATAATGGTGTACGAAAATACATATATTACGATTACAGTCTGTGATCTTCTTCAGCGTGGTTATACAAATGGGTTGGTGGGTAGTAACAACCCTCCACATTCAAGTGAATGAAATGTTTGAACACATTAGTTAGATAAACTGTAGATCACATTTTCGAAAAAAGAATGGTGTACGAAGATACATATATTACGATTACAGTCTGTGATCTTCTTCAGCGTGGGCAGTACCAACCCTCCACATTCAAGTGAATCAAATGTTCAAACACATTGGGAAGATGAAATACGGATCCCGTTTTCCGAGCACAAAAAGAAAAAATTGTGGACGAAGATAAGTACATTAGGATTATTGTCTGTGATCCTCTTCAGCGTGGTTATACATTTGGATTGGTGGGCTTGTAAACTAAGCGGGGTATACATATTGGGGGCGTGGGGAAGGCATGTAGGTACAACATTCTTTCTTTTATCAGAAACTGGGATCTACAGTTTAACACTGTACGTGATATAGGAGCTAACCGGAACAGAACAATTAAGATGCATCACAATGCCACTGGGTCTTAATCTTTTTAATTTTTATTTTTGCTGACGCAATATGATTTTATTCGATCGATGGTTCACAATCGAAATTAAATTCTAACTCGGATCAAATCGATTGTTGTTACGAAAGTACCTGTGAGGTATAAAAATAGGTAAAATAATTATAATATCAATTAATAATAAGAAATTAATGAATAGATGATTTATGAAAATAAATACCAAACAATGAATACATAATAATGAATATAATGAATAAATAAGTATATAGATTTAGAAATGAAATCAAATATTACGTATGATAAGACAAAAAAAAAAAAAATGCAGTGGCAAAAAGAATAAAAAAAAAAAGTAACAACAAAATTTTGCTACCTGAACATCATCAATCCCATGCATCATAAAAACCAGTGACAACACCCGAAGTGGGACGTGGAATTTGAACTACTCCACCTAATTCCCTGAAGCTTAATGCTCATTTCACACGTATCGACTTTTTGTCGTGCGCCGTCGACGACACGTCGTGCTCTTAAATAACCTTGGGTGTCTATGGACGCTTTCGTACGTGGTCGTGACGTGTGAAAGAGTCCATACCCATAGTATTTGATAACCCGACGTCGTGTCGTGGACGGCGCACGGCGAAAAGTCGATACGTGTAAAACGAGCTTAAGACCTGTGGTACACGATTACGTCGAAATAGAGCGTGTTATATTAAAGAGTAAATTGCTCAAGGAAGACATGGAAGTAAGATGGAAAGTGTTGGGTTCAGGGGGAGAGTGTGATAAAGAGAAAAGGAACTAGACAGGAAGAGAAAATAAAGAAAAGGAGATAGCTACATAGATAGGTAGTATTTATAGATAGATAGGTAGATAGATATTGATAGAAATATAGAGGGAAAGAAACAGAAAAAGAAAAAAAGAAAAGAGAGAAAAATGAAAGAAAAAGAAGAAAGAGAAAAAGAGAGAAAAATGTAGGGGTGAGAGAAATTGAGAGTAAAATAAAAAATTGCGTTCCATTTTGAGCTTCTGTATTGAACCCTGACAAAACGAGACCCTCGCTGTCATAGAATATTTTCAGTTTATTCAGGTTAATATCATACAAATCTATTGAACAAGCTCTACCTTTTGGATACAAATTTATTGGTACGAGCACCTCCAAAAAAAAAAAAAAAGTTAATGATAACAATAATGATGATGATAATAATAATAATAATAATGATAATGGTAATAATAATAATAATAATAATAATTATAATAATAATAATAATTAGATAAATGAAAATAAAAAATAAAATAAGTAAATTAAATAAAACAAAATTATTAAAAATAAATAAATTTTATAAAAAAAAAAATAAAGGAATGAATAGATAAATAAATACTGGACTGATAATATCTAAAATTCAATAAACAAACAGAGGACTTAAGTTCTTAAAGGGAATAGTCAATGGCCGCGCTTGAAAGGAAATTCATTGATTTTACTTTCCAAGACAGAGAGCGTTCACCGGCTGTGAGCACTATATTGAAAAGAGGTCTACTGGATCGTGACCCCATTAGCGAAATGGTCTGTCGAATCCGAGAAACAATGTCAAAGTAGGTCACTTCAGTGATGGAGTTAACGACAAAGTCAAAGGAATGTGTAAACAAGGGGACACAATGGGATCTGCAGTGCAATGGACAAACACGGGATCATGTAAACATTGACACACACGCACACGCCCGTGTACACACACACACACACACACACACACACACACACACACACACACTCGTGGCGCAGTCGGCAGAGTTCTCGGCTGCCACTACGGAGGTCCGGGTTCGAATCCTGCCCAGGGCTGAAATCATTTCAGTATCACTGCGCTGCGAGTCGTTACTCCAACGCTCGTGGGCAGGGAGTTGGGTGTGTTTGTGCGTGTAAGGTCACAGCATTACCCATAGATCGGTCAGACGAGCTCTGAGCTCTCTTCCGGGAGGGAAATAGCTGTCGATCACGAGTCCAATACGTGATCCAAGTCCATGGTGAACCACGGTGAATCACACACACACACACACACACACACACACACACACACACACACACACACACACACACACACACACACACACACACACATGCACGCACACATCTATCACAAAAGCAAATCACGCAAATAAAATGTACACGTGCAAAATTTCCAAATGCGAAACCCACTTGTAAACAGAAAACACAAGCACACAAAGAACATCCACACACAGTATAGTCATAAATAAAAAGATAAACAAAAAACACACAAAAAACAAAATGCATCAACGAAGAGCACATACACTAATAGATATAGGAAAAAAAATGCACAAATATTATACAATCACAAAATACAAAAAACCACAAGATACACACAAACAAAATACATGAATATAAAAAAGCTCACAAACTAAAAGAAAAACATATTTAGAAACAGGAAAATCGCAAACACACAACAAACACGAAACACAAACACAAGGCAAAGCCCATAGATAGCGCTAATTAAAGCATGTTTGATAAGCTCATCAGTATATATATATATATATATATATATATATATATATAGATGTGTGTGTGTGTGTGTGTGTGTGTGTGTGTGTGTGTGTGTGTGTGTGTGTGTGTATGTGTGTGTACGTGTGTGTCCATATGAAAACCATGCCGGGAAGGACTACCAAAGAGTAAGAAAGAAAAAGGAAGGAAGAAGAGAGGAGGCATAAAAAAAAAGACAATACAAAAAAGAGGAAGGGTTGATAGGGAAGGGAGGGAATGATGTTGAGGGGGTGATGGGGGAGGGGAGAGGCACGGGGGGAGGGTGAGATGGGAAAGAAAGAGGGGAGAGAGAGAGAGGAGGAGAGCGCATCGAGAACAATAATCGTAACCGTTTTGATACTCCTAAGCGAATGGGAGGAGAACGAAAGAAAACGAAAGAAGAAAACGCGATGTCGGGAGGTACCTCCCCACCCGCCCCGCACTTTCAGGAGAGGCAAATTTACAACCAAAGAAAAACAGGAGGGGGGAAAGTATGTCAGGTGAATTGAAACTGAAATTGGAGAAAGGCATAATACACGTTAGTCTGGGTGATGCGCCCGAACCTGGACAGTTAAGGATTTTTATTCGGTTTATCTAGCCAGGAGGAGGAGGGGAGAAGGAGGAGGGGGGAAGGAGGAGGGGGGAAGGAGTAGGAGTAGGAGTGGGAGGAGGAGTAGGAGTGGGAGGAGGAGTAGGAGTGGGAGGAGTAGGAGTGGGAGGAGGAGTAGGAGTGGGAGTAGGAGTGGGAGGAGGGGGAGGAGGGAGGAGTGGGAGGAGGGGAGGAGTGGAAAGAGGGGAGGAGGAAAAAGTAAGAATGAGGAGAGAGGAGGAGGAAAAGGAGTAGGATTAGGAGTGGGAGGAGGGGGAGGAGTGGGAGAAGGGAGGAGGGGAGGAGGAAAAAGTAAGAATGAGGAACGAGGAGAAGAAGGAACAAGGAGGAGGAGGAAGAGGAGGAGGAAGAGGAGGAGGAGGAGGAGGAGGAGGAGGAGGAGGAGGAGGAGGAGGGAGGAACGAGGAGAAAGAGCATGAAGGAGCAGGAGAAACAAGGAGAAGGAGGAGGATGAGGAGGAGGAGGAAGAGGTGGGGAAGGAGGAAGATAGGAGGAGGAAGAGGTGGGGAAGGAGGAAGATAGGAGAAAGAGTATGAGGAGGAAGGGGAGGAGAAGGAATGAAGAGGAAAGTGATTGGAAGTTGAAGGGAGAGATGGGAGAAAGACAAAAAGAAACGAAGACAAAGAGGAGGAAGAGAAAGAGGAATAAGAAGAAGAGTTAAAAAGGGAGTAAGATGAGGCGTAGGAAGGCGGAGGGAGTGGAGGAGGAAGAAGAACAGCGAGATGAAGAGAAATTAGGAGGAAGAGGATGAGGAGGTAAAAGAAGAAGAGGAAGGAGGAGAAGAGGAAGGAGGAGAAGAAAAGGAAGAAGGAGAGGGGAGAGAAGGAGGAGAAGGGAGGGAAGGAGGAGAAGGAAGAGAAGGAGGAGAAGGGAGGGATGAAGGAGGAGGGGGAGGGATGAAGGAGGAGAGGGGAGGGAAGAAAGAAAAGGAGGAGGGAGGAGGAGAAAAGAAGGTAAAGGAGGGAGAAAAGGAGGGAGAAAAGAGGGAGGAAGGATGAGGGAGGGAGGAGGAGGAGGAGGGAAGAAGGAAAAGGAGGGAGGAGAGAGGAGGAAGGAAGGAGGACGGAGAAGAAGATAAGATGAGTCTAGGGCATTATAATGCAGACAACATCCTGTAGAACTGGATTGGCATGCAATGAACCACTACATGGAAACAGCCTACATGGAAAGATAATTCCCTGCTACCCTCCCTCCATATCTAATCCTCCTCCCTCCCTACCTCCCTATCTATCTAATCTTCCTCCCTCCCTAATCTTCCTACTTCCCTATCTAGATCTTCCTCCCTATTTATATTTTTCTCCCTCACTCTCTTTCAGTCTCCCTCCTTCTCCACCTCCCTCCTTCTCCATCTCCCTCCCTCTCCACCTCACTCCTTCTCAATCTCCGTCCTTCTCCATTTCCGTCCTTCTCCATCTCCTTCCCTCTCCATCTCCTTCCCTCTCCATCTCCTTCCCTCTCCATCTCCTTCCCTCTCCATCTCCCTCCTTCTCCATCTCCCTCCCTCTCCATCTCCCTCCCTCTCCATCTCCCTCCCTCTCCATCTCCCTCCCTCTCCATCTCCCTCCTTCTCCATCTCCCTCCTTCTCCATCTCCCTCCTTCTCCATCTCCCTCCATCTCCCTCCCTCTCCATCTCCCTCCCTCTCCATCTCCCTCCCTATCTTCCTCCTCTCTATCTCTTTCCCTCTCCATTTCCCTCCCTCCTTCCTTCCCTTTCTTTCTATCTCCATCCCTTCCCTCCTTCCCCCGAAAATATCTATTTCCAAACCTGTCTACCCACTACGACAGTATTCTCTGTCCTCAGGTTATCATTTCCTGCTTTCTACACCTCAGACATCTATTTCCTCCACACACCACTTTCCTCTGCTTATCATTCATTCCCAACTCCTTTGCTTCCTCCTCCTCCTCCTCTTCTTATACTCACTTTATTCTCCTCTTCCTCCTCCTCCTCTTCTTATACTCACTTTATTCTCCACTTCCTCCTCCTCCTCTTCTTATACTCACTTTATTCTCCTCTTCTTCCTCCTCCTCCTCTTCTTATACTCACTTTATTCTCCTCTTCCTCCTCCTTCTCTATCCATTTTACTCTTCTCTTATTCCTCCTCCTCCTCCTCATCCTGTATGGACTATTTTCTTGTCCTCCTCCTCTTCCTCTACCCACTTTATTCTCCTCTTCCTCCTCTATCCACTTTACTCTTCTCCTATTCCTCCTCCACTTCCTTTTCCACTTCCTCCCCTCCTATATCCACTTCATTCTTGTCCTCCTCCTCCTCTCCCTCCTCCTTCTCCTCCTCCTCTTCCTTTCCTTCTGCTCCTCTGAAACGAGTGGGTACGCAGGCGGCGGCCAGCAGCACAATGAGCCCGAAGCAAAAATACGAAAGCAAATGGGGCAGGTAATGGGGCGGGGGGGAAGGACCGAGAGAGACGGGCTGGGCGGAGGGGGAGGTGCAGGGTGGAGGGGAAGGTGGAGAGGGAAGGTGCAGGGGGGAGGGGAGGGGGCTGGGAGGGTGGTGATGGTGCATGGGAATGGGTGGTGGAACGAGGAGGAGGGGCGGGGAGAGGGACGGGAAGGGGGAAGGTCCTTGGGAAGGGAAGGGAGACGGAGGGAAAAAAGGGGGAAGGGGGAAAAGGACGGGGAGGGGAACGGGGAAAGGTAGAGAGAGGGGAGCTGGAAGGGACGGGGATGGGGAGAGGGACGGGAAGAGGAACGGGGAGGGGAACGAGGAAGGGAGGAAGGGCGGAGAGGAAGAATGGAGAGGAGGGAAGGGGAGGAGGAAGGGAGGGAAAAGGAGAGAGGAGAGAGAAAGAAGGAGGAAGATGGGAGATGAGGAAGGGAGGAGGTGAGGAAGGAGAGAAAGGTATAGGAGGAGGAAGAGGGGAGGAGGAGAATAGGGGAGGAAAGAGGTTATGAAAGGAGTAAGGGAGGAGGTAAGAGGGGAGTGGGAGGAGGTAAGAGATTAGGAGAAACAAGAAGAAAAAAAAAAACAAAAAAAAAAAAAACACGACAACATGTAGCAGGATAAAGGTAAGTGCTGACCCGACCAAACAAATTTGGCTTAAGCAGCCGAAAGCAAGAACTGGGATCTGTAACTTGGAAGTAAACGATGTCGGAATAAGAGTGGAACGAGACAGAGTCGACCTGAGGTCAAATGAAAATAACGTCGTGAACGACCTTTTGTTAACTCACGATGACCCCCCCCCCCAAAAAAAAAAAAAAAAAAAAAAAAAAAAAAAAAAACACCCAACATCTCTTGGGGGACAGGACTGGCCCCTCGAGTGAATAAAGTCACCTGGAGTAGGGAATAAAAACATATATTAAGTATGGTATTATTTCGAAGAAGGTGTCTGAAGCCATCTCTCTTGACAAAGTCAACGTAAACACCTGCAGATTGCTATCTTTGGTTATTGTCAATAAGACGAGTCAGTTCCGTTCAGATCGACGTCTCACACACTCAGGCGCACATCAAAATATTATTCTGATTGTCATAAAAGAAGGAACACAATACATCATTCCAGGATGCAACGGAAAATGTTCATTTGAAGATGAGAATAAAGTGTTACTGTCTGCGTCTCCGTGTATGTGTGTGTGTGTGTGTGTGTGTGTGTGTGTGTGTGTGTGTGTGTGTGTGTGTGTGTGTGTGTGTGTGTGTGTGTGTGTGCGTGCGTCTGTGTGTGTGCGTGCGTCTGTGTGTGTATGTGCGTCTGTGTGTGTATGTGCGTCTGTGTATGTGCGTCTGTGTGTGTATGTGCGTCTGTGTGTGTGTGCGTGTGTGTGTTTGCATGTGTGTGTGTGTGTGTGTGTGTGTGTGTGAGTGTGTGTGTGTGTGTTGTGTATGCGTATGTGTCTGTATATGCGTGTGTGTGTGTGTGTGTGTGTGTGTGTGTGTGTGTGTGTGTGTGTGTGTGTGTGTGTGTGTGTGTGTGCGTGCGTATGTGTGTGTGTGTGCATGTATGTGTTTTCATGTCTGTCTGTCTGTCCGCGTCTGTTTTTAAGTCTGGCTGCGTCTGCCTGTTTGTCTTTCATTCTTGCACATCAGACTCTCTCCAACATCAAAGGTTTTTATACAGTCCAGAGATGCAGTGAAAGTAACAAAACTAATCTCACTGATCCTGTTTTGACTCCAAAGTCAAGGAAAGGATGAAATAAAGAAAGACAGAACGAGAAAAAGAGAAAAGGAGAAAAAGAAAGTAGGAGAAAGAGAAAGGAAAGAGAAAGAATGAATGAAAGACAAGAACAGAAAGAAAAAAGAGAAAAAGAGTAAGATAAAGAGAAAAAGAGAAAGAGGGCAAGAGAAAGAGTAAGAGAGAGAAATAGAGAAAGAGATAAAGAAAGAAAGAAAAAAAATCGTAAATTCTGCCAACGACAGAACATGCAAGGAAACAAAGCAACAAGACCCGAAGCAGGAACTGTCCCTCGAGTAATCTCGGCCTCAGAGGTCAAAGTCGAGGAACACGAGCTGCAAATCAAGGTTTATTTCTCTGTAGTTGAAAGAGCTCTGAAGCTTGTACCCAGTGACCCAAGGTCAGTGACCCTATTTGACCTCATGAAGTGGAGAGAGGTCCAATGCTTATGGCCTGCTATTCAGACAAGTGGTCTATAACGGAGCAAAATTCTGTTCTTACCAAATGTATTTAACTTTGTATGTGGAATCGAATAACCCATAAATACATTGTTACGTTACGTTATATCATGTATGTATTTATGCCTGAAAGAGGTCACGATGTATCATGGCCTGTTCAGCTGATGAAATCCGATTACAGACAACTAAGTCTAAAGATCTAATCGACTTCAGGCAGTCATTTTTAAAGGTTTACCACACTGGGGTATTTTCATTCCAAGCTCCGAGGAATCGACGGTAACGTCCGCCTGTAGAAAATTGTCCGCCATGAAATAACTATGGCAAAGATTTTTGCTAAAAAAAAAAAAATAAAAAAAAAATAAAAAAAAAATAAAAAAAAATTAGAATATCATTTTATATGCTGGAGGTAAAACATCTTCCCCCAGCATATTCGATTCCTTCCCAAATGGAGCAAAAACGCCTTCACCACAGCAAAATAATTCTTTGTCTTGATCAAGGTTGGGCTACGTTATTCAACCGAGGATCACATTCAGACAAAGCCACGATCAATCGAAATTCAGTTTAGTCTCAAATCTATTCCTTAACCGCCCCGTCATACATTCAAGATTCTTAGCAAATGTTGTGAATTTGAGAAATGGAAGATTACTTCGATTACTATATCCTAGACATTCCCATGGACAATTCATCAATGTGAATAACGTTTCGATAGGTTGAACTTCTCTTAGCTCGTCATTCAGCTTCTCGATATATGACACAAAGATAGTTTGACCTTTAGAGGCTCGAAAAATAAAATCTTGTAACCTAAGTCGTTTCTACTCGAACGAACTCGCTTGAGTCGTCCATGTATGGCTAAAACTGGGATATTTAATTATTTTCTTTAAGGTCTTTTTGGTCATATAGGATTATAGAATGATACTAATTCTTTTAAAGGGGCGTGAGCACTTCATCAATTCTATTCAGACTAAGCCAAAGCGCAAACCGAGACGCAGGAGACACGAGCGAAGCAGCACAGAGCAAAGGCATACTTCCTGTTGCTGAATTGAAATGTTTAAATTTCTCTCTCACTTGAAATGCTGAGGCTGTACACCCTGAAGCATTTCAATTGAGAGAGTAGCTCAAACTGTACTTCAATTCAGCAACAAAAAGTCTGCCTTTGTTATGTGCTGCGTCGCCTGCGCTGCCTGAGTCACCTGTGTCGCCTGCGTCAACTGCGCTGCCTGCGTCACCTGTGTCGCCTGCGCTGCCTGCGTCACCTGTGTCGCCTGCGTCGCCTGCGCTGCCTGCGTCACCTGTGTCGCCCGCGTCTCAGTTTGCGCTTAGACTAATCCTTCCCCCAGGACGATTTTATTCAGTTTTAGACAAGTCTCCCGGACAAAGGGCGTTCCTTTGACCCTCCATCATCCAATCTGTGTCCACGGACGTTAATCTTCATGGAACCGGGCACCCATACGTCCGGGGTTGCCAAAGCGGGCTCTCTCCGGAAGAGCCGGGGATGAGAGACGACCCCATCCGGACGAT
>NC_134785.1:65025582-65053082 GCF_046742065.1 Oratosquilla oratoria | reverse complement strand
ATGAGGAGCTTAGGAAAGAGTAGGAAAGAGAACGATGAAGAGCGAATGCTAGGTGAAGAGCAATGAGAGTAGACGTAGAAGGTAGAGAGTTAAAAGAGAAACAGGATTTCATCGAGGAAATCAATAGGGAGGAGAAAGAGAAAAGACGAAGATGATGATGATAGTGGAAAGGAATAGCAGCAGAAAGATTCTTTTATTCTTAGCCTAAGTATAAACTGAGACGCATGCGAAGCAGGAGACGCAGGCGGAGCAGGAGACGCAGGCGAAGCAGGCTACGTAGCACAGAGCAAAAGCAGGCCTCCTGTTGTTGAATTGAAGTGCAGTTTGAATTTCTCTCTTACTTGGAATGCCGAGGTAATATATCCAGAACCATTTCAAGTGAAAGGGAAGTTCAAACTGTACCTCAGTTCAGTAGAGGGAAGTCTGGGTTTACTCTGTGCTGCGTCACCTGTGTCGCTTGCGTCACCTGTGTCGCCTGCGTCACCTGTGTCCCCTGCGTCACCTGTGTCGCCTGCGTCACCTGTGTCGCCTGCGTCACCTGTGTCGCCTGCGTCACCTGTGTCGCCTGCGTCACCTGTGTCGCCTGCGTCACCTGTGTCGCCTGCGTCCCAGTTCGCGCTTAGATTTAGATAAATATCCCATAAAAAAGGATGAGTCAAAGAGATAATTCAAGAGAGATTTAGGGAAGTTAGCTGAACAAGAGAGATGGTGTCTTCAAAGTGATCCTCATATATTATTTGAGTGGAGATTTGTGTCCTGCTACAAAATGCTGAGTGCCTGATATAACCTGAATATTATTGAAATACTGACAGAATAAAATATACAGGTAATACCAAATATAGATCATTTAGGTGAGAAAGGTAAGAAGGGAAGAACATGAAAAGAAAGGGGACAAGTGGAAGAAAGAAAAGGGGGGATGGAGATAACGAGAACATATAGAGAAAGATAAAGAAGCAGAGTTGAAAAAAATATAAGGAGTAAAAGAGAAAGACGAAGAGGACGAGGGGAAAGGAAATGTAAGAGAGAAAAAAGGGAGAAGGGGGAGGGAAATAGGGAAATGGGGAAAGAGGGGAAGAGGGGAAGGGGGAAGACGGGAAGAAGGAAGTAAGAGAAATGGGGGAGAGGGGAACAAGAGAAGAGGAGAAGAGGAGGGCGGGGAAAAGGGGAAGAGGGGAAGAGAGGAAGAGGGGAAGAGAGGAAGAGGGGAAGAGAGGAAAAGGAGAAAAGAGGAAGAGGGGAAAAGGAGAAGAGAGGAAGAGGGGAAGAGAGGAAGAGGGGAAGAGGGGAAGAGGGGAAGAGGGGAAGAGGGAGCAAATAAGCAATCATGTGATTTGATGACAATCTTTTGTTGTGATTTTTCTCAAAAGGGACCCAAAGAGCGTAGATAGAACAACGGAGATAGGGAATGAGAAATGGAGATTGAAACAATAAAACAAACAAATAACCATATAAACAAACAAAAGATGATCCAAAGAAAAGTTGGAAAGAAAGTGGGTAGAAGGAAATAGCAGTGGCGAGGTCTGCAATTTAGAAAGGAAGAAATAAACGGAAAGAAAAATAAAATATAAAGACGGAATGCCTGGTAAGACTGGACAGGTAGAAGTTGGAATGGAGAATGAGAGGGAGGATTAGAAGAAGGTGAGAGGAAGAGGAGGAGGAGGAGGAGGAGGAGGAGGAAGAGAAGGAGGAGGAGAAAAGATGGGTAATAAGGGAGAGAAGAAAGATGAGAGTGGAGTGTGGGAAAGGTGGGGGTAGGGAGAAATGGAAGGGGGATGGGGATATAAGGAAGGGGGGAGTGACAGATGGAAGAAGATGGGGAGAGATGGAATAGGATGGAGGAAGATGGAAAGTTATGGGGAGAGATGGAAGAGAATGGGGAGGGGGGATGAAAATGGATGGAGGAAAATGGAAAGGGATGGGAGAGATGGAAAGGGATGGGAGAGATGGAAGGGGATGGGGAGATAAGGAAGGAGGGAGTGACAGATGGAAGAAGATGGGGAGAGATGGAATGGGATGGAGGAAGATGGAAAGTTATGGGGAGAGATGGAAGAGAATGGGGAGGGGGGATGAAAATGGATGGAGGAAAATGGAAAGGGATGGGAGAGATGGAAGGGGATGGGGAAATAAGGAAGGGAGGAGTGACAGATGGAAGAGGATGGGGAGAGATGGAATGGGATGGAGTAAGATGGAAAGTTATGGGGAGAGATGGAAGACAATGGGGGGGCGAGATGAAAATGGATGGAGGGAAATGGAAAGGAATAGGAGAAGTGGAAGGAGATGGGGAGAGATGGAAGGGGATGGAGGAAGATGGAAAGTTATGGGGAGAGATGGAAGAGAATGGGGAGGGGGGATGAAAATGGATGGAGGAAAATTGAAAGGGATGGGAGAGATGGAAGGGGATGGGGAGAAAAGGAAGGCGGGAGTGACAGATGGAAGAAGATGGGGATACATGGAATGGGATGGAGTAAGATGGAAAGTTATGGGGAGAGATGGAAGAGAATGGGGAGGGGGAGATGAAAATGGATGAAGGGAAATGGAAAGGAATAGGAGAGATGGAAGGGGATGGGGAGAGATAGAAGGGGATGGGGAGAGATGGAAGGGGATGGGGAGAGATGGAAGGGGATGGGGAGAGATGGAAGGGGATGGGGAGAGATGGAAGGGGATGGGGAGAGATGGAAGGGGATGGGGAGAGATGGAAGGGGATGGGGAGAGATGGAAGGGGATGGGGAAAGATGGAAGGGGATGGGGAGAGATGGAAGGGGATGGGGAGAGATGTAAATGGATGGAGGAAAATGGAAAGGAATAGGAGAGATGGAAGGGGATGGAGAAAGATGGAAGGGGATGGGGAGAAATGGAAGGGTATGGGGAGAGATTGAGGATGGAGAAAGATGGAATAGGATGGGGAGAAATGGAAGGGGATGGGAAGAAATTGAGGATGGAGAAAGGTGGAATAGGATGGGGTGAAATGGAAGGGGATGGGGAGAGATGGAAGATGGAGAAAGATGGAAGAGAATGGAGGAAAATGGAAGGGGATGGAGAAAGATGGAAGGGGATGGGGAGAGATGGAAGGGGACGAGGGAGATATAGAAGGGGATGGAGAGACATGGAAAGGAGAGGTGACAGATGAGAGAGAATGGGGACAGATGGAAGGGATGGGGAGAGATGGAACGTAAAAGAGATGGAACGGGATTAGGACAGATGGAAAGGGATGGAAAGAAACTGAAATGGATGGAGATAGAAAGGAAAGGGGAGAGATGGAAGGGGACGGGGAATGATGGGGACGAGGATAGATGGAAGGGAATGGGGAAAGATGGAAAGGGAGGGCGTGAGATGGAAGAGGGTGGGGAGAGATGGAATGGAATAAGGAGAGATGATGAGGGATGGGTAGAGGTGAAAAGGGATGGGGAGAGATGGAAAGGGATGGAGAGAGATGGAAAGGCATGGAGAGAGATGGAAAGGTATGGAGAGAGATGGAAAGGCATGGAGAGAGATGGAAAGGGATGGAGAGAGATGGAAAGCCATGGAGAGAGATGGAAAGGCATGGAGAGAGATGGAAAGGTATGGAGAGAGATGGAAAGGCATGGAGAGAGATGGAAAGGGATGGAGAGAGATGGAAAGGGATGGAGAGAGATAGAGAGAGATGGAAAGTGATGGAGAGAGATGGAAAGGGATGGAGAGAGATGGAAAGGCATGGAGAGAGATAGAGATGGAAAGGGATGGAGAGAGATGGAAAGGGATGGAAAGGCATGGAGAGAGATAGAAAAGGATGGGGAGTGTGTGCAGTGGAAGGGTAGGGTAGAAATGGAGGTAAGGAAACATCTATGAATTTTCTTTGGTGCTTGACAGCTCTGCATGAAATTTGCAGCTTCGAGGCAGCTCACTCTCGTACGATGACTGAATGAAAGTTGGACTTGAGTGGAGGGGGAAGGGAGAGGGGGAGAGGGGGTAACGGGGGAGGGCTAGGGGGAAGAGGGAAGGGAGGGGGGAAGGGAGGGGGAAGGGAGGGGTAAGGGGGAGGGCTAGGGGAAGAGGGAAGGGAGGGGGGAAGGGAGGGGGAAGGGAGGGGGGAAGGGAGGGGGGAAGGGAGGGGGGAAGGGAGGGGGGAAGGGAGGGGGGAAGGGGAGGGGGTACAGAGAAGTAGGAGAAGACGTATTGACGTTGAGATGTTGTGGAATTAGGAGTCTTATTCTCAAATGTTCCATTGAAAACTTTAATTCCAGTTACAATAATAGAATATGAAATGTATACGAAAATTTATGATGAGGAGGACGAGAATAGGAGAACGAGGAAAAGAATAAGGTGAGGGAATAAATGAAATAGATAAAGTGGAAGAGTAAAGGGGGCAGGGTACGGGACGTTGAGTAGGACAAGGATAAAAAGGAGGAGGAGAAGGAAGAGGAGGAGGAGGAGAGACGAGGACGAGGAGGAGGAAGAGGAGGAAGAGGAGATGGTAGGAGGAGGAGGTAGTAGGAGGAAGAGGGAGAAGAAGAGGAGGTAGTAGGAGGAGGAGGAAGAGGAGGAGGAAGAGGAGGAGGAAGAGGAGGAGGAAGAGAAGCAGCAGGAGCAGCAAGAGGAGCAGGAGCAGCAAGAGGAGGAGGAGCAGGAAGAGGAGGAGGAGGAGGAAGATGACAGTTGGAGTAAGCATTCATAGTTTTATAAGACCGTTTAAGCTGAAAGGGAATGGAACATTAGGAGTGCAGTGGTGGCACGAGAGGACTGGGAAGTAAAAAGAGCATTGAGGGAAGAGGGGGAGAGCAGCAGGAAGAGAGAGGAGGAGCACAAAGGAGGAGGAGGAGGAGGAGGAGCAGGAAGAGGAGGAGGAGGAGGAGGAGGAGGAAGAGGAGGAGGAGCAGGAAGAGGAGGAGGAGCAGGAAGAGGAGGAGGAGGAAGAGGAGGAAGAAGAGGAAGAGGAGGAGGACGATGGCGGTAGAGTAGAAGACGAAATCTCTGAGAAGAGGAAGGAAATAGCGAGAAGCCTCTTATTTGTACAAGTTAAAACAGTGCGATGACGAAAGTACCCATGTTATTGTGTGACGCGAGCGGTGGGTTCATCAGAGAGTCGGGAACTAACGGGCCACACAGAAAGAGAGCCCTAGCCTAGCTTGGTTGTAAGGATTCTCTTGAAGAGCTTACGAAGGCAGGGCAGAGAATACAATGCCGCAGACTCTAAGCCGTTTTATCCCGTTTATTTTCTGTTACTTTTTCTTCTGTCTCTGACCTCTCCCTATTCCATTTCTGTTTCCCTCACTTGTCCTCACCATATCCCTCAACCACTTCCTCTATCTCCTCCCTCTCTTTCCACTCGTGTTTAAAATCATATGAACACCACACACACACACACACAACCTCGTTGCGCAATGGTCTGAGTTCTCGCCTGCCACCACGGCGGTCTAGCTTCGAATCCCACCCAAGGATATAATTTCAGTATCTCTCCGCTGTGGGTTGTTACTCTAACTATCGTGGGCGGGGAGTTGGGGGAATGTACGCGCGTGTAAGGTCGCAGTATTACCCTTAGATCGGTCATATACGAGCTCTGAGCTTTCTTCCGGGAGAGAAATAGCTGTCGATCACGAGTCCAACACGTGATCCAAAGACGATGGTGAATCACAAACCACCACCATTTCCCCCTTAAGATCGCCGAGATAAATAAACATCGCAAATTGACCCAATGAAAAAGATCAATTCACAACGAAGGCTCATAACATCGTTAGCCAATTCTAGCCAATTCTCTGCTCCCTAATCATCATCTTCGAGACACGACAGCCAATCATATTTCAGGATATGGCAAAGTGAGCGGGGTCGTTCATAAGGAATAATGCGATCATTATATTGTATATTACCATATACACGAAGGTTTGTGTGTGTGTGTGTGTGTGTGTGTGTGTGTGTGTGTGTGTGTGTGTGTGTGTGTGTGTGTGTGTGTGTGTGTGTGTGTGTGTGTGTGTGTGTGTGTGTGTGTGTGTTTGTGTGTTTGTGTGTGTCAGTTTAAAGGTGCTTATGGGTTCCTTGCATGTTTGCAATAGGGTATCCGTTAGAGTTAATTTGCCGAGTATGTGCACATGTGCGTTTATTTTACACACACACACACACACACACACACACACACACACACACACACACACACACGTATATCGTTTTGCAAGGCCAGGACCGATGGTGACAATCACATTAGGACGACGGGAAGGGAGCTAATGGCGTCCAAATGAAATCACGAGAACGAGATAAATGCATCACGGACTTAAAGCGGCAAACACATCTGGCACGCACACAAGTTTCTTTGTGTGTAAAACACGTGTTACAAATATGTCATGCGCATGTGTGTACGTGTATATTATATATATATACATATATATATATACATATATATATATACATATACATATACACATATACATATATATATATATGTGTGTGTGTGTGTGTTTGTGTGTGTGTGTGTGTGTGTGTGTGTGTGTGTGTGTGTGTGTGTGTGTGTGTGTGTGTGTGTGTGTGTGTGTGTTTTACCTAGTTGTACCTTACGGGAAGGGGAGCTACGCTCGTAGTGTCCCGTCTTTGTATCTTGCAGTGTCATGCCTTTCATGATTCTACAGATGGTTTGCAAATCCCCTCTTCCTCTTCTTTGTTCCAGAATCGGTCATTTAAGTTTTGACAATCTCTACGCATATGACAGTTTTCAAAGTAGCTGCTCTCTGGATTCTTAAAATCTTCTTTATATTCTTTTTGGTACTGGGTGACCGTCGTGTCACATCATACTACAGTCTAGGTCTTATCAGTGCGAGTAGTATTTTCTTCACCATTTCTTCGTCCAACAAGGTAAAAGCCACTTTAAAATATCTTATCAGGAGACATGTCTTTTGTGATGATTACTCCTAGGTCTTTTTCAGATCCCACTTTTACTTCCTTTGTTCCGATTTTATATTGTCTTGATATTCTTTACCTTTTCCAAATTCCATTATGCTACATTTCTTGATGTAGAAGTCTACGAGTAGTTCTCACTTCTGACTCCATTTCCAAACCTTGTTCAGATCTCTCTGCAGTGATTCACAATCTTTTTCAGTATTCACTTTCCTCAGCAATTTTGAGTCATCTGCAAAGAAGCTCATGTAATATTACATGTCATTCACATAAGGAGCAAACATTATTGGGGCCAACACTGATCCCTGTGGAACTCCACTAATCACCTCTTCCTAGTCCGAACTCTTTCTCTGATAGCTACTTTCACTCCCTTCCATGCAAGAAATCCTCCATCCAGTTTAGTAGTTTACCTTGTATCCTTCCTATGATTTCAAAATTTCTTAACTTTTATGTGGTACTTTGTCGAAGGGTTTTCATAAGTCTAGGAAAGCACAGTTAGTCCCTTTCTTGAATTATATCTATTAGTCTTGAGTATAAACAAATCATATTTGTGACACATGAACTTTCCTGTCTAAATCGTAATTGTCTCGGGCTTAGTATATTTTCTTCCAAATGTTTTATCCATCTGTTCTTAATAACCTTTCCACAAATTGTGTGTGTGTGTGTGTGTCTTACACACATACACACACACACACATATATATATATATATAATGTGTGTGTGTGTGTGTGTGTGTGTGTGTGTGTGTGTGTGTGTGTTCAATTTAAACATGAATGGGGTGGTGCGAGAGGCAAATACAAGGGTAGTGGGTAGGGGGTTGGAGATGGTTAAAGAAAATGGAAAATAGTGGGAGATAATCCAGTTGTTGTTTGCTGACGACACTGCGCCATTTGTTTGAAAGAACAAGCAGTCACCCATCTCCCCCTCCCCCAATTGGGTCGTTCCTCAGCAAAGCATTAGTTTGGCAGTTCGGCCTAAGCAACCGTCCACAGCCAATCACTGGCCAAGACGTCAGCCTAGATCTACTATACAGGCCAGGCATTCCCAAAACTCGACAGACTCGCCTCTAGCTAAGCTGCCAGTCCCTGCCTCCTCTGAATTGTAAGCATTATCGCTTGGTCAAGGAACGACTCGACGTTCCAGGATTTAGCCTTATCCGTTCTTTATCTACTACATATATCATGCCCTCATTAATTTTGTATATATCATGTGTTAGGATTAATATTATATTTTGATTAGTTATTGTCTCCGTTTGATATTTTATACTGAAATATTAAATGGTTAACATTGTCCTCTGTATTTCGCCATATCAATAGTCTGATGTGTTTTCATGACCCCATTCTAACTTCGTTGTGGCTTAGGCACTCGGTATGCCTTTACAGTTAACGAGATTTTTCCAGCCTGAGTCATAATATATATATATTATATATATGTTTTAAAATATTAAACGCGTTTTGAAACAAGAAACTGCGTATATGCACACGAATTCGTTGGTCTCGATATGCAAGTCATAACGTGAAAATATAGATTTCTACGAAATTTGAATTTACTTAGTAAAGATACTTTGCCAATTTGTTATACATTCTTTCATAATTGAAGAGTTTTCTTGGTAAGAAGTTAAAAATAAATATTGTGCCAGGAAAGAAAAAATAAGTTGACCAGAATTGATGGAATCGGGAAAAGTTGATCAGCGCCATCTTCCGGTTGAACGAAGAACTGATGACCTCGAGGCAATGGCGGACGGCCGGGTATATTTTTCATCCATTTTTTTTTTTTTTTGAAGAGTCCTCCGCTGCCATTTTCTTCTTGTTCTTTTTGGTTGATCATTTGAACCGCTCGTGGAACTTATGGAAAAAACAAAACAAAACAAAAATGCGACGGGAGGCCGGGCGTGTCTGGGACAAGCGGCGCGAAGCGAAGCGAAGAAGCGAGGAGGAAAGAGGGAGGTGACAAGAGATGAGGTACAATAGAGGTAAAGAAAACAAGAGAGGAAAGTTAGAGGGGAAGGTTGGAGAAAGGTAAGAAAGGTGACATATTATCAAATTGAAAGCATAAGATAATGAGGAAGGAAAGGAGAAATGGAAAGGCAGATGAAAATATGTGAGAAAAATTGAGGTGTATCTGAAGAATAGAGGAATGGAAGATACGGATGAAGGAAGAAGTAAAAGAGGGAAGATGGCAGAGATCACTGCAAGAGAGAGAGAGAAGAAGGAGAGGAAGAAAATGAAGCTGGGAAGAAAGAAACAAGAAATGGAGAGAAGAATAAGAAAAACAAAGAGTGAATAGAAGAGATCAGTGGAAGATGGAAAGAAGAACGAAGAGAGAGAGGAAAGGAAATAGAGGAAGGAACCAAGAAACGGAGAAAAGGAAAAAAAAGCGAAAGTAACAAAGAACAACGGGAAAGAACGAGGAAAAGGAGGAAGAGGACAAGGAAGGAAGGAAGAGAAATAGAAGGGGTAGGAGCAATATGTGTAGACAGACCACCAGATGGAGACAGAGAGACAATGAGACAATGAAAATGAGTGAGAAATGGAAGGCAAAGGGAGATAACTGGGAATGGGAATGTAAAAATAAGTTTAATGGGAGAAAGGCTGGCAAGGAAGGTAGGGGTTGGAAGAAGGGAAAGAAAAAGGAAAGTAGAGAAATAGGGGAAACAGGGAGAGTAAAAGGGAAGGGAGAAAGGGAGAGAAGGGGAGAGAAGGAGGGAAGAAAGAGAGGGGAACCGGAAGGCAATGAGGGAGACAGAGAGCCAAAGAGAGAAGAAAAAAGTTGCAGAGAAAAAATGCCAAGTGAAAACCAGAAATAAAAATTGTAGTTTTGAAAAAAAAAAAAAAAAAAAAATAGGGGGGAGGGGGAGAAAAGACAGAAAACATGACTGTATAACAAATGAACCTGAAACAAATTGGAGGGAAAATGGGAGGACGGGAGGGAGGTAGAGAGGGAAGCGGCAAGAAGAGGCTGAATACCAAGTAAGCTAGAGGTAGGGCAGGAGGTAAATTGGAAGGTAAGGAAATAGGCAAGGAAGGACAAGGCTTGCAAGAAATGGAAGGTGGAAGGTGGAAAGGAAAGGGTGAGGGGTGGAGAGTGAAGGGTGAGGGGTGGAGGGTGAAGGGTGGAGGGTAGAGGGTGAAGGGTGGAGGGTGATGGGTGGAGGGTGATGGGTGGAGGGTGAAGGGTGGAGCGTAGAGGGTGAAGGGTGGAGCATAGAGGGTGAAGGATGGATCGTAGAGGGTGAAGGGTGGAAGATAAAGTGTGGAGGATGGAGGGTGAACGGTGAAGGCTGAAGAGTGGAGCGTGAAGAGTAGAGGGTGAAAGTTGAAGGGTGAAGGGTGGAGGGTGAAGGGTGAAAGGTAAAGGGTGGAAGGTGAAGGGTGGAGGGTGGAGAATGATGGGTGGAGAGTGAAGGATGGAGAGTGAGGGATGGAGAGTGAAGGATGGAGAGTGAAGGATGGAGAGTGAAAGGTGGAGAGTGAAAGGTGGAGAGCGAAGGGTGGAGAGTGAAGGGTGGAGGGTGGAGATTGAATGTTGGAGAGTGAAGGGTGGAGGATGAAGAGTGAAAGGTGGAGAGTGGAACGTGGAGAGTGGAGCGTGGAGAGTGGAGCGTGGAGAGCGGAGCGTGGAGAGTGGAGCGTGGAGAGTGGAGCGTGGAGAGTGGAGCGTGGAGGGTGGAGCGTGGAGGGTGTCCGGTGAAGGGAGGAGGGTGAAAGGAGGGTGAAAGGAGGGTGGAGGGTGGAGGGTGACGGGTGGAGGGTGACGGGTGGAGGGTGAAGGGTGGAGGGCGAAGGGTGGAGGGCGAAGGGTGGAGGGCGAAGGGTGGAGGGTGGAGGGTGAAGGATGAATGGTGGAGGGTGAAGGATGAATGGTGGATGGAGGGTGAAGGTTGGATAGTAAATGGTGGAGGAGAAAGGTGAAGAACGGAAGTTGGAGGGTGGAGAATGAAGGGTGGATGGTGAAGTGTAAAAGGTGTAGGGTGTAGAGTGAAGGATAGAGGGTAGAGCGTGGTACGTGGAGGGTGAAGGGTGGAGGGTGAATTGTGGAGGGTGAAGCGTAGAGAGTGAAAGGTGGAGTGTGAAGGGTGAAGGGTAGACTTGAAGAGGTCTGGGAGGGAAGGTAAGGAAGAAGGAAGTTGGAGAGGAGGAGGTAAGGAAGAAGGAAGTTGGAGAGGAGGAGGTAAGGAAGAAGGTCGGAGGGCAGGGTAGGAGAGTCCTGGAAGGACGGGAACTGGAAGAAGAAGGGGTGGGAATGGAAAGGACTGCTGGAAGGAGGGTAGATGACTCTGAAGGGATTTGGATGTCGAAGGATAAGGCCACGGAGGGAGTGTAGAAGGGGAAGGTTTTCACCAAGAGGAAAAGAGGAAGAAGAGAGGGAAAGAGAAGGGGAAGAGGAAGAAAAGAGAAGGGAAAAAGGAGGAAAAGATTAGGAAGATGAAGAAAAGAGGGGAAAAGAGGAAGAAAAGCGGAAAATAGGAAGTGGAAAAGAGGAAGAAAAGAGAAGGGAAAAAGGAGGAAAAGATCACGAAAAGAGGAAGAAAAGAGGAAAATAGGAAGTGGAAAAGAGGAAGAAAAGAGGAAAATAGGAAGTGGAAAAGAGGAAGAAAAGAGGAAGAGGAGGAGGAAAAGAGGGGAGAAAGATTAAGAAAACAGAAGGAAAAAAGAGGAAAAGAGAAGGAAAAGAGGTGAAAAAATCTGCAAGAAGACATTGGGAAGGTGGAAATGCAAGACCTAAGCATTTGGTCTATGACCTCGTCCCGCCAGCTCCAGAAGTTTACCACAAGTTTGAAAAGGAAACAAAAAAATATATATATAAAAATAAAAATACACAAGAATAAACAAGAAATAAATAAATAAATAGAAATAAGACTAAAAATTGAAATTAGAATAAAAATAAAAAATAATAGCAATAAAAATAATGGAAATGAAAATAAAAAATAATAGAAATAGAAATAAAATAAAATAAAAAGCAAGCTTAACCTGGAGACGTGATAAACATGTAATAGGAAGCGTAATGGTCTCGCATTTGCTTAGATGGGGGTTCGAATCTCGCACTCCTCTCCGATTTTCAGCAGTGACAGTTACCTGCTCCAACTGTCCTTAAGGCGCATAGAGCAAAGAAGACGCCTTCGGCGCTGCTACTCAGCGCCTCCTGGCGTACGTATCTCACTTAAAGTGTACCTTGGTATGTGTGGAATCAGTCAACATTCTCAACAAAAGTAAATAGAGTTAGAGGAGATAAAAAGGGACAGATGAGATAGAGAGAGGGAGGAGAGGGAGAGAGAGGAGAGGGAGAGGAAAGGGAGAGGGAGAGAAAGAGAGAAAGGGACAGGGGGAGATGAAGAGGGAGATGGGGGAGAGGAGATGGGGGAGAGGAAGAGGGAGATGGGGGAGAGGAAGAGGAGGAGAGGGAGAGGAAGAGGAGGGAGAGAGGGGGAGGGTAAGGAGAGAGGGAGGGGAGGGTAAGGAGAGAGGGAGGGGAGGGGAAGGAGAGAGGGAGGGGAGGGTAAGGAGAGAGGGAGGGGAGGGTAAGGAGAGAGGGAGGGGAGGGGAAGGAGAGAGGGAGGGGAGGGGAAGGAGAGAGGGAGGGGAGGGGAAGGAGAGAGAGAGGAGGAGGGTAAGGAGAGAGAAAGAGAGGGGGAGGGTAAGAAGGGAGAGAGAGAGAGAGAGAGAGAGAGAGAGAGAGAGAGAGAGAGAGAGAGAGAGAGAGAGGGGAATGGAAGGAAAATATAAACAAAACGAAATATAAACACGAGGATAAACATGAAAAAACAAAGGTGAAGAAAAAGATATAGATGAAGAGAAAGATAAAAAATATATATTAAAAAGAGGAAGTAGAGGCAAATGTTTGTGCAGGCTGAATGGATGGCTCACAGGAAGGGGGAGGGAGAGGGAGAGGGGGAGGGGGAGGGGGAGGGGGAGGGAGAGGGGGAGGGGTGGCGCCGTAGGTGCAGAGAACAAACACGTGAGGGGCAAGGTGCGTCTTCAAATTATGATAAATGATTCCGTCGGAAAGCAAAGGATTAGGAGGACCAAGGTAAGGCGTAAAGGAGGGAGGAGGAGGAGGAGGAGGAGGACGAGGAAGGAGGGGAGGAAGAGGAGGGGAGGAGGGAGGGGAAGGTGAGGTGGAGGGGTGGGAGGGGGGAACGAGGAATATGAGAAAAATGAGAGAGATGAGGAAGATGAGAAAGTGTAGGAGGAGGAGAAGGAAGAGGACGAGGAGGGGGAGGAGGGAGGGGAAGGAGGGGAGGAAGGAGAAGGGGACGGAGGGGAGGAAGGAGAAGGGGAGGAGGGGGAAGAGGGAGAGGAGGGGGAAGAGGGAGAGGAGGAAGAGGAGGAAGAGGAAGAGAAATAGGACAAAGAAAAGAAAGGAGGACGAAGAGAAAAAGGAGGAAGAGGACGAAGAAGAGAAAGAGGACGAGGACGAGGAGGAAGAGGAGAAAGTGGAAAAAGGGAAGAAAGAAGAGGAAGCGGAAGAAGAGGAGAAAGGGAACAGACGACAAAGAGGAGCAAGAGAAGCTAAAAAGGATGTTGGATAAAGATATGCAGAACAAGTACGTGAAGAAGATCAATATGCAACCAAATATTCTTAGTGTCCACTAGAGCGCAGACTATTAAGTCTGTCACGTTGTTCAGAGTGTCTGAATTATTGAACAATAAATGCACAAGGAGGGAGAGGGAGAGTCTGCAACGAGTAAAAATAACACGGACATAAATTAAGCATAGAAAACGGGATAAGGGTCGAGAACAATGAACGGTTGAGCAGGAATGGAGAGAAAGGATTATACATATATCAAAAACGAAGTGAATAGATGTATAATGGAAACGTAGAAGTGGGTGCGAACACACAGACAAGAGAAGGGTGGATTACAAAAGGGGTAAATGGAGGGAAGGATAGAGGAGACGGTGGGAAGAGTGAACAGAGGGAGGAATAGTGAGATATGTAAACGGAGAGACAAAGTTAAATAAAAGAGAGGAGAGAGAGGAGAGAGAGGAGAGAGAGGAGAGAGAGGAGAGGAGAGGAAACAGAGAGATAGATAGAGAGAGAGAAAGAGAGAGAGGAAGGAGAGAGAGGAGAGAGGAAGGAGAGAGAGGAGAGAGAGAGAGAGAGGAAGGAGAGAGAAGAGGAAGGAGAGAGAGAGTAAGGAGAGAGAGAGAGAGAGAGAGAAAGGAGAGAGAGAGAGAGAGAGGAAGGAGAGAGAGGAGACAGGGAGAAAGAGAACCAGAGAGAAAGGGGGTGTTGATTCATAGAATAAATAGAATAAATAGAAGAACAAAAGAAAGCGCGAGATGAAGAGCTGGACAAAGAGAAAGGAGAGGGGAAGAGGAAGGAAATGAGGAATGTAGACAGGTAATTGGTGCACGGATGTGAAGAGAATGGACCAAAACAAAGGAGAGGGAGGAGGAGGGCGACGAGGAAGGCGACGGGCGGGGAGGAGGAGGGCGGGGAGGAGGAGGGCGGGGAGGAGAGTGAGGAGTAGGGGGAGAAGGAAGGAGGAGGAAGGAGGAGGGGAGGAGGAGGGGGAGGAGGAGGAGGAGGAAATGGAAGAGTAAGAGTAGGAGGAGATGGAGTAGGAGAAGATGGAGTAGGAGTAGGACGAGAAGGAGGAGTAGGACGAGAAGGAGGAGGAGTAGGAGGAGGAGATGAGGAGGAGGAGTAGGAGGAGGAGGAGGAGTAGGAGGAGGGATAGGAGTAGTAGGAGTAAGAGGAGGGAAATAGAATAGATAGTAAAGAAGGCTAGAGGAGACATGTGGAGGAGACATGTGGAGATAATTCGATTACAATGTGGAGGACGAAGAGGGTAATTAGGCCAGAAATGATTAGCAGAGAAGCGAATTAAGAAGAGAAGAGCGAACAGAGGAAAAGGGGGAAGAGAAGGAGCGACAAAGGACAGAGTTCTCTTAAATAATTGAAATAAATCTAAAAACGAAATTTCGTAAAGAAAGGAGGGTGTATATCACTGGAACGCGTGACAAAGGAAATATATAATTTTGAAAGTAAAGGCGAAATAAGGACAAAATAAAAAGGTCATATAAGAAGGGATAGGACACAAGGTGTGTGTGCGCGTGTGCGTGTGTGTGCGTGCGCGCGTGTGGGTGTGCAAATATAATGTATATGTATATAAATAAATATACATATGCACACATATATACAGTACATCAAAAGATTATACATTTATATATGGAAGATGCGGGTTGCGTAATATTTGATAATTAAATATAAGAAATTATCTCTGTAGGGGGAAAGGGGAGAGACAATCAGCCCAAAATATGAGAAAGACGAAAAGAAACTATGTTGGACACATTGATTAGTCATTAAAAATAATCGATAAAATAATAAACGAATAAGTGAATACAATATAGAAATGGACAAAAAATGAAAAAATGAAGCAAGATAAATTAGATAAAGGACTAAATGAAATAAAACAAGTTAAAAATAATTAACAAGATCAAATAAGATAAATAGGAAGGTAATAAAATAAATTAAATAAAACAAAGATATGAAATAACTAAAGAAATTAATCAATTAGATTAATGACCTCCGCTCATCACACCACATGACCAAAGGTCAGTTAAATGGACTAAATATCCTTATCTCCTCCTCCTCCTCCTCTTCTTACTCCTCCTTATCCTCCTCCTCCTCTTCTTACTCCTCCTCTTCTTCCTCCTCCTCCTTCTCCTCTTCTTACTACTACTCCTCCTCTTCTTACTACTATTACTCCTCCTCCTCTTCCTCCTCCTCCTTCTCCTCTTCTTACTACTATTACTCCTCCTCCTCTTCCTCCTCCTCCTCTTCTTCTTCCTCCTCCTCCTCTTCTTACTACTCCTTCTCCTCCTCTTACTACTCCTTCTCATCCTCTTACTACTCCTCCTCCTCTTCTCACTATCCCTTCTCTTCTTACTATTCCTTCTCCTCTTCTTACTATTCCTTCTTCTTACTACTCCTTTTCCTCTTCTTACTTCTCCTCCTCCTCTTCTTACTACTCCTCCTCCTCTTCTTGCTACTCCTTCCCCTCTTCCCCCTCCTCCTCTTCCTCCTCTTTCCTCCCCTTAAGCAGAGTATGACAGGCAGGAAGCACAGAGCCTCTGAAATGCCGGTCAGAGGATCTTGGAAATCTTAACCGCGGAGTTAATTAGTGCAAGGGATACAAGAGGAGGTTACACAGGGGTTGCAGAGGAGGTTGCAGAGGAGGGAGGAGAGGGGTTGCAGAAAAGGAAGGAGAGGGGGAGAAGGGGAGGAGAGGAAGAGAAGGGGAGGAGAGGGGAACAGAAGGGGATGACAGGGGGTAGAAGGGAGAGGAGAGGGGGAGGGGAGGGGAAGGAGAGGGGGAGGGGAGGGGAAGGAGAGGGGGAGGGGAGGGGAAGGAAAGGGGGAGGAGAGGGGGAGTGGATGGGGAGGAGAGGGGGAGTGGATGAGGAGGAGAGGGGGAGGGGAGGGGAGGGGGAGGAAACAGAGTGGGGGACAGAGATGGGAACAGTGAGGGAGTAGAGGGGGAGTAGTGGGGGTGGAGTGAGAGGAGCAGTGGGAGGAGCAAAAGGTGAACAAAGAGGGAGCAGAGGAGGAGAAGAGGGAGTAAAGAGGGAGAGCAGAGGGGAGAGCAGAGGAGTTTAAGGAGTTTGAAGAGGAAGAGGAAAGATGGAGATAAATGATGGGGAAGGTAGCGGATACAAATGATGAAAGATGAAAATACTGGGGATAAGTAAGAGATAGGAGATGGTGTGTGTGTGTGTGTGTGTGTGTGTGTGTGTGTGTGTGTGTGTGTGTGTGTGTGTGTGTGTGTGCGTGTGTGTGTGTGCGCGCGGACGCGCTCCCATATCTTATATAGTACAATACTTAAGCACGATTCACACGAGCAGTATTTCGGCCCCAAGTTCCCGTTTTCTCGTCAACTTTTTCCCGCTTTGTGTGAACCGCGTTTCACTCGAGCTAAGCAGGAAAAAGCTGCCGAAAATGCGGGGGACTTATTGCCGAAACATTATTCACGTGGACAGAGTTTTAGGGTAACTTGTATCAAACTGTACTTCGATAGTTCGCTAATTTCAATTTAACTCGTAGAATATCAACCACACTTACGAGTAATTCTAAATCATCAAATTTAATTAATTTTACTACGAACATAAACTACATTAACTAATGAGAAATCTCGGAAACAATTTTCGTTCAAATCAATCTTAGTTTTACTCTTGTCAATGAAGCGGCCTTGCTATAGATGTGCCGTGTCTTGCTGGTACATTGCTTCTGACCCAGAGCAGTGGGTGTGATACAAGTACGACCCGTAATCCATGAGGAGCTAAAATGAGAGTGGGGTAAGGGTGATGGATGGGAGTGGAATAGGTGGAAGTAGGTACGTGGCTTTGACTTGGCTATCTTCCTTATAAAGGGCGGAAAGCTTATTGTGTGTGTATATTACATACATACATACATATATATATATATATATGTGTATATTACATACATATATATATATACATATATACATATATATACATATATACAGTATACATATATTATATATACATATAACTAGATATATAAAATCTAAAATTTACATTATTCACACGAAAGTGTGTCTATGATATATACAAGAATGCCACAAACCAAATTCTCAATTATTTCCATAAGAATATTTCAAGTCACCTTGGTGAACAGATCATTCGTATTTGAAACTGAAGAATCTTCAACTCAAGCGGAACATTTCTCCTTCTGCCGCCGCGAGGATCACAAGAGGAACAAACGTCGAACACGAGACTACAAAAGGGGAGAAATAAATAAGACAAGAAAGAAGGATGACATGGACAAAGAACAGGAGGGCAAAAGAAACGAGACAAAAAAAAAAAAAGAGAGAGAACGAGTGGGATTAAAATAAAACAAAACAGCTTGTTTTGAGTAGCGAGAGAGAGAATGAAAAAACAAACGCAGATCGGGGACTTGGGCAACAAGGTGTAAAGTTGGTCTGGACAAAGGATGAGAATGAAGGAGGTTGGATAGGCAGATAGACAGACAGTGAGACAGATAAAGAGTGGGACAGACAGACAGGCAGACAGACAGTGCGAGACAGATAGCGATACAGAGACAAAGACGACAGCGAGACAGAGAGAGACAGATAGGACAGACAGCGACACAGACAACGAAACAGACAGCAAAACAGACACAGAGTGAGAGAATGAGAACGAGAGAAAGAAACAGAAAGAAAGAGGGAAGAGAGAGAGAGAGAGAGAGAGAGAGAGAGAGAGAGAGAGAGAGAGAGAGAGAGAGAGAGAGAGAGAGAGAGAGAGAGAGAGGTGAGAGAGAGAGAGGAAAGTAATGAGAAAGAAAATAAATATACTATTTATAGAGGATGTAGGAGAGAACGTAAAGGGACGTTTCTCTGTGTATCACGGCCAAGCAACTCCCACCTTCGTTTTCTTAAAATGTCTATTTCGTTTTTGTTTCTTACTCTTACTCTTACTCCGCTAGTCTTCGGGCCACTTGGTGATCCATAACCGCTTTTGAAGCGTCTCGCCATGTCTTTCTGTCCTGTGCCACCTCCTTCCATTCTCTTGGTTCTATTCTACATATCTGCACATCTTCTTCAACGCATCTCCTCCAGTCTTTTCTAGGTCGACCAAGTGGTCGTCTTCCACGCACTCCACTATTTTGTCTCTTTTTTTTCATTTATATTCAGAAGAACAGGGAAATGTATGGGGGTATGTATCCATAGTATAAGACCATCTCTATCATATGATAATACTACAAAACGACAAAATTCATCTCCTGTGATTTTGTGGAACTGTATGTTACTTCATCATGTACAGTTACTAGTATCTAGAACGAAACACCTTACAACATTTCTGTACATATACATATATACATACATGCATATACACACGCATTACATATATATATATATATATATATATATATATATATAATACACATGCCTACATCTACATATACATTATATCTATAAATAAACATACATTCACATGTCAGCGATCTCTCTGTGTTAGCTCGTTAGAATGTGTGAATAGTCATATTCGTTTATACACGGCCTTATATTTGTAGTGTAATGACAAAGGCATGTTAATGCTTGTGCACCCACATACTTGACATCTGTGGTCGTATTACTATTGCTATTTCGCTTTTGTTGGTGTGCGCCCTACCCGAATGGAAATGATCAAAGCAAATGTTTGGAAATGAATGAAGAGCAATTTGTCTGAAGACGAAGACACAAAATCGTCTCGTACCTGATGATCCGTTTCTTTGGACTCTGGCTTCAGTCAGAAGCCGAGGAGTCTACACCAGGGGACGCGTAACGTTATCCGTAGCCGTATCCTTTCCCCTATGCGCTTGGATTGCTATGGCAGGTAACAGTCACTCTTCGGAAGTGCGGGATTCGAACCCACAATTAAGCGAATGCGAGACCAGCACGCTTCCTATTATGCCATGCCGTCAAAGTATCTTGTTCATCTTGACCTCCTTTTGATATAAAAAACGTTAAACTATTAATTATACAACTGCAGAAAGTATGGAATAGATAAATGGAAGAGACAAAACGAGTCATTAATAAGCAGAGAGGATTCAAAGAATTAGATTATATGAAGGACTTAGCAAAAGTGGACTGAAGAAGATTTGAATAATAAGGTCGTTCTCCACAATATCTGCTTACCGCGTTTTTCTTTTTAGGAATTACTTGATTAAAAGTTGCGGCCCAAGAATTTGGTTCAGACCTTTCCCTTCCCAAATCAAAGAAGAAATTTACCTATCCATACTGCTGCTGATAAGGTTTAACGTCACAAAACTCCCCCTATCGGGAGGCTAGGACGGTGCCCCTTACAGAGGATTTTGTAGCGTGGGACTTGATAAACCATGCCCTTTGTACAACTTCGCCGGTGGCAGGATTCGAACCACCATTCCCTCGACCTTCGCCGCAAGTAACGACGCTCTAATCAGCTTAGACAGCGAGCTTGCAGTCCATGCTATCCTCCTTAGTCATTTCTTAAGCTCAATGTTGTCAACAAGGACAGAAGCGCTGGTTAACGACCTCCTTCTTGTATCGAGTTTATAGAAAAAATCATAGACAAGATGGCGGAGGGTGGAAAGAAATAAGAACGAGGATGCATGAATGAGATATGAAAAAGGGAAGAGGAGATGGAAGAGGAGGAGGAAGAGGGGAAGGAAGAAGAGTAAAAGGAGGAGGAGGAAAACGAAGGTGGAAAAGGAGGAAAAGGAGGAGGAAGAGAAGGAGGAAGGAAAAGGAGGAAGAAGAGGAGGAAGGAAGAAAAGAAGAAAGAGGAGGAAGAGGGGGAAAAGGAAGAGGAGGAGGAGGAGGAAAAGAGGAGGAGGAGGAGGAGGAGGAGGAGGAAGAGGAGTTACATGGACAAGCGAGCAACAACAGATCTATTAGTCCTTACATGGCTGTTACGATACCCAATCTAATACTGTATTTTTTTAGGAGGAGGAGGAGGAGGAAGAGGAGGAAGAAGAGGAGAACAAGATGGAGGGGTATGGAAGGGTAGGAGGTGTAGGAGAGAAAGGATTAGTTATTTATCGAAAGATCTTATGTTGATAAAATCTGTCATTGAAACTTATCACGCCTTGTTGATATAATAGCAATAGTACGAGGAAGAAATGAGAAACAGGAAGAACATGTAGAAGACATTAAAAGAGAAAAAAGACAATTAAAAAAACGAGAAGTAAGTGAAGGAGGGAATGAAAAAGGGAGAGGGGGTTCGGGCGTCGTTATTTGCGTTGAAGGTTGAAGGGGTGGCGGCTCGAACCCTGCCACTGGCGAAATTAAACTGAGGGAATGATTAAATTCCACGCTACAGAGTCCTTTGTAAGGGGCACCGATAGGGGTGTGACGTTAAACCATAGCAGCAGCATAAACTAATATGTATGAACTATATACATGTATACATACGTACATACATACATGCACCAATTTTTTCCCTCTTACTAAAGAGGTAGCCAAAGTCAAAAGGCACAACTCTACTTCCATCCATTTCATCCCCACCCATTCCACCCCCATTCTTCTTCCCTCCCTCCCTCTCATCTTGGCTACTCATAGATGACAGGTCATACCTGCATCTCGCCCATCGCCGTGGGTCAGAGGCAATGCAGCAAGACACAGCGAGGCTGCTTCATTTGATCGGCGACCCCTCTTCCCTTCCCCTATATACATACCTGGGTTAAATCTTTATATTCACTTCTATGCTTAGATGCAAGACCCTATAGAAGAAAGCTTGCTTACATATGCAAATTTACATGCTTGTCAGCAAATCTCATCAAACGGGAACAAATCAACCAAGGTACTAAACGGGAATGATGAAATAAGACTTGAAAGAGGCGAGGCGCTCTGGTAAATAGATTAAATGGCGCTCGGCAACGCGACCACACACAGTCACATTTGAAAGAGATCGGGGTCGGAAGCCACGACACCGTGAGCGCAACACGTCGGCCAGAAAACAAACGGTAAAGTCACGGTGAGTGACAACACATTAGGGGAGCAATTGTTTGGCTAGAGAGGAGTGGAGGAGAGGAATGGAGGGGAAGAAGGGAGGAGGGGAGAGGGAGAGGAAAGGAGGAGAGAAATGAAGGAGAGGAATGGAAGAGAGGAATGGAAGAGAGGAATGAAGGAGAAGAGTGGAAGAGAGGAATGGAAGAGAGGAAGAGAGGGGAGGAATGGAGAAAAGGAATGAAGGAAAGAAATGGAGGAAAGTAATGGAGTAGAGGAAAGGAATGAAAGAGGAATCGAGGAGAGGAGGAAGGCGAAGGGAATGAAAGAGGAATGAGGAAGAGTAGGGGAGGGAATAGAGGAGAGAAGGAAAGGGATAGATTAAGAGAAGGAGGATGTGGGATGAAGAAAAGGGGGAGGGGGAAGATGGAGGGGGAAGAGGGAGGGGGAAGAGGGAGGGGGAAGAGGGGAGGGGGAAGAGGGGAGGGGGAAGAGGGGAGGGGGAAGAGAGAGGAGGAGAGGAGGGAAATGTGGAATGGAGAGAAGGGGAGGGGGCTATGGAGCGGGATGGGGGATGGAGAGAAGGGGAAGGGGAGAGAGAAGAGGGAGGGGACAGAGTAGAGTGAGGGGGTGACGTACTTTATACGTTTTGACTGAGGAAGAATAATTCCATATATTTTAAAGGACGGTCCCCTGATTGAAAGTTGTCTTCAGTGATCGGGACCCTATTCAGGTCGGAGTTGATGTGCTCGAAAAAAAAAAAACCATATATATATACATTGTATATATATATATATATATATTATATATATATATATATATATATAAATATATATATATATATATATATATATATATATATATATATATATGTTTCTTGGTCATAATAAAAAATTTCAAGGGCGTCACCGTGTTAAAGGGGAACCTTAAGCTAGGACGCGTCTGCGGCCTAGTTCGGGATCGACGAGGAAGCGAGAACGCATAACCGAGGATACGGGAGGAAAACGGTACAGGTACTGAAGCTCAAGGTAAGGGAGACTCTGAGGCGAATTTATTGGTTTTGGGTGCCACGCCGGAAGTGCCTCCGTCAGATAAATCTTCCCTCTGAAGGGGGAAAGAGGGAATGAAATGTGTGCGCGGGGCCGCCCGGGAGCTTGTCTTCCGTGACCTCCTGGGAGAGGGAGAGAACGGGGAGTGGGGATATGGGTGGTGGACTTCAGTGGGCGGTCCAGCATGAGGAGGGAGGTGGAGGGATGGAGGTGGAGGGAGGAAGGTGGATGGAGGTGGAGGGAGGAAGGTGGAGGGAGGGAAGAGGGAAGAGGGAGGAAGAGGAGGGAGGAAGAGGGGTGAGGAGACGGGAGGGCAGGGAGGAGGAGGAAGGAGAAGGGAGGAATAGGGAAGGAGGAGGTAGGAGTAGGGAAGGAAGGGGAGGAGACGGGAGGGGGAGAGAGGGGGAGAGAGGAGGAGAGAAGAGGAGAGAAGAGGAGAGAGGAGGAGGGAGGAGGAATGAGGGGAACACCTGAGTAAGGAGGAGGGGGATGAATAAGGGCAGATAGGCGGAAGAACAGCAACAAGAATAGGAGTAGGTTCAGAAGACTTTGATATTCTATATCTTATGTACTCCTATCTTTTGCCCCCCTCCCGCTCCACGTAGTCATATCAACGCTGAATGAAATCGTCTAACATCCACAAACTACTTCTGATTTTTAGTCTAAGGACCCTTTTGGGGACCAGTGTTTAAAAAAATAAATAAATAAATAGATAAATAAATAAAATAAATAAATAAATGAATAAACAAATACACAAATACAAATATAAATAATATAATAATAAAATAATAAAATAAAAATAAATAAATAAATAAATGAATAAATAAATAAATAAATAAAATAAATAAATAAATTCTTGTGTGGTGTCCCCTTCCTGCTTCCACCAGAGCCACAAGCTACCCCTTATTTGTGTGTTAAACTATACATCTTTTCTCTATTCATAACTTTTCTATTTATATCCTAATAGAAAATGGGTTGGGGTGACTAACAGAATCATACTTTGGACGTATGTCACGGCAGATACTTTATTCTTGGAATGATTGCATTATTCTTATTAAACAATTTTTGACGAGATGAATTCACGCCCCCCCCTTGTATCCTCCTCAAGCCTCACTGTGGGGGGTCGCGCCCCCTACTTTGGAAACTACTGCTCTACAGGATTCAGTTTCGTCTAATCAATTGAGGATTTAATTCTACCGAGGTCAGTATTTGATGCTAACATCTTTCTGGATCAAGGCCACATCTCGTGAATAAAACAGGTCTCAATAAATAAATAAATAATGAAAAAAAAAATAATAATAATAATCATGGAAGTACGTCACCGTAGATGAAAAGTCATGAAACTGTGTCATCGCAGAAAAAAATGGAGAGAAAAAAAAAAAAAAAAAAAAGCGTCACCGTAGTAAGGGAGTTTGCTACGAGAACCCATCCGAAGGACAACCCAAGAGGACGGAAGAGAGTACAAGCCTCTCTCTGAGCTCTTCAATACCATGACGCACTTTATGGATCTTGTCCCGCCTAAGGACAGGCAATTTTATGCAGCTGACGCAGAGGTGGAGGAGGAGGAGGGAGGAGGTGGAGGAGGGAGGTGGAGGAGGAGGAGGGAGGAGGAGGAATAGGAGGGAGTAGGAGGGAGGAGTAGGAGGGAGGAGGAGGAGCGGAGGAGAGAGAGGCAGAGCGAGAGGAATAGGAGGCGGAGGCGGAGGCGGAGGTAGAGGTGGACGAAGAGGGGGAAGAGGTGGACGAAAAAGACGAAGAGGAGGAGGAGGACAAGGAATAGGACGAGGAGGAGGAGGAGGACGAGGAATAGGACGAGGAGGAGGAGGAGGAGGAGGAGGTGGGAAGAACGAGGGGGAAGAACAAAGGGGGGAGATATGCAAAGAAGGAGTTGGGAGAGTGAGAGGGGATGGGTTGCATTAATGTAGAGCAGGAGACGAGGGGAGGAAGTGGGGAGGAAAGAAGAGAAAGTGCGGAGGACGAGGGGGGGAAAGGTCGGAGAGGATGGTAAGAAGAAGGGGAGAGGGGGAGAGAGATCAAGGTGGAAAAAGAATAAACGTAAACTGATGAAGGACGGAGGGAAGAAACATAAAAAGGAAAGGGGGAGGAGAAGAAAGAGGGGAAAAAGGAGCGGAGACGAAAGACATGGAAAATAAAGAAGAAAGGATAAGGGAGAGGGGAGAGGGGAGAGAGGGGAGAGAGTGGAGAGGAGAGGGGCAACAGAGGGGGAGAAAATGGAATGGAAAAGGACGCGAAAGAAAGGAAAACAATCAGAGGAGTTGAGGGGAGAGGGGAGAAGGGAGAAGGGAGAAGGGAGAGGAGAGAAGGGAGAGAGAAGGGAAAGGAGGGAAAGGAGGGAAGGGAGAGGGGAAAAAAGAAAGAAGGAACGGGTGGGAATAGGGGGACAGGGTAGGCTAGGGGACAGAGGGACGGGGGGCAGGGAAACGGGAAAGACAGGAGACAGGAGGAAGACAGGAGGAAGACAGTAGGAGACAGGGGAGAGACAGTGGGAGACAAAGAGGAGACAGTGGGAGACAGGGGAGAGAGTGGGAGACAGGGAGGAGGCAGTGGGAGACAGGGAGGAGATAGGGTGGAGACAGTGGGAGACAGGGAAGAGACAGTGGGAGACAGGGGAGAGGTGGGACGATGGGGACAGGGGGTGACAGAGGGGAGACAAGGGGAGGAGACAGGGGAGAGGTGGGTGGATGGGGACAGGGGGTGACAGAGGAGAGACAAGGGGAAGACAGGGGACAGGGGGTGATAGAGGGGAGACAAGGGGAAGACAGGGGACAGGGGGTGACAGAGGGGAGACAGGGGAAAACAGTGGGTAAAAAGTGGGGAGACAGGGGAGAGATAGGGGAGAAGCGAGTATGTGATGGTTGCGAGAGTAAACATATGTCACGCGCAGGACGAAGAGCGCCAATAGAAAACGCGAGAAAAAAAAAAAAAAAAAAAAAAAAAAAAAAGAGAAGGTGGTGGGGGAACGAGGAGAGAAAAGAAGAAGAAAGGCGGGACGAGAAAAGAAAGAAGTTCGGGCGAGAAGACAAAAGAGGTGAAGGAAGGGGCAGAAAAAAAAACGCTGACTTGGGACAAGGAGAGGGGACGGCTAGAGGCCTGGCAGGATAAGAAAGTAAGCTAGAAGTGAATAAGTGATAAAGGGGTGAAAGAAGAAAAAAAGGAAGAGAAGGGAGAGGGAGAGGGGAAGGGAGAGGGAGAGGGGAGGGGAGAGGGTGAGGGGAAGGGAGAGGGAGAGGGGAAAGGGAGAGGGAGAGGAGAAGGGAGAGAGTGAGGGGAAGGTGAAAGGAAAGAGGGATGAGGGGAAGGGAGAGGATGAGGGGAAGGGAGAGGATGAGGGGAAGGAGGTGAAAGGAAAGAGGGATAAGGGGAAGGAGGGATAAGGGGAAGGAGGGGTGAGGTGGAAGGAGGGGTGAGGTGGAAGGAGGGGTGAGGTGGAAGGAGGGGTGAGGTGGAAGGAGGGGTGAGGGGAAGGAGGGGGTGAGGGAAAGGAATTGGTGAGGGGAACGAGGGGATGAGGGGAAGAAGGGGGTCAGGGAACGTGGGGTGTGAAGGGAAGTAAGCTAGAAGTGAATAAGTGATAAAGGGGTGAAAGAAGGAAAAAAAGGAAGAGAAGGGAGAGGGAGAGGGAGAGGGGAAGGGAGAGGGAGAGGGGAAGGGAGAGGGTGAGGGGAAGGGTGAGGATGAGGGGAAAGGTGAAAGGAAAGAGGGATGACGGGAAGGAGGGGTGAGGGGAAGGAAGGGTGAGGATGAAGGAAGGGTGAGGGTGAAGGAGGGGTGAGGGTGAAGGAGGGGGTGAGGGAAAGGAATTGGTGAGGGGAACGAGGGGATGAGGGGAAGAAGGGGGTCAGGGAACGAGGGGTGAAGGGAACGAGGGGTGAAGGGAAGAAGGCGATCAGGGGAAGGAGAGGGTCAGGGAAAGGAGAGGGTCAGGGATAGAAGGTGGTCAGGGAAACGAGGGGTGAGGGGAAGGAGGGCGTGAGGGGAAGGAGGGCGTGAGGGGAAGGAGGGCGTGAGGGGTAGGAGGGAGTGAGGGGAAGGAGGGAGTGAGGAGAAGGAGGGAGTGAGGGGAAGGAGGGAGTGAGGGGAAGGAGGGAGTGAGGGGAAGGAGTGAGTGAGGGAAAGGAGTGAGTGAGGGGAAGGAGGGAGTGAGGGGAAGGAGGGAGTGAGGGGAAGGAGGGAGTGAGGGGAAGGAGGGAGTGAGGGGAAGGAGTGAGTGAGGGGAAGGAGGGAGTGAGGGAGGGGAAGGAGTGAGTGAGGGGAAAGGGGGAGTGAGGGGAAGGAGGGGGAAGGTGAGGGGAAGGAGGGAGTGAGGGGAAGGAGGGAGTGAGGGGAAGGAGGGAGTGAGGGGAAGGAGGGAGTGAGGGGAAGGAGGGAGTGAGGGCAAGGAGGGAGTGAGGGGAAGGAGGGGAAGGAGGGAAGGAGGGTTGAGAGGAAGGAGGGTTGAGAGGAAGGAGGGTTGAGAGGAAGGAGGGGGTGAGAGGAAGGAGAGGGTGAGAGGAAGGAGAGAGTGAGAGGAAGGAGAGAGTGAGAGGAAGGAGAGGGTGAGAGGAAGTAGGGGGCGAGGAGAAGGGGGCAGTGAGGGGAAGGAGAGGGGGATGAGGGGAAAGAGGGGGTGAGGGGAAAGAGGGAGTGGAGGAAGAAGGGGTGAGGAGAAAATGAGGGGAAGGAGGTGAGATGGAGGTAAGATGGAGGTAAGAAGAAGGTAAGAAGAAGGTAAGAAGGAGGTAAGAGGAAGGAAGTAAGACGAAGGAGGTGAGTAGGAGGAGGAAGTGAGTGGAGGGCGGAGGTGAGGGGACGGATGGGGTGGGGGCAGGAGGGGTGAGAGGAAGTGGGGATGAGGGGAAGGAGGAGGTGAGGGGAAACAGGCGAGGGAAAGGAGGGGGTGAGGGGAAGGTAGTGGTGAGGGGAAGGAGGGTGTGAGGGGAAGGAGGGTGTGAGGGGAAGGAGGGAGTGAGGGGAAGGAGGGTGAGGGGAAGGAGAGTGAGGGGAAGGAGGGTGAGGGGAAGGAGGGTGAGGGGAAGGAGGGTGAGGGGAAGGAGGGTGAGGGGAAGGAGGGTGAGGGGAAGGAGGGTGAGGGGAAGGAGGGTGAGGGGAAGGAGGGTGAGGGGAAGGAGGGGGTGAGGGGAAGGAGGGTGAGGGGAAGGAGGGGGTGA
>NC_134785.1:65013082-65023082 GCF_046742065.1 Oratosquilla oratoria | reverse complement strand
GCCTCATTTCCCTCTTGCACCTGCTACAACACCAAAAAAGGTATCATAACCCTCACCAACACACCCAGTACCGTTGTTGTTTTAAAGAAAGGTTTGATAGCTTTATGGAAGGGGATGATAGGTGGTAATGGACATGGATCTGCCTAGTGTAGGTCTTAAGGTCTCTTGTAGTCTTCTTCATTCTTATGTTCTTATGTTCACTGACATTCTACCATTACCACCGTATTTACTTTCGCCACAACCTCTATTACAATAGTCATCAACTTCTTCGAACACCATTACTAGAACAGTCAACTTCTTGAAACACTATTACTAGAAAAGTCATCAACCTCTCCAAACACCATTACTAGAACAGTCATCAACTTGTTCAAACACTAGAACAGTCATCAACCTCTTCAAAATACTTTACTAGAATAGTCATCAGCTCCTTCAAACATCATTACTAGAACAGTCATCAATTTATTCAAACACTATTACTAGAACAGTCATCAAAATCTTCAAACATCATTACTAGAACAGTCATCAAAATTATCATTACCAGTAACCATAACAAAACCAACACCCGTATGAGCCGCGACTTTGACCGCTGCCACCATCTCTTCTTACTCTTCAACCTCCTCTTTTTGTTCAACCTCTTCTTCTTTCACTACTTACTCTTCTTTGCCAATACCTCCTCTTCCTCTTCACCCTCCTCCTCCTCTCCACTCTTCTTTTCTACTATCTTCTCACACGCACTCCTCCCTCTTCTTACTCCTCAACCTCCTCTTTTTGTTCAACCTCCTCTTCTTTCACAACTAACTCTTCTTTTCCAATACCTCCTCTTCCTCTTCACCCTCCTCCTCTCCACTCCTCTTCTCTACTATCTTCTCACACGCACTGCTCTTCAACAAAGAATTACGTCCATAGAACCTCACTCATCCCCATCCCTACCTATTTTCGCAGCAGCTCATTCTCCTTGTTCCACCTCTTCTCCTTCGACCGTTTACAACACTCCAGAACTCCACATTTCTGGCCAATATCCTCCTTTTCGGAGTGATATTTCCAATTCTATCACTCTTTCATCATCATCATCATCCTTCTCCTCTCCTTCCCCATTCCCATCTTCTTCCTCCTCATTCCTATCACTCTCCTTTCCTCCCCACCCATCTATTCTTCCTCCTCCTTCAAATCCCCCATCTACAATTCCTCCCCCTCCCCATCCCCTCTTACTCTTCCTCATTCCTATCCCCCTCCTCTTGATCCCATCCCCCTTCTCATCATCCACCTCATCCTCCCCATCCTTCATCTCCTCCTCCTCCCCATCCCCCACCTCCTCATTCCTGTCTTCCTTCTATCCTTCTCCCTATGCCATCCTCTTCCTCATCTCCGTTCCCCTTCTCCTTTTCCTCCCATCCCCCTCCTCCTACTCCTCCCCATACCCTCCTCTTCCTCCTCCCCCTCCTATTTCTCCTCCGCATGTCTCTCCTACTACTCCTACTCCCCCTCTCTTCCTCCCTATACCCCCTCCTCCTCCTTCTCCCCATAGCCCTCCTCCTCCTCGTACTTATTCCCCTCCTTCTCTTCCTCAACATTACTTCTTCCAATTCATTTGCACCTAAAAGCCCAAAATTTCATTTTTTTTATTCTGCTTGTCTCTAACCTTGTTATGACTGTTCCTCCTCTTTCTACACTATTCTTCGTTCTTTTCCCCTTCGCACTCCTCCTCCTCCTCCCTAATTGAGCTCTAGCACTCCCTCCACTTTCAGTTCTCGCACTAATCTTCTTCGTTCTCCTCCTTTACCCTTGCACTCCTCATTTCTTTTACACTACATTTCCTCTCTCGCTCCTCTTCTTCTTAAACCTTTTCCTTTTCCTCCACGTCTCCCTCTGTCCCTCACCTACTCGTATTCCTGTCACATATCTTCTCCCATCCTCTCACGTGACTTCCAATCATCTACCTCTTACACCCACTTGCCCACCTCCTCTCTTGTAACCTTACTCCTACTTACTCCTAAACCTTCCCAACCCTTCCAGTCTCCAGACCTCTTCCATACACACAAACCATATCCTGACTCGCTCCTCCTTCTCCTATACCTTCCTAAATCTTCCAGTCTCCAGACCTCTTCCATACACACAAGCCATATCATTCTGACTCGCTCCTCCTTCTCCTAAACCTTTCCAACCCTTCCAGTCTCCAGACCTCTTCCATACACACAAGCCATATCCTTCTGACTCTCTCCTCCTACTAAACCTTCCCAACCCTTCCAGTCCCCAGACCTCTTCCATACACACAAGCCATATCCTTCCGACTCGCTCCTCCTTCTCCTATACCTTCCTAAACCTTCTCCAGACCTCTTCCATACGCACAAGCCATATCCTTCTGATTCTCTCCTCCTCCTAAACCTTCCCAACCCTTCCAGTCTCCAGACCTCTTCCATACACACAAGCCATATCCTTCTGACTCTCCCCTCCTTCTCCTAAACCTTCCCAACCCTTCCAGTCTCCAGACCTCTTCCATACACACAAGCCATATCCCTCTAACTCTCTCCTCCTTCTCCTAAACATTCCCAACCCTTCCAGTCTCCAGGTCTCTTCCATACACACAAGCCATATCCTTCTGACTCTCTCATCCTTCTCCTAAACCATCCAGTCTCTAGCCCTCTTCCATACACACAAGCCATACCCTTCTGACTCTCTCCTCCTTCTCCTAAAGCTTCCCAACCCTTCCAGTCTCCAGACCTCTTCCATACACACAAGCCATACCCTTCTGACTCTCTCCTCCTTCTCCTAAACATTCCCAACCCTTCCAGTCTCCAGACCTCTTCCATACACACAAGCCATACCCTTCCGACTCTCTCCTCTTTCTCTGCTCTCTTCCTTATAAACCCTCAGACCTCATTACTCGGGAGACCCGACCTCCTTTGCATTATTCTTCATTGTCAGAAACCCTCTTGGTCCTCCTATTAGGCAACTCCTGTTCTTATTCCTTCGGGTTCTCCATATCGCCCACCCTCGACTAATCTTTCATTTCCTCTCCTCCTCCACACTCCTCCCCCTCATTCCTTTCCTCCCTCCCTCCCTACCTCCCTCTCTCTCTCTCTCTACATCCCTCTCCCCTTGCATTCCTTTTGCTTTTTCTCTCATACACGAGCACAGAAATTATTTGGTCCTGAGTTGGTTTCTCAATAATCCTATATTCTCCCATAGGTCACATTCATATTCAAACTCAAATTCAAAAACTCAAATTCAAAATAGACCTCGTGGTCAACTTTCGGCATTGTCATGCACAGCCAGACCACGACTCTTTACCTCGAAAAATAGTTCCTTGACCAATTAATATAATGTGATGGTAAACTGAATAATCTCTTCAAATCGGTCAGGTCGCCCTTTTTTTTTTTTTTTTTTAATTTAGCTGAGGGAAGGGAAACTACATATAAATAGGTTTCCAAAGAGTCAGTTCTCCATTTCACTGAAATTCTGCCCTATTAGATAAACAAATTTGTCTGAAGTTAGAATCATGTTGATCAAAGACATCAGCGTAATGACGAGGGCGACGGCCTCAGCAGATACTTTTATTATTCATTACGGATCTTACTGGATTACAATTGCATATACATCACTATACGTATTATCAATCTTCCACATTCTTCAGTTATTTTCCTTTTATTTTCCTTCTTTCCCTATCATTCAATTTCTTCACTTTCCATCCTTGCCTTTCCGTTCCCTTCCTCTTCTTTTCTTTCTATTCCTATTGTTACCTTTTTTATTACCAGTTGGTAATTTTTTTTTACCCTTCGTATTAGTCTGGTTCTTCTTCCTCAAGGAAACGTTTATCTCTGTGCGATTATCACTCAACGATGATCGTCAAACGATTGTCTAGAGCATAGGTTCCCAAACTTTACCATGCCAAGGACCCCCCAGACATCTAAGTCCCATCCGAGGACCCCCAGCCAATCAAAAGTTATTATTACCATACCAAGATACCCATTACATGGTTATAATGCAGTAAATTTACTATTTGCATATTCCTACACAAAGAAAGTATAAAAATAAGCATTTGAAATATTTTCAAAATTTTGTCGATTTTCGTTTTAAAAACTTTTCCAGCTTCAGTTCACACTTTCTCTAAGCATAGAATAAAGCTTGAATGAATATAAATAGTAATTAAAAAGAAAAAAATGAAATATGACAAAAATGTAATAAAGTGCTGGCTGATTGCACAACAAAATATCGATATCACCGACACTATAATGACAGAGAATGTGTTGTATATTTTTATGATTATATTGTTTTTTTTTTTGTTAATTTTTTTTCCATTGTGTCGCGGGCCCCCTAGGACCTTCTCAGGGACCCCAGTTTGGGAACCACTGGTCTAGAGCACTTTTTTTTTTTTTTTTTTTTTTTTTTTTTTTTTTTAATGGGGTTGTTTAGTTTCGGGTTGTGAAGTATGAGGCTGATTACCCTGACATCAGGTATGATGCGCGTCACCCACCATTGGCTGTGGTAAGTTAATAATTCACGCCGAGCGAAACGAACCTTATAGATAGTTTTACCTAACTCCAGACAATTTTAATATAGAAAAATACCATGGTGATTAAGTGTTTAAGGTTTCTTCAACCAAACTCTTGACAACAATGATATTCTTTAGAGACTTTCTTTTGTCTTAATCCAAATAAAATTTTGTTTTAAGGCGAGACAGTCGAGTCGAAAAGGTGGTAGGAATACACGGTTTGAATCAAGAACAATATATTCCTGACAATTCGACTACAAGTCTTTCTTCAGATAACTTTATTCATCCAAAGGCAAAACTCAGTGTTGAAAGGGCAGATAACTAATTATCTTCCATTCCTCCTCTTTGCATTGCGCTCTCTAATTCTCTTAATCCCATTATCTTGTTCTCTTTTTCTTTCGTCTCCCTCCTCTATATTTTTATCTCCATCATTTTTAGCCGTTCCCTTCCCCCCTCTTTCTATCCTCTTTTTTTTCTTTTCTATTCCTTTCATCTGTATTCTGCCTCCTCCTCTCCTCTTTTGCAGTTTATTGCCTTCGTTCTCCTGTTTTCATACAAGCAGTCGTCCGCATACACAAACACGCAAACGGAGACCAGTATATCTGCATACCCTTGCGCGCGCGCACACGCGCACACACACACACACACACACACACACACACACACACACACACACACACACACAAACAGTCGTTCGCATACACAAACACGCGAACAGACCAGTATATCTGCATGCCTTTGTACGCGCGCACACACACACACACACACACACACACACACACACACACACAAACAGTCGTTCGCATATACAAACACGCGAACAGACCAGTATAGCTGCAAGCCCTAGCGCGCGCACACAAGTACACGCACACACACACACACACCTTATATTGAATTATCTAAAGTCTTTAACCCACCATGCTGTGGGCTGGTGGCGTATTCGGAAGCATGCTGGTCTGGTATTCGCTTAATTGTGGGTTCGATACCCGTACTTCTCTTCGAATCTCATCAAGACAGTTACCTGCTCCAACCATCAAAATGCATGGGGCAATGGTGACGGCTTCGGCATGATATCCCCAAGATGGAAATATTTAGTTATTGGCAATTGAATATAATTTCCAGGACCAACGAAACAAATGATTAACATTTGTTTTCAAAATCCTTTCGAGTGTCATGTTAAATTTGTTAAATTCTTAAATATTTCAAACTTGGAGTATAATCTTATACGCGGTTAACTCGTTATGCTCAGTCAAGAGGACTGTTGGTATCAGATGTGACATCGAGTGTCCTCTCAGCAATACGAGTTGTTTATGAATGGCCTACTGCCGAACCGGACCATCCACTGGGGAGACAATACAACATCAGCACCATAATAGTTAATTGACTTTTCAAGAATGTGTGTATTGTGGTTAGAAGTGTATGTGCAGGTTTGTTAGAACGAATGTGTACATGAGTATATCCTGTAATCACTGTCATCAGCTCGATCATACTATTTAGATGCTAGAATGGAAACTGGTCACTGGTCTCTTGTGTCTCAGACGATACGACTTGAACAATTGCCCGGCAGTCACCGGGGATCGAACTCAGACTTACGAGACAGAGACGCGAGTCGCTACTCCACGCATTCTTCATGTATTCCCTTCATGCCCAATTACGATAATCAACATCTCCTATATCACAGTACCAGCAAGGAATATATCCTACATACGAAAGGACGTACCACCTCGTACGTATCCTCGGCGTGAATAGACCTACTAAGCGCCACCGCGATGTACATACACACAACCTGGGCGTGAATGGGCCAGCACGAACTGAAACAATTCTTAATCGGAGCCAAATCGACTGGACACGCTACACGAGGTTAATTTCGCGAACTTTCTGCCTCAGTGTTTTTGCGCAAGACTAATCTCTTCTGCACAATTTCTAGATTATCTTCCGAGTGGCGCTAGATAATTCTATCCACGAGTTGCGTATTTGTTCTAACACTCCTCCGGACTCTCCAGATTAATAAAGTCTTCTAATATTAGACAGACTGTGTCTTGCTGCATTGGGTGTGAATCAGGAGAGTTGGCGGATGCAGGGATGACCCGTCATCCATGAGAAGCTAAGATGTGAGGGGTGGAAAGGGGGGCGGAGGGGAGTGAAATGGGTGGGAATAGGTACGTGCCTCTAAATTTGGCTACCTCCCTTATAAGGGGAAAAAAGCTATTTGTATATAGATATAGAATAACAGTCAGTTGTTAAGATGATGAGAGCAGGTAAGGCACCTGGGTTGGACGGGTGTCATGCAGAATGTCTATAAAAAATAGTAATAAATAAATAAATAAATAAAATGAAAAAGAAGGTATAGTGATGGTGGACTGGCTGGTGAGGTTATTTAATGTCTGTTTAAAAGAATAAATATGAAGTGTTCGTTTCCGTGCTGAAGGCTTTAATCGATGGCGCCTTAATCGGAGGCCAAGACTCCCGTGTTGTGCCACAACACATCAACCTCGCTTCGTCTTAAACAACAATCAGCGGAAAGTGATACGATGCAAACATTTCAAACCTATTTTCGTAACACGAGAAGCCCGTGGTCCTTTTCGCTTGTGTTCTAGTTCACGTGGATCAAGGGTGATGCAGACAAGGTCATCATATTAATACAATAGGGCAGGTCTCGTAGTAATGGATTTAAATTTGACAAACTTAGATTTAAGAAAGGAATAGGCAATAACTGGTTAATGACAGTAGTTAACGTATGGAATAGACTTAGTAACCATGTAGTGAGCGCTGAAATTATCGGTTGTTTAGGAGAAGGTTAGATATCTTTATGGATGGGGATGATAGGTGACAATGGACATGGAATTATCCAATGTAATCCCTATGGTCCCTTGCAGTCTCCTTCATTCTTATTTTCTTACGTTTTATTCATCACCGTGGCAGTTTCAGCTCCACATGTCTTACAGAAAACCTGCTCCCCTCTTTTACGAAGTGTGTGTGTGTGTGTGTGTGTGTGTGTGTGTGTGTGTATATATATGTATATAGACATACATATATACACATGCATATGTATATATGTATACAGACATATACATACATATATACATATACCAAGGCTTTTTCCCCCTTCCAAGGGAGGTAGCCAAAAAAGGGAAAGGCATAAAAAACACTCCCACCCATTTCATCCCTAAATACACTCCACACCCCTCCCACCCTTCCTCTCATCTGAGCACCTCCTGGATGACGGGTCATCCCTGCACCCTGCCCACCGCCCTGGGTCAGAAGCAGTGTCGCAAGACACAGTACATCCACAGCAAGGCCGCTTCATTTAATCGGCGACCCCCCCTCTCCGTCCCCCTTTGCATATACATACATATATACCTACATATATACATGCATAATACATATACTTTTTAGGCCAGGCTTTCTTTTTTTCGTACACCATCAGTATCTTAGAGACTTAACCAAAAGGTTCTGAATTAACCCGCAGTGTTCCCACCAGGTGATTCTTAATCCTGGTCAGACCTCGTGCCCCGCTTGTCTTAATCCGACTGGATTAATCGGCTCAGACTGGATGAAGATTAACCTGACTTAGTTTACGTGACAAGACTTTTGCCGGACATGAAAAAAGAGGTAGTTTTTGCTCGGTAAGATTATCATGTAACAATGGTCGTTGATAGGTCAAACGATTGCCTAGAGCAATATATAAATATATATATACATATATATATATATATATATATATTTTTTTTTTTTTCTTCTTCTTCTTCTTCTTCTTCTTCTTCTTCTTCTAATGGGGCTGTTGAGATTTGGGCTAGAAAGTGCGAGGCTGATCATTTTAACCGAACCTACCAACGCGTTTACTCAAATATGATGTCAGTTATGATACGTGCCAACCACCAGTGGTTTTGGTAGACGAATAATTGCACCGACCTTTAGTCGTTTAATCTAGCAATTGCATGCAATTTTCTTCAGCTTAAGGGAACTGCTACTTTGAATATCATGATACACACTCGTTGCGTTAAAATTCGTTTTTTTTTTCCTAGTTGTTACAAGACAAGTTCATTCAGCCACCGGAGGGTTAAAAGCTACCCCCAACTTTACTTTGATGTGGATCCTATTCCTCCTCCTCGTCATCCTTCTCCTCCTCCTCCTCTTCCTCCTTTCTCCTCCTCTTCGTCGTCATAGTCCTCCTCCTCGTCATAGTCCTCCCCCACCTCCTTCTCGTCATAGTCCTCCTCCTACTCGTCCTCCTCCTCCTCGTCATAGTCCTCCTCCTCCTCCTCGTCATAGTCCTCCTCCACCTCCTCGTCATAGTCCTCCTCCTACTCCTCGTCCCCTCCTCTTCCTCGTCATCCTCCTCCTATTCCACTTTTTCCTCGTCCTCCTCCTCGTCATTGTCCTCGTCCTCTTTTCCCTTGTCCTCATCCTCCTGTCCCTCCTCCTCTTCCTCTTCCCCTCATCTTCTTCCTCGTCGTCCTCCTCCTCTTCCTCCTCCTCCTTTTCCTCTTACCCCTAATCTTCCTCCTCCTCGTCGTCCTCCTGCTCTTTCTCCTCCTCTTCCTCCTCCTCCTTTTCCTATTCCTCCTCCTTTTCCTCTTACCCCTAATCTTCCTCTTCCTCCTCCTTTCCCTGCTCGTCCTCATCGTCCTCTTCCTCTTCCCCCTCATCTTCCTCTTCCTCCTACTCCTTGTCCTGCAGGAGCGGACGCCGCGTTGCCGGAGTAGAGTCTCCCTCCGGTTCATAAATTCGACTCGAACCGTGAGGGCTTCATTAGACCTGAAGCAGTTTCGAAGCAGCTGTTATACATTCTCGGGAATGATGACACGAGCCTTGTAATCATGTCATTTGTATCTGCGAGGAGGACAGTTCCCCAGAGCAATTTGTTACATCGTGTGTCCCCGTGTGTGTGTTTGTGTGTGTTCGTAGAGGATCGAGTGTGGGGTGTGTGTGTGTGTGTGGGGTGTCGTGTGTGCATTTGCGTGTGCATGTGTGTGTGTGTGTGTGTGTGTGTGTGTGTGTGTGTGTGTGTGTGTGTGTGTGTGTGTGTGTGTGTGTGTGTGTGTGTGTGTGTTTACGTGCTTCTGCCGGAGACTACGATCTTCCACATGTGCGTGATTATGTTTTATGGTTATGCTTGTAAATAGATATGAATGTGTACGTCTGGATTTGTGTGTACAGTACTTGTGTGTTTACGTTGGTGTGTCTGTCCTTGTGCTGCGGAAATAATGTGGATATGCTTGTGCTGAGGAAATACTGTGGATGTGCTTGTGCTTTGAAAGTATTTTGGTAGTGCTGCAGAAATATTTGTGCTGTGGAAATGCTGTGAACCTGCTGTGAACGTGCTATGGATGTGCTTGTGCTGTGACCGTGCTGTGAACGTGCTGTGGACGTATTGTGGACGTGCTGTGAACGTGCTGTGGACGTGCTGTGGACGTGCTGTGGACGTGCTGTGAACGTGCTTGTGCTTGTCTTGTTGACGTGCTATGAACGTGCTGTGATATCCATGGCATGTATTCACCTAACTGTAGT
>NC_134785.1:65005582-65008082 GCF_046742065.1 Oratosquilla oratoria | reverse complement strand
TATTTTATTCTGGTTGACGGTAGATTATATTATTTAGATGCTTCAATCTTGATCGACTAAGCCCCATATTGCTTTGAAAATACCCTTCAGAAGAATACAAGCTGTTGCTCTGAATAAGGGAGGAACAGCAAGCGCCATTTAGTTAGAAAATTACACGTCTTTCCCCTTCCTACCTCAACTTCATACTTCCCTCTCCTGCCTTCCCCTTCCTACATTATCTTTCCACCTTCTCTTCCTACCTACACTTCCCATTTCCCCTTACTACCTCCCTTTCTTACCTCCTCTTCCTGCCTCCCCTTCCTACATTATCTTTCCACCTCCTCTTCCTACCTCCTGTTCCCCCCCTTCATTCCAACCCTTCCTCCCTCCAACCCTTCCCCTCTCCAACTCTTCCTCCCTCCAACCCTTCCTCCCTCCAACCCTTCCTCCCTCCAACTCTTCCTCCCTCCAACCCTTCCTTCCTCCAACCCTTCCTTCCTCCAACCCTTCCTCCCTCCAACCCTTCCTTCTTCCAACCCTCCCTCCCTCCAACCCTTTATCCCTGCCTTCCTCCCTCCAACCCTTTATCCCTCCCTCCCTACCTCTCTCCTTCCAACCCTTTCTCCTCCCTCTAACACTTCATCCCTCCCTCCAACCTTTCTTCCCTCCCTTCCTTCCTATTCCCTCTAACACTTTATCCCTCCATCTTCCTCCCTCCCACTTCCTACCTACTCTTCCTCCCTCCCTCCACCCCTTCCTCTTTCTCTCTCTAACTCTTCACCCCTCCCACTTCCTACCTCCTCTTCCTCCCTCCCTCTCTGCCTTCTTCCCTTTTATTCCCTCCCACTTCCTACCTCCTCTTGCTACCTCCAACCCTTCCTCCCTCCCTCTTCCTCCCATTAACACTTCCTCCTCCTCCTTCCTCCCTCCCTCCCTGCTCCCTCCTTGTCCTCCTCTATCTCTCCATCAGTGTATTCAAGGCATGTAGCGTGGGGTATTCTTCCGCCCGACTGCATTCTTTCACTCACCGTTCCTCAACAAACTCCCTCCCTATCACCTCCATTTTTCACACGGAAATGTTCCTTATCTCCATGACTTCCTTACCTTCCTTCTCCCTCTCTATCCTCCCTCCTCCCCTCCCTCTCTATCCTCCTTCCTCCCCTCCTTCCCTCTCTCTCTAACCTCCCTACCTCCCTCTCTATCTATCCTCCCTCCCTCCCACCCTATCCTCCCTCCTTCTCTCTCTATCCTCCCTCTTCCCCTCCCTCCCTCTCTATCCCCCCTCCTCCCCTCCCTCCCTCTCTATCCTACCACCTCCTCTTCCTCCCTCTCTCTCCATCCTCCCCTCTACCTCCTCTCCATCCTCCCCTCTACAACCTCTCCACCCTCCCCTCTACCTCCTCTCCATCCTCCCCTCTACCTCCTCTCCATCCTCCCCTCTACCTCCTCTCCATCCTCCCCTCTACCTCCTCTCCATCCTCCCCTCTACCTCCTCTCCATCCTCCCCTCTACCTCCTCTCCATCCTCCCCTCTACCTCTCTCTCCATCCTCCCCTCTACCTCTCTCTCCATCCTCCCCTCTACCTCTCTCTCCATCCTCCCCTCTACCTCTCTATCTTCCCTTTTACTTTTCTCTTCTCCCTTCTACCTCTCTTTCCTCCCTCACTCTCCTTCACTACCCCCCTCTCTCCCCCTCCCTTCTTCCTGTCCCTCTCCCACACACCCTCTCTCTCTCTCTCTCTCTCTCTCTCTCTCTCTCTCTCTCTTGTTCGTCGTACTGCGTAATATTTTGCTCCGTCAGTAAGCTCTGGATTCTAGTTAATTCCCTGTGGAACCACACATTGTCTACTGATTGAATACTAATCTACAGTCAATGAAAAGTCTAATTATTATTAGTATTTATTGTCCCATTTCCTTGGTACCTTCCTGAAGTCTACTTGGCTACCTACCGTATTTGCAACGAACAAGACGTGAATTTACATTTCTAAATATAAAAAAAATAACTGCGTCTGTCACAATATTGTATTTGATTCACAGAATCATACATTTTTCCTACAAAACCGCTTTAGTATATCATTAAAAAAATATATGATGAAACGTACTATTTTGCTTTCCACAAAAATATAATGGAAAAAACAGGGGCGTCTCATAGGCCGGCAAATATGGTATGTGATATCATCATGGAAGAAAAAAATTATCATTTTCTTCCCAGCTCCTTATAATATCTTCTGTCATTTATTCTGGACAGCAAAACATAAATATTTGTATTTTTTTCTTTATTCATGCGTAATATATTCATTTTTTTTTTTTTTACACATTTTTTTTTCTCTGGTTATTCACTTCTCGTCAGGTTCCAGTCCCCAATGGACATCACGAATTGATAAAAACGTTCCTCACCGAATGGCATATTCAATTAAAATTTGAATATTTATATGTTTAACTAATTGGTGTCTGTATGAGTGTGTGTGTGTGTGTGTGTGTGTGTGTGTGTGTGTGTGTGTGTGTGTGTGTGTGTGTGTGTG
>NC_134785.1:64995582-65003082 GCF_046742065.1 Oratosquilla oratoria | reverse complement strand
ACAATAAACAGGATGAAGATTGAAGTGTAAACCCGTGGACGGACGCGCGCGCACACACACACACACACACACACACACACACACACACACACACATACACACACACACACGCACACACAGTTGGTAGAGTTTCCGGCAGCCACTACAGCGGTCAGGGTTCGAATCCCGTCCAGGGCTGAAATAATTTCAGTATTGCTGCGCTGCGAGTAGTTACTCCAACTCTCGGGAGCGGGGGAGTTGGGTGTTTGTGTGCGTGTAAGGTCACAGCATTACTTCTGGATCGGTCACATGTGAGCTCTAATCTCTCTTCCGGGAGGGAAATGGCTGTCGATCACGAGTCCAGCACGTGATCCAAGACCATGGTGAATCACACACACACACACACACACGTCACATCTACACAATGGGCTGAATCCAGGCGCATTCAAACATTAATACTTTTATTCGTGCAGTAATGACCCAATTTTCTTGGTCCACGTGGAAGGTATTGTCAATAAATTTTCAATAAAACTCCACTTCCGTATTGTTAATATTGATCCCCCGCTGACTATTATCAGATTAGAGATAACTATTACTTTTCAAGCTGAAAGCTGGCCAGGCACTCACGGCTGTGTTTAATATCGCTCGTGCTCGCGTGCGTGTACAGGCAACTATGCTTGCGAGTATTCAGAGTTGGGTGTAATTGGCAACACATACCGAAGCTCAGCGATACTCGCTAGGACGTCAACACGCTTGTTCGTCAATGTGATGCAACTTCTGCGTTCAAATACTCATGCGCACGCGCGCACACACACGCATACACACACACACACACACACACACACACACACACACACACACACACACACACACACACACGGGACACCACGAACGTAGCTCCCCTTCCCGTAAGATACGCGCATACACACACGCCACGGACGCACGTACATACAAACACACACACACACACACACACACACACACACACACACACACACACGGGACCTCACGAACGTAGGTCCCCTTCCCGTAAGATACACGTATACACACACGCCACGTACGCACGCACGCGCGCACACACACACACGCACACACGGGACACCACGAGCGTAGCTCACCTTCCCGTAAGATACAACTAGGTAAATACACGCACACACACATACCACGCACGTACGCACACACACACACATGCCACGCACGTACGCACACACACACACATGCCACGCACGCACGCGCACACACACACATGCCACGCACGCAGGCACACACACACGGGACACCACGATCGTAGCTCCCCTTCCTGCAAGATACAACTAGGTAAATAGGTAAACACAGGCACACACACATGCCACGCACTCACGCACGCACACACACACACACACACACACGTACATACCAGACACATATGCACATACCACACACCAAACTCGTATAACGCACGCACGCACGCACGCACACACACACACACACACACACACACACACACACTACGCACATGCATGGGCACTGCTCATGTTTGTCAGTAAAAGTGCACATGTTCAAAAACATGTTCATTTTGCTTGGAGTTTGACCAATCATACATTCATTATTTTCATTTTAATTCAATGAAGCAATATCATTGAAAATTTCAGCCGCCATTTCTCAACATGAAAAAAGCCATAATGGCTCATTACGTCACGCCTGTCACCAACTGAGCCGGTGGGGAGGACGAGGAGTAGGAGGAGTTGGACGAGGAGGAGGAGTTGGAGGATGAGGAGGGAGGATGAAAAGGAGGAGGACGAGGAGGAGGACGAGGAGGAGGACGAGGAGGAAGACGAGGAGGAGGACAAGGAGGAGGGAGGATGAAAATGAGAAGGAGGAGTTGGAGGATGAGGAGGGAGGATGAAAAGGAGGATGAGGAGGAGATGGAGGAGGAAGGATGAAAAGGATGATGAAAAGGAGGAGGAAGAGGAGGAGGGAGGTTGAAGAAGGCTGGAAGGAGGATGGAGGAGACTGGAAAGGTGGAAGGAGGAGGAAGGAGGAAGGAGGAAGAAGGAGGGAGGAGGAGGAAGGAGGAGGAAGGAGGTGGCTCGAACGAGAAGGAAGAGGAGGGAAGAGGAGGAGGAGGAGGAGGACGGAGGAAGGAGGAGGCTGGAAGGAGGAGGCTGGAACGAGGAGGAGGAAAGAAGGAGGAGGAAAGAGGAGAAGAGATGAGAAAGAAAGAGAAGGAAGGAGAAGGCTGGGACGAGGAGGAGGAAGGAGGAGAAGGAAGAAGGAGGAAGGAGGAGGAGGAGGAGGAGGTGGACGACGATGAGGGACAAGCAAAAATGATGCGGACAAGTGATTTATGGCCGTGTGCGAGCTTCCTCCTACTCTCAGGAGAGTGACCCCGATAGCATGAACACGAGTACTCTCACTCACTCACTCACTCACTCACTCACACACACACACACACACACATACACGGGAGGGAAATATCTGTCGATTACGAGTCCAACACGTGATCCAAGACCATGGTGAAACAAACACACACACACATACACACACGCACACACATACTTGCGCGCACACACACACATTCGCATAGTCACTCAAACACATATGTTCATATACACATGTATATACAACGTAAGACACAAAATGCAAAACAAACGCACCCAGAGACAGGCAGAGAGACAAAGAAACGCAAACAGGCACACACACAGACAGACACTTGGACAGACAGACACACAAAGTCACAGAAACAAGCAGACAGCCATAGAGACAGGCACAGAGACGCCCATACACAGACACACGCCCATACACAAACATGCATACACAAACACACACACACACACATATATATATATATATATAATATATATATATATATATATATATATATATATATATATATATATATGTATATTTACCTTAGACATACAAGAGCAGACGTAACTAAATTTGTGCATATACACTGTTCATACGAAAATAATTGTGTACAAATATGAAGGCGAAGGCGTGCCCGTTATGTATTACTGTTTGCTAGTGTTATATTTTTTCAGATTTTTAAGGCTCCCATTCAAATACCTTTTATTATTGTTTCATTCAATCCCCTTCATATTCATACTTAGCTGTAAAACCCTATAATGTTTGACATAATGTTTTCTATTCTCCTCTGCTATTGTTTCGTACATTTTCGGCTCAATTCTTATGGTTACTTCCTTTATAAGGTTGAAATGGCCTTTTAGTGTATGTAGGCAATTATTCTTAGCATTCAGAACGTACCTAGGGTTATTCTAACGTTAAGGAATATTTTATTCAACATTTATGTTCTCTTGTACCATTTTTGTACAAAAAAAATGTCGATTCAGTCGCTTTTAAACGAGGCCATTTGTTTCTTTTGCATTTGAAGGTGAGAACAGTGTGCGTTCGTTTGTCTGATTATCGTATAGAGCAGCGTTTCTCAACCAGGGTTCCCCGGAACTCCGAGGTTCCGCAAAAGGTCCCTAAGGGTTCCGCGAGAACAAGTGAGATAAGCTAATGCAATTTTGATTTTATATTTAATTTCATGTACGAAATATAATTAAACACGCACGATATATTCTTGGTTATTGTAATAATGTACTATAGACATCATCCTATCTAACCTATTATTACGATGAAAATAAAATGAGATTTTTTTTTCTTTTTTTGAGCAGGGGTTCCTTGAGACATGCAATTTATTTTAAAGGTTACGCAAGGGTAAAAAGGTTGAGAAACGCTAATCTAGAGAAATCACCAAATCATACTTATCGTCATTGCTATCTTAATCATTGTCATTATGGTAATCATCGTCATCGTCATAATCAGTCGCTGTTATCATACTCGCCATTAGCGATAACATGACAATCGTAACTTTGTGACGGCTGCTTCTGTATAACCCCCGACACTAAGAGGCAAAGAAGAAAGATAAAAAAGAAATAAAAAACGTGCAGAAAAAATTTATATCCAAGCAAATGGCAGAATAGAATATGTAGATCTTAAACTCGTCTTTATTTTTTTTATTTCAGAATTTGCTGGCGTATGCACCCAACCAGCATAATTTGAGCATATTTCATGTCACACAGGAAGAAAAATCCTTTACTACTTTCTTCGCCTACCGAGCAAAACTATTTTTTTTTCAGTGGCTCTTATTCCTATGTATCTACTACATAATTCACCATTAATCGCTCAAAAATTCACTCATCACTATCAATCTAGTAAGCAACTTATTTATCTACATTTATGTACTTGTACCTAGTTTCTACTTGAACATCAACTTATCTTTTACCCATCTCTTAGTGTATTTATTAGATTCTTTACTTAATCTATTCATCAATTATTCTAGCTTTATTACCGATCTATCTTCATCAACAAAAATTTTAACTTTCATATACCTACTCGTTTTTTTAAATCCTTTCTGAAACATGGATTTAATGTGCAATATTTTATTACTAATTTTTATTCATTAACCTTTTATTACTAATCTATTTCTATTAACAAAAAATGTCACTATATCAATATACCTCATTTGTTTAAATCCTTTTTGAAACCTGGAGTTACTGTTCAACATTTAATGCCTTTGGTGAACCTAAAAGAGACGCTCGTTTCTCCTCATTAGAACAAATCATCTATGGACACCCAGATAAGAAAAAAAAAAACACTTTTGAAAGAGTTAAAGTCTCCACGGCGTACAAACCTAAAAACATGGCTACAAAAGAATTGTAAATCGCTTACATTGTTCTCCAATAACTACACCAGCTCTTCTTGACCACAGATCCCCTCCTCTACTCCCACGCTTTCTCTTCTTACCTTTTATTACCTTTCATTAAGATAATTGTATCCTCGCCTTCCAACCATCTACTTAGCGTCTGCCATCACGTGCGGCTAATGGTTCTCAGATGTGGTGAGGTGTGGCTAAGTGGTAGTAGTGGTGATGGTGGTAGAAGTGGTGATGGTGGTGGGGGCAATGGGGGTGGTAGTGGTTAAGGTGGTAGTGATGGCAGTGGTGATGATGGTAGTGGTTGTGGTATTAATGGGGAGGATAGTGGTGGTGATGGTAGTGGTGGTGGTATTAAATGTGAAGACAGAGGTGGTGATGGTAGTGATGGTGGTATTGATGGTGATGGTAGTGGTGGCGATTGTAATTGTGGTAGTGATGGAACTGATGCCTGTATTGATATAACCAGTGGTATCTACTGTATAGTATTAAATTCGATCGACCAAAATTACAATGCAAGCAACTATCCGTATCCAAGCAGCTAACCATTGATTTCCCGTTCGTACCTTCTTACATACCAACTAACCCCAGGTTATCTTAACCCTCTTCGCTCAACCGCATCGTTAGTTAAAGATGACGTATCTTGATTTACCCCTTCAGTAACTCGGTCTATTTATAAATCTACCCAGGGTTCCTTTTGACTACTTAGTTCATCGGACTCCATCATCAACCAGGTCGCGTCAGCCTTGTGGAGAGGTCATTGACCTGATATTACACTTCCTATGATGTGTATTACGTCATCAGTCACATTTCCGTGTACCTCGAAATTCTTACTTGATGGAAGGCCGAGTGCGTTACAATCACACAACACGTGACATGATATAAAACGAGTAGGAACCACGTCACATTCAGCCTGAGGGTAGCGTGATATGTTCTATCAAACTGGAGCAATATGACATGGCCGTGGACATATGGGCGTGTGTGAGTTCGTGTGTGCGTGTGATTCATTATGGTCTTGGATCATGTGTTGGACTTGTGATCGAGAGCCCTTTCCCTCCCAGAAGAGAACTCAGAGCCCATATATGACTGATCTATGAGTAATGCTATGACCTTACACGCGCACATACACACAACTCCCTGCCCACGAGAGTTGGAGTAACGACACGCAGTGCAGCGATACTGAAATTATTTCAGCCCCGGGCGGGATTCGAACCCGAACCTCCGTGTGTGTGTGTGTGTGTGTGTGTGTGTGTGTGTGTGTGTGTGTGTGTGTGTGTGTGTGTGTGTGTGTGCATGTCTGTATGTGCGTGTGTGCGCGCGTGCGTGTGTCTGTGTTCCTTTATCTGCATAACGAAATCACCGGGCTTTCACAATCGAATCTATACAGTAAGGCCCGATGTTGAAACTGTTGAATAACAGTTTATTTAGGAAATATATTTCGTTGCAAAAGGCTATTTGCATTGCATGTAAATGCCCAAAGGTCAAACCCACATGCTAAACTTGTTAATTCTGTATTGTTGGATAAATTTTAATATAAACACCATTCTGATCCCCATTGCCAACCGTCGGCTTTCAGTTCCCATGGCTATCCTAACACATATGGCAAAGGAGCTACATCTCCATCACTTGATATAAACAACAAACGATTGTTTTGTCTTGGACCCTGGACGAAGGTCAGTATTGCTCGGTGATATTATCGCTCAACGATGATTGTTCATGGCTCAACGATGATCGTTCACGTCTCAACGATGATCAAACGACTGTCTAGAGCAGCGTTTCTCAACCTTTTTACCCTTGCGTAACCTTTAAGATAAATTGCATGTCTCGAGGAACCCCTGCAAAAAAAAAAAAAAAAAAAAAAAAAAAAAAATAGCCTACCATATCTTTCTCTTTTTATTTTCATCGTAATAATAGGTTAGATAGGATGATGTCTATATTACATTATCATAATAACCAAGAATACGTCGTGCGAGTTTAATTATATTACGTACGGTATCCAAGTCTAAATAAAAATATTCTTCTAAAAATCGCTGTGGAAGTCGGGGACAGGTGGTATTACAGTGACACTTTGTCCTAAAAATATTCTTGAAAAAGTGCTTGGAAAAGTCACGGTCAGGTGGTATTCTTCTTCTTCACCTTCTTCTTCTTCGCGTTCCTCTTCTTCTTATTCTTTGCGTTCCTCTTCTTCTTTGCGTTCTTCTCCTTCTTCGCGTTCTTCTTCCTCGCATTCTTCTTCGTGTTTTTCTTCGCGTTCTTCTTCCACGTGTTCTTCTTCCTCACGTTCTTCTTCGCGTTCTTCTTCGTGCTGGGGATCCCGTGTTGGGGTTCTGTCCCGAGGCCGAAGGGGAAAACGAGGGATTAGAGCGCGGAAAGCTGCGGCCGTAGGCCGCTGTTTGCGCAGCCAAGCCTCCGGCAAAGCCGGAGAGGGCGAAGCCCGCTGCTTGTATGAAATTAAAAGTAAAATCAAAAGTGCATTAGCTTATATCACTTGTTCTCGCGGAACACTTAGGGACCTTTTGTGGAACCTTAGGGTTCTGGGGAACCCTGGTTCAGAAACGCTGGGGCTGCTTTGCTTCGAGCTGCAAAGTACGAAGATGATCATTTTAACCAAACCTACCAACGCTGGCTGAGCGGGTTAGGCGTCGTTACCTGCAGCGAAGAACGAGGGAATGGCGGTCCGAGTCCTGCCACCGGCGAAGTTGAACCATTCCACGCTACAAAGTCCTCTGTAAGGGGCACCGTCCTAGCCTTCCGATGGGAGGAGTTTGTGACGTTAAACCATTATCATCACCAACGCGTTTGCTCAAATATGATTCCAGGTA